>NC_142134.1:43221600-43527300 GCF_024610735.1 Ursus americanus
CAGAAGTAGAGACAGAGTATACTAGTATTTTAAGCTATATATGATAGTTTCCTAAAATTATGGTCTCCAGTGGAAAAGTAAAAGGATGGCAAAAACTGTCTCTGTCATTCTGCTATTCCTACTGCCTTGCATAACACCTGTACTCAACATTCAAAGTAGAATAGAACTGCTTCCACAATTTGTTAATGATGTCAAATAATGGGGTGTAATTCAAGTTTTTTATTATTTTAAAAATATGCATCACACTTAATTGTACTTAGCTTAACTCTTCATTGAGCATCCACTATGTGCCAGGTACTACTGTAATTGCCAAAGGCTATATAACACACAGTCTTCTCTTTTCCTGATGCCCAAGAACTCAATATTTGTCATAAAATCACATTAACTCCTCTAGTCCTCAGTTAACATACATCCTTCTTCCTGGTTTTCTGTTTCACCTATCTTATTGGACATACGTTCTTTATTTCATAAAAGATACATTTTAAGATTAAAAAAAAAGTTTATCTCCATGTTAAGACTGCCTTCCCATTTGATTCCAATAAGGAGCTCCAGGGTTGCCTGGGTGGCGCAGTCGTTAAGCGTCTGCCTTCGGCTCAGGGCGTGATCCCGGCGTTATGGGATGGAGCCCCACATCAGGCTCCTCCGCTATGAGCCTGCTTCTTCCTCTCCCACTCCCCCTGCTTGTGTTCCCTCTCTCGCTGGCTGTCTATCTCTGTCAAATAACTAAATAAAATCTTTAAAAAAAAAAAAAAAGGAGCTCCAGACCTAATTTTGATGCATTTAAAAATAAATTACTTTTTGAAGGCCAATTAATACCTGAATTTGCCCTATCAAAGCAAAACTGATATAAAACAATAAACCCTTCTTTTCTCATGATACTCAAGCATATGGTCATTAATCACCAAATAAAACTTGTAGTACTGTAGTGTAATTGGCTTCTTATATTTTAATAATTATGATTTTGATACTGGGAACTAACCATTAACCTCACTTCATAAGTAAAGGAATCCAAGTACAAATCAACTAACTCACATTTAGTAGGAATTCTAAGAAAAACATCCAGATGTTCACACAGTTCAAACCTCTTTTCATTAGATTTCTGCTTATCTCATCTACACTTTACTTTCGGCCAAGCAGTTTTTATATACATCAGTTTAATCTCTAGAGTGGTATTTTACAATACAATCCTCACATAAAGCAAAATAAAGGATAAAAACTGAAAATTTAAGTGTTAAGTTTTCCTTGCGTTACTGCTTGACCCAAGAAAACAAATATACAACTATAATTCTTCAATATATTTAGCTCGTGCTTAATTTTTAGGTAGCCAGAAACAAGTTTGGTTTGCCACAAAAAAAGTATATTTAGCCAAAATTTGGACCAAAAAAATATGACAAAATTGGAGACAGCATAATGCAATGGTTAAGAAGTTTTAACAATGAACCAGTCACAAAGAAGCTGGGGAGAACACTAATAGCAAGGACTCTGCTCAGTTTTAGAGCAATGTGATGATGTACCATGCTGAATACTAGAACACAGGTTTGGTGAACATACCTTCTCAATACTTATAAAAGTTTTAATTCTCTATCAAAATTAAAATGCTGGAAACATAAAACTATAAGCTTTCTCTAGAAAAATTAAGCTTTAAGGGCAGAAATTTTCCACAGGATGAAATAAACTTAATGCCTCTCCAAATAAAATTTTAAGAAAGAATATGAAGACATTTTGACAGTAACGCTCAGGGAAGGTAGACTTCCCTCCAATACATTTAGTCAAGCTGAGTATAGAAAAATTAAAATTACAGAACGCTCGATCAGAAAATAAGCTTTAAGAATTGTAACCAATGACTTATACCAACAAAATTAATGGAATAGATTGGCTCACAAAAAAAATTGTATTTAACTGTGAATCTGTAACATTACCCATTGATTCTTGACCAATTAAAAAACAGGGTATGAAACAACTGTAATTACTTTTATAACTATAAGCTACACAAATCACAACTTTTTGAGTAACTGAGATTAGGGTTACGAACTGGGTTGATATATGAATTTAAATGATAAAATTTCACGATATAGCAAAGAGTGGGAAAAAAATTCTTCCAATTTAGGGAATATTTTTAAGTGAGGAAAAATAATTTCAGCATCCCTTAAGTTACTTCTAATTCCATGTCTCACTTCTTTAATCCATTTACTTTTTTAAAAATGCAGACATACCTCATGCTGTCATGCTTTGCTTTATTATACTTCCCAGCTAAGCTTTTTACAAATTGAAGGTGTGTGTTAACAGTGTATTACCTATCAGTGCCATTTTTTCAATAGCATTTGTTCACTTTGTGTGTCTGCCACATTTTGGTAATTCTTGCAATATTTCAAATTTTTTCATTTTGTATTCGTTATGGTGATCTCCTTTATGTTACCACTATAACTGTTCTGTGTATCTGAATTGCAACCACTTAAGATGGTGAACTTAGGGGCACCTGGGTGCCTCAGTCAGTTAATTGCCTGCCTTCGGCTCAGGTCATGATCGCAGGGTCCTGGGATTGAACTCCACATCAGGCTCCCTGATCGGTGGTGAGTCTGCTTCTCCCTCTGCCTCTCCCTGCCTGTCCCTCTATCAAATAAATAAAATCTTTAAAAAAAAGAAAAAAAAAAGATGGTGAACTTAATCACTAAATATTGTGTGTGTTCTGACTGCTCCACTGACCAACCCCTCTTCTCAGGCTCCCTATTCCCTAAACACAATATTGAAATTAGGTCAATTTATAACCCTCTAATGCGTCTAAGTGTTCAAGTGAAAGAGTCCACATGTCTCTCACTTTAATTCAAAAGCTAGGAACGATTTAGTGGGGAAAGCATGTCGAAAGCTAGGCCTTTGGCACCAGTTGGCCAAGGAGTAAATACAGAAGAAAAGTTCCTGAAGATTAAAAGTGCTAAACTCTAGTGAACACATGAATGGCAAGAAAGTAAAAACACCTTACTGCTGATATGGAGAAAGCCTGAGTGGTCTGGAGAGAAGACCAAACCAGCCACAGTACTCCCTAAGCTGAAGGCTAATCCAGAGCAAGGCCCCTATAACCCTCTTCTACTCTGTGAAGGCTGACAGAGGTGAGGAAGCTGTAGAAAAAAAGTGTGAACCTATCAGAGGCCAGTTCATGAGGTTTAAGGAAAGAAGCCATCTCCATAACATAAAGTGTGAGGTGAAGCAGCAAGTGCTGAGAGAGAAGCTGCAAGTTCCCCAGGAGACCCAGCCAAGACCACTCATAAAGGTGGCCACACTAAACCAAAGATCTTCATGTAGACAAAACAACCTCCTGTTGGAAGGAGATGCCATCGGGGACTTTCACAGCTGAAAAGAAGTCAAGGCCTGGCTTCAAAGTTTCAAAGGGCAGGCTGAATCTCTTCTGAGGGGCTAATGCAGCTGGTGACTTTAAGTTGAAGCTAATGCTCACCATCCTGAAAGTCCTAGGGCCCTTAAGAATTAGGCCAAATCCACTGTGCCTGTGCTCTATAAACGGAACAACAAAGCCGGGATGACAGCACATCTGTTTACAACATGGTTTACTGACGATTTTAAGCCCACTGCTGAGACTACTGCTCAGAAAAAAAGATTCCTTTCAAAATATTACTGCCCATCGACAATGCACCTGGTCATCTAAGAGCTCTCTCTCTGGTGGAGACATATAATGAGATTAATGTTTTCATGCCTCATAACAAAATATCCATCCTGCAGCCCATGGATCAAGGAGTCATTTTGACTTTCAAGTCTTATTATTGAAGAAATACATTTCATAAGACTATAGCTGCCACAGATAGTGACTCCTCTAATGGATCTGGGCAAAAAGCAAATTGAAAACCTTCTGGAAAGGCTTCATCACTCAAGATGCCATTAAGAACGTTCATGATTCATGCAGAAAGATCCAAATATCAACATTAACAGAAGTTTGGAAGAAGTGGATTCTAAACCTTGTGGAAGACTTTAAGGAGTTCAAGACTTCAGGGGAGGAAGTAACTACAGATGTGTTGGAAATAACAAGAGAACTAGAATGAGACGTGGAGCCTGAAGACATGACCAAAAGTGGTTTCTTGTCGTGGAACTTACTCCTGGTGAAGATGCTGGGAAGACTGTTGAAATGGCAAAAAAAGGATTTAGAATATTACCTAGACTTAGTTGATAAAGCAGCAGCAGGGTTTAAGAAGACTGACGTCAATTTGGAAGGAAGTTCCACTGTGAGTAAAATGCTATCAAACAGTATCACTGCTACAGAGAAATCATTCATGAAAGGAAAAGTCGATTCAATGTGGCAAGCTTCAGGGCTGTCTTATTTTAATAAGTGCCACAGCCACCCCAACCTTCAGCAACCACCACCCTGATCAGCAGCAGCGTTCAATTTCGAAGTGAGACCCTGCAACCAGCAAAAACATTATGACTTGCTGAAAGCTCAGACGATGGTTAGGATTTTTTTTAGTGTGAAAGTACTTTTTAATTAAGGTATATACATTGTTTTTTTAGACATAATACTATTGCACACTTAAGAGACTACAGTATAAACAAAACTTTTATATGCACCAGGAAACCAAAAAATTCATTTGACTCACTTTATTGGTGTGAAACTGAACGCACAGTATCTACGGTGTACCCCTGCGAGCTTTGAAATCATATACCACAAAAACCACCCATTTGAAGCGTACAACTGAATGGCTTTCACGTTTACAGGATAGTGCAACCATTACAACTACCCAATTTCAGGACATTTTCATCACCCGCAAAAAAGCCTTGTATAGATTAGTAATCACTCCCCATTTTCCCCTGAACTCAGTCCTGGCAACCACTCTGTCTCTATAAATTCACTTTTATTTTAATTGATTATACAATATGTAGTTCTTTGAGAGTGGCTTCTTTAACTTAGCATAATGTTTTCAAGGTTCATCCGTGTTGTAACAAATATCAATACTTCATTTCTTTTTACTGCCACTTAGTATTCCGCTATATGGATATACCATATTTTATCCATCCATTCACCATTTGATGGACTCTTACTCCCATTTTTTGGCTATTATAAACAACGCTACTATGAACATTCACGTACAAGTTTTTGTGTGGATATGTGTCATTTCTCTAAGACATATATGTAGAAGTGGAATTCCTGGATCATCTAGTAACCATGTTTAGCCTTTTGAGGAACTGCCTATTTTCTAAAGTAGCTTCACCTTTTTACAATCCCACCATCAATGTACTCGAGTTCCAATTTCTGCATATCTTCATCAACACGTTACTTTCTTTTTGATGGTAGCCATCCCAACCTAATGGGTGTAAAGTAGTACTTCCTCCACTTTGTAAACCCAAATATTCTTTAAAAGTTCTTTTTTTTAACCACCCCTTCCCCATTAGGGGACACTAAGGCATTGATACTAGATTTAATGAGTAATGTCAGCATATACATGTACTTGTCTGAGTTATTCTGAAATCAAGAAGTTTCAAGCTCCCTTTACTCTAACAAAGGGAATCAACCTTGTAACAGATTAATTCCACTTTGAATTTAAATACAAAACACTGAAACTATAACCCAAGCACACTATACCAAAGGTATTAATAAATTGAAAAAACAGTAATTTAAAGGATTCGTTTTTTAATCAAAAAAATTTTTTTAATTTTATTAGTCTAATGTACTAAGGTATACTCCACTACTAAGATCACTTAAGAGTACAAAGTTACTTAATAGTGAAGAATATTCAAACCCTTACTTCAAAAACTTTGTCCCCTAAGCTACTAGCAAATAAACAGAACTGATTAGGTCCTGAAATAGAAATAAACGCTAAAGGATTTGATGTCTTTGAACCTCCAGTCAATATGCTGTATCCAAGCCAATGATTAAAATAAAATAATTTTGACAACCATTGATAGAACCACTGTATCATACAATCTGTAGAAGTATCAACAACAAATTCCACTAACCTGGCATTTTCTTCTTCTGGCCTTTCAACTTCATTTTCATCTACCAAAAAAAATACATAAATAAATAAATAAAATTAACAAACCACTCTTAAAGAAACCAGTATTATGAAAATCTGAAGTGATCATCACAAGCACTAACCTAGGTCCTTTGCCAAATCACTGTGCACATGCACGTCCCATGGGCCTATAAGCACATCCAAAGTTAGATCACCTTATAATGACTTAACAAGATATGTCTTTTATGAAAAAAAAAATCAGACTTCTATAAAAGTAAGCTTAATTTGAGAGGCATTAAAGATTCTAGATCTTTATTAAGGAAACCCTACACATTTACATTTCAAAGAATATTACTAATGCTAAATCTTGCCACCAAAACTAATGAATTTTACAAGTTTGTCAAAATCAGTTTGTCAAAGTCACAGCGTCAAGGAGCTGCATGGTGCCCAAACGTGCACTTTTACCACACTAAAGAAGATAACATTTTAGGCAAGGAACACATATTAACTTTCAAATCTAGTTATCATTAACAGACAAGAGACTGTGACTTAATAAAAAGTTAAAAACCAGATGACAAATCCCTTTCAAGAGGGAAGTACAAAGTGCACTGCTTATTTTGGGAAAAAGATACATACGAAATAACTCTAAACTATAAGCCTAAGGGACATGAGATACTTCTAATGATGTGGGTTATAGAGCACTCTCTTAAAAATGAAAAACTTCACCTTAATACAGGAGACATTCGGGGTTTTCTTTATGGGCCATAATGTATTCCATCTCATTCTCTATTAATTATTTTTAAAGCACGACTTTCAGACAAGGAGGTACCCTTGCAGGTGCATTCCATACAAACTGACCATCAAGAAACAAGACGTTAGTTTTACAGCATCAACTTTATTTAGCTATTATTACAGAAAAACTGTTTCTGAAAGGGACAGGGAGGGCATCCTACAGCCAGGGGCAAGAAGAGACACCAACAGAGCTCAGAATGGAGATAAACGAGTAGGGGAAAGAGCGCGGAGACGAGGCGGCCGGGAAGCTCCGGCGGGGAGGAGGGCGAGGCTAGGGACCCGGCCCCGCACCGAACCCCCGGCCCAGCCTGGCGGCCCCGGGGTGGCTGCCTGGTGGGGGCGTGGGCTGCGCGGGGCAAGGGGGGAGGAGGCCAAGGGGGAGGCCGGGCAACGCGCACGCCTTGCTCGGCCTAACTCAGGCCGGTGGAGGCTCCATATGAGAGGCCTCAGCGGCAGCGAGAGGGACCCAGGAAGCCCGCCGTTTGCGGCCGGGACGGGAGGCCTGAGAGAACCCGGGAGTGAGAGAAGGGACAGGAAGTTCCGTACCGCCATAGAGCCACTCTTCCTCCTCATCCCCTCCGGTCCCGCCGCTCAGCTCCGACACTAGGCGCTCGACCTCGCCGGCCGACATGGCCGCCCCGAGCACAACTTAAAGGCGGCGATCAACAGCCCCCTCCAACCCCTGCCCAGCCTCGCTGCCCGGGGGCGCGAGAGGGGCGCGAACCCGCCGGCAAGCGAACGAAGAAAGCGCGAGACTCAAATCCCAGAGAGGCGGCCGCGGCGTTGGAGGCTGCAAACAAGACGGCTCCGGCGGCGGTCCGCCTGCGCACGCGCAGCAGCAGCCGAACGGCGCGGCGTCTTTAGGAGGCTTCGCTTCCGCGGCGGCGTCCACCTGGGCCTGGTTGCGCATGCGCGCCGTGGTTGGCTCCGCCTCTGTGGAATCCCGCTTTGCTTTTTTAGCGTGGCTTTCTCTGGTGGCGTCTGGCGTTGGCAAGGGTTCCCCTCCCCCAGCCTTTCTTCTAATAACCCGTATTGCCTTTGCCGGCCAGTGCACCATTGTTCCCTTATCCCTTTGATGCTTTCTCTTCTCAACTATTGTTTTGTTTTTTAACCTTATGAAAGGTCTTGTTTCGTTCTTCACGTGTTGTATCAGCCTAGATAGAGAATTGTTACCTTATCATTCCCGTTTCTCATTAGAAAAGAAAATATAATTAATGCCTACTTTATTGAAAATTGAATTTTAACAGCAAATGAAAGCCAAGCTAATAAATGAATGATGCAATCTCTTTGTTAAAATAAAACATTGCAGTTAAGGTCGAAGACCCCCTCATCCACTACCCTCCTTTGCAGAAGTATACCTTGTTTGCTGTTTGGTGTGAATCCTCAAATATTCTATATATTTACTTCACGTGTATCGTATTGTGTTGGTGGAAGAACCTGAGGTTAACGAGTCTTAAAGGGTACAATACTGTATTTCATTCTGCGGATTGCTTTTTCTTTTCTTTTTTTTTTTTAATAACAGTGTCTTGGAGAGCCTTTCCATGTTAGTATACATAAAACTGTATTCATTTTTAAGTGCTTCCCAATATTCCATAGCATGGCTATCACAAAAGGAATAGGGTTATTTCCCTAGTGAAGCACATTTAGATTGCTTTCAACTTTTCACTTTAACCAAAAAAACAAAACACTACAATGAAGAGCCTTGTAAATTACTTCTTGCAGATTTGTACAAGTATTTCTCCAAGATCATAAAGTACGTGTAGTTTTATTTTAGTAGATAATGCCACATTTTCAGGCTACTTTGAACACATCTTTCAGGGAGAAAATGATAGATGGGTTAAAATTGGTGTTCTACTGCCTACTTGCATGACCTCAGGTAATTAACCTCTCTTTGCTTCAGTTTTTTCATCTATAAAATGGGAAAGCTGAATTTGATGATCTCTAAAGTTTCTTTTGGTCCAAAAGTTTTCAAACAGGACTTTCGCTTTTCAACAGAAATTCATTCTAGTTTACAAATGAATCAATGGGTTTACTTGCCATCTGGTCACTAAATACTGTTCTTTATTTAACGATTATTGAATATTTGCTGTTTAAGAACTTGGAAAACAAAGATTATGAGTAAAGCATAGTCCTTGCCCTTAAAGAGCTATCAATTTATTGAGAAAGTCAGAAGGGTCTTAATTAACTTCCCTACAAGAGAAGAAGGTGGATATGCTTTAATAGAAACACACAGAAAATGTTTACATCCTAACAGTGCCACACTATCTCCCATTTAAACAAATACTGTCGTTTTAATCCCCCCCTTACCTCTGAAAACTCAACTCTATTCCCAGTCTCACTTACCTGTTTAGGATAATCCCTTGAGTAGTTCTAAACTCTGTTCTGGTATAGCCAACATTGTGAAAACTTTCCTGAATTCAACTTTACCTCCTTCCATTTCTTTGTTCTATAAATATTTATGAAGGGTCTACCAAGTGCCAGGGGCTCTTCTAGGCTATGTAGATTCAGCAGTGAGTGAAATAAAGTCCTTACTTTTATGAAGCTTTCATTCTAGTGAAGGAAGGCAGACAATAAACATATAAATATATAGCATGTCAAGCCGTGATAAGAATTATACATAAGAGTAAGCAGGATAGGGGGACCTAGAACAGAGTGATAAATAGGGATTAGGTGCAATTTTATATCAAGAGGTCAGGGAAAGCTATTCTAATAAGGTGACATAAGAGTAGAGAGCTGAATGGAGAAAAGAAGTAAGCCATCATGGATTTCTGGGTGAAGTCCTATCAGAAAGAATAGGAAGTGCAAAGGCCCTGAGGCAGCAGCATACTTGATACATTCAAGGAACCCAAAATGAGCCGGAGTGGAGGGAGTGAGAAAGAGGATATAGAAGAGATCAGAGTTTTTGGAGGGTGGGTAGGGCAGAGCTAATCATACCCTTTTAGACTCTGCTGCTTCTATGGCATGTGTCTATCACATCCTATAGTAATTATTTGACTACATTTCTGTTTTCCTAGGACTCTTCACTAGAAGAAGTCCTCCCACAAACAGGGCATCTTCTTACATGTCACTTATTCATGATATGATGCCTAACATTCAGTAGCTCTTGGCCTGTACCGACAGTAATGGAATGAAGATTTTACGTTCTGCTTAGGAGTATCATAAAGCAATCACTCATAGTTCTGTCTGTTATTCCATGAGTTTATAATGAACTTTGATGGTTCCATGGAAGAACCAACTGCCTTCTGCTGTGGATCATTTTTCTCCTTTCAGCTGCCTAAAATAAGCTTGTCTTTCAAGACTCTACTTAAACCGAAGAGTTGATGAATATTTACTGAGGCATCAGAATCACCTTAATGGTGGAGGTAGCACTGCAGCTAAGCTTTGAAAATAATCTTCACAAGCAGAGAAGCCTATAAATCACTAATAACCACTCTGAAAAGGCCTCTTCCTTCCTTGCTTTTAAACTGAGTGCCTTGCCTGGATAAGCTTTCTTAAAGATGTCTTTTTCTCCTTACTCATCAGGCAAGGGTTTAAAGATAGATAGTTTGAAGATATTATATAAACTTATGAACTTATAGAACTATTATACTCCATATATTCTGTTTATATTTATTTGTTTTCCACTTTATCATTTTGCATGCGTGTGTGTGTGTGTGTGGTTTGTTGGTTCTTGGCAAAACAAACAAACAAAAGCGAAAACAAAAACAACAACAAAGCATCAGTTGTAATGTATCTATCTCTGGGAAGTACTGAAAGGGGTTGCTTAATAGATGATGATTAAATTGATGGCCAGAGGTAAAGATCAAATAAAAGTGCCTTGCTCATTGTCTAGTAGATAGTGAGTACTCATAAATGTGTTTTGCATGAATGTGGCATTTAGGCCCAACTGTGTTATTTACTACCAACTTTAGTTATGCCACTTAAATCTCAAGGTTCTTCAGTTTCTTCATCAGTAAATTGATATATTAAAATAACATATTACACCTGCTTCCTGGAAGGATAACAAAGCAAAAATGAGGTTTCAAATGTCAAAGCATTTGACAAGTTAGAGGCAAAATGGTGGTATGCTATGTTTTAGGCCTTTTGTCCTTTGAACGACCTGAATAAGTGCACATATGTAAAGTTTTCCTTCCTTTCTAGATAATTCAGTGGGGGAATTAAACCCGAATTGTCCATCTTCCTCTGCATTCTGACATATTCTAATACAAAATTTTATATTGCTAGTTGTTTCTGGAAAATTGTGTCATGGCTTATTCACATCTATACTATTACATAAACTGCACACTCTTTAAGAGTGAAAACAAATTTATTTCTGTATTCACCAGATAAGTGCTTAGTAAATCCTTAAGCTAAATATTGATCATGCGCTTGAAGGACTTAGAAATGAGGCGAAGGGAGATATGCTTGATTTTATGAGGAATAGGAAATAATTGCTAGTTATTTTGAGCAAAGAAGTACAAATCACATTGAAATAAGGTAAATCTGATGATCTTAAGCATGCACTTTGAGCAGGAAGCCATTTGACTCCACCATAATATCTGAGAGCAAGAAATGGGTTTTTCCTGGATTCTCTCCTCTTTTCTCTCTACCCTATCTCCCAGGGTCATTTCATCCAGTCCTATGATTTTTTTTAAAGCTTTATTTATTTATTTAAGAGAGAGAAGGAGCACATGAGCAGGGGGAGGGGTCCAGGGGGAGGGAGGGAATCTCAGGCAGACTCCCCACTGAGCATGGGGCCTGACACAGGCTCCTCATGGGGCTCGATCTTAAGACCTTGAGATCATGACTCTGAAATCACAACCTGAGCTGAAATCAAGAGCCAGATGCTTAACAGACTATGCCACCCAGGCACCCCTAGTACCATGACTTTTAATACTATCTATGTGGTATGTGTCATTGACAGCCAATGACTCCCAGCTTTCCATCTACAGTCTCAACTTTTCCTTGAGCTCACTCTGATGCTTCACTGATAGCTCCCTTGGATATTTAATGGACATGTGAAATTTATGCCCCAAACAGAACTTGTGAATTGCCCTCCCAAATCTGTCCTATCCACTCCCATAGTCCCTCTTAGTATCAATAACCATTATCCAACATTATTCCAGCCAAAACCCAAAGAATGACCCTTGATTCCTCTCTTTCCCTTATGAGTCCCTCTCACACCAAAGACAGTCCATTAGCAAGACTCATTAGTTCTTCTTGTAAAATATACCCCAAATCTGTCTAATTCCCTCCATCTCTACTGCCACACTGCATTTCAAGTAACACAAACCTTTCAGTGGCTTCCTGTTACACATAAAGTAAAATCCAAACTTCCTA
Source organism: Ursus americanus (assembly GCF_024610735.1). Taxonomy (NCBI): domain Eukaryota; kingdom Metazoa; phylum Chordata; class Mammalia; order Carnivora; family Ursidae; genus Ursus; species Ursus americanus. The sequence goes on from NC_142134.1 coordinate 43,233,660, forward strand.
CCATGTGACCTATAAGTCCCTTCATAATCTGGTAGCCCTGAGGTTGCATGTGGCCATATAGGTCATACAGTACACAACTTTTTAGGGTCCTCCACATTTCCTCATTCTTAGTTACTCTTTGTCAACCCTTTTAGTGTCATTCTCTCACATTCTCTGTGCTTATTTCCACCCCCCTCCCCATTTCTTCAGGCCGGCATCCCAACTCTTCATTTACCTCTTGGTCCTTACCTTTGTTCCATACACGTCCAGTATTCTCAATATTTTAGCAGAAGGATGCCTTTACTCATTCACTGAAACTGAAATCTAACTTCCCTCCAGGGACAGCACTTCTCCTACTCTTCCTATACTGAATGCCCACCATTTCTCTTCACCCTATTGTACTATAAACCGGGAGGTAGCATTGCCATTTCCCTGGCTCTTGTGGGCCACCACTGGACCACTATGGTTCCATCTTCCTGTGAAAATCCTCCTCCTTGCCAATACTTAGCACCCTTGTTTACTACCTCTACCTTTCTCTCTTCATGTCCCCTCATTCACAGATATAGTGTTGGAGTCTGATCCACAATCTTCCTTTTCTCTACCACTTAGCATCATGAGTGACTTGCACATCCTGCTTGTCTCATATTTTTTGACCTCCTAGAATCTGATTACTTAGCAACTTCCATTTACTCCACTTCATCAGTCCACATTCAAGGCCATGCTCTGGATCTTATTACATCACAAAACGGTTCCTTCCTTGAATTTTAGGGGCCAAGCTATTTTCTTTGACCCCAATTTCATGTTCTTTCCCCCCTTTTCACATTCCATCTCATTTTTCACTTTTCTGACACTTGCCACTTCGCTCACTCTGTCCGCTTTGAAACTTGTTTTCCCATAAGTCTCCTCACTGGTTTCACCTCTTCAGCAGACCTGGAAATGTCACTCAGAGATCCATCTGTCACTCTCATTGTCTTTCTTTTTCGTGCTCTCTTTAAGCAATCGCAAGCACACCTGTTTGCTGGTGAATCCCAAATTATCAGACTTCTCTTCTGCCATCTACAATTATACATCCAACTGCTTACTAGATGTTTCCACCTGGATGTCCTACAGTACCTTCAAAACAACGAATCCCCACATGAGTTAGGATGGCTAATATCAAAACAACAACAGAAAATAACAAATGCTGGTGAGAATGTAGAGAAAATAGAACCCCTATGCCCTGTTGGTGGGAATCTAAAATGGTACAGCAGCTATGGAAAAGAGGGTCCTCAAAAAAATTAAAAATAGAATTAGTATATGATTTAGCAACGCTGCTTCTGGGTACATAATTAACAGAACTGAAATCAGGGTCTCAAAAAGTTATTTGTATACCCATGTAACTAGCAGCACTATTCACAATAGCCAAAATGTGAAAGCAATCCAAATGTCCATTGACAGATGAATGGATAAACAAAATGTGGTATACACAATGATATATACAATGGAATATAATTCAGCCTTAGAAAGAAAGAAAATTCTGACACATATGTTAGATGAAAATTGATGATATTATGTTAAGTGAGAAAGCCAGCTAGTGGGAAGAGGAAACGGGGAGTTGTTGTTTAATGGATATAAAGTTTCAGTTTCACAAGACGAAAATTTTGGAGATTGGTTGTACAACATTGTGCAAATACTTTACTGAACTGTGCACTTAAAAATGGTTAAGATGGTAAATTTTATGTATTTTGCCATAATTAAAAACAAACAAACAAACAAACAAAAACATGTCCTAACTGAACTCAGTACATTTATTACTCAACCTGCTTCTCTTCTGGTTTTTCCAAACTTCAAGGACAGCTACTTACCAGTCATCTAGGCAGAAAACTGGGTATGAACCTGAAATTCTCCCTCTAGATTTGTCAATCCAGTCACCAGGCTTTTTGGCACCATTTTCTTAACATCTCTTTATATACCCCACACTGTCTAGGTCCTTTGTGGATATCCTTATCTGTTTTCACCCAGAGTTGCTGCTGTGACTGCTTTCTAAATACACTCCCTATCCTAAATCTTGCTTATTCAAGCCATTTTCCATTTAGAATACTTCCCCCGCCAAACTCCAGATGTGAACAAATTGTACTCATTCCTAACAATACTTTAAATGTACTCCATAAGCTTCTACTGTTTAGAATAAAAAATAAGACTCCCTCTGATCTAGTCCTTTTTTTCTAGTGTGGAGCTCCTTTTTCAGTTTGGGCCTCTCTTTACACAACACTCTTCAGCCATACTAAACTCTTTGTAGTTCCAGAGAACGTACTGTATGCCTCTATACCTTTGCCCATGTTGCACTCTCTGTTTGAGCTTTCAGGAATGTTCCTCCCCATCCTGTCCACCTGGTGAACACCTGGTTTTCTTGGAAGACAACTCAAAACTCACGCCTTATATGAAACTTCTTCTGACCACTTCCCTTTTTCCTTCACTCAATCAGAATTTATTTTTCCTCCTTTGTAACTTTTATCCACTAAACAAATCATTGCTTCCGTAACATTATATTGCATTTGCTTTCTTTACATGTGTGGGTCCTATATTTCAGATCCTCTTGAAGGCAAGATTGTGCCTTATTTCTATTTATATTCTCAATGCCAAACACAGTGTCTGCAATATTGTACATGCACATTAAAAGTTGGTTGAATATATCACTTTTTATATGGATATAAATTGAACATTTATTGATCACTTAGTCAACATTTATTGAATACTTGTGTATTTTCTAGTGTTGGGGAGACCAGGCCTCTAGTGCACAATCTTGTAGGAAAACAGGTATGCTAAAACTTACCTCATGATGTGGCAAGTACTTAGCAGAGGAGAAAACTCTTTATGGATCAGGGAATTTATTAACCATTGTGTCTTTGGAGCCTACATCAGTGATTATACTTAGTAAGTGTTTAATAAATAGTGGTTGAGTTGAACTAAACCTGTGAAACATTCTGGGCTCAATCTGTTGACTTAATAGCGCAGGTATATAATGTTCTAGGCAGGGAGTAGATGGAGAGAAATTGAGAAATCATGAAGGATTTTGGTGCCATTGTAAGGAGTCTGGCTGTATCCTGCAGGCAACTGGGCCAAGAGAGGCTTTTAAGCAGGAAAATGGTAGGGCCACCTTAGTTCATTAGGAAGAAAACTGAATTGGTGGGAGAAGAGATGTAAGACTGGGAAATGGTAGGGGATCGTTGCTATTGTCCAGTTGAATGATGATGGTGGATTAAGCCAGTGCGGGCAAGGACGGATAGGCCGAAGGGGCTGGATTCTAGGATTCTTGAAGTAGATCAAGATTTAGTGCCAATGAGATGAGGGAAGACGGAGAAAGTGAAGACGAGACCAGTAGGTTTTTCATGAGGCTTAGCGCTCTAGCGTATGAAACAGCCATCTATAAACGACAGAACATTATACATCACTTGGTTGTTTTTATCTTCTCCGGCATCTCTTAGTTTATTTTCTCTTAGCGTCTCTGGGGCTCTTGGCAGAGCGAATTTTAGAGATGTGTTCAGATCCAAGGAAAATGTCAAATTTCGGATTAGCATTTATTATTAACGAGATTTCTCAGATGCAAGGAAACGTAATCCGAGCACAGAGGGAAAGAAGCCAGTTCAGCTATTCACAGTCCCTTCCTCTCAGCCGGAAGCCACGGAGCCCCGCCCACCTCTTCACAGCCCCACCATCCTTCCGTGAGTTCCCCTCGCTAGCCAATCACGTTCCGTCTACGTCATCAATGTGCGCCGAGATTGGACAAGTCAGAGGCGGCACCACGTGTACTGTGTTGACTGTCAAAGCTTCAAGGAGCCCAATTCCCGGAAGCGTGAGTTCTAAAAGAAGTTCCTGTACTCCAGTGCCCCGACGCTGCGAACCCCCAATCATGAGCGCCCCGGGAGTGCTGTCCTTTACGCAGCAAGGCTGGGAGCAGGTGCTGGCCAAAGTCAAATGGGCTCTGGTCTATCTGGACGCCGCCTGCGCGGAGAGCTTGCACTGGGGCTGCGGATCCACGCGGCTCCTGGAGGCGGTGGGAGGTCCTGCGTGTCACCTGCGGGAGTTCGAGCCCGCAGCTGTCGGTGGTGGAGCCGAGCAGCCTAAGGCGGTGTTTGTGCTGAGCTGCCTGCTGAAAGGCCGGACCGTGGAGACCCTGCGGGATATCATCTGCCGCAGTCACTTCCAGTATTGTGTGGTGGTCACAGCCGTGAATCATGCTGTCCACCTCACCGCTAATCACGTGCCGGCGGCTGCAGCTGCTGAGCTGGAAGGGCAGCCAGTATTCGAGCAACTGGAGGAGAAACTGTGTGAGTGGATGGGCAATATGAACTACACCGCCGAGGTGCTGCACGTCCCGTTGTTGTTCGCACCTGTTGCTCCCCACCTTGCCTTGACTCCAGCCTTTGCTTCCCTTTTTCCACTGCTACCCCAGGATGTGCATCTTCTTAACAGTGCCCGACCAGACAAGAGGAGGCTAGGAAGCCTGAATGAGGTGGATGCCAGCGCCCTGCCCCCTGAGCTGCTTCTGCAGATCAGGTGCCTGGTGTCAGGCCTCAGTTCCCTGTGTGAGCATTTAGGGGTGCGTGAGGAGTGTTTTGCAGTAGGTTCCCTCAGTCGGATCATCGCTGCAGATCTGGCTAATTATGGCCCTGCCAAGAACAGGAGGAAGACTGCCACAGGCAGGGCATCAGTGGTTTTTGTGGACAGAACTCTGGATCTCACGGGTAAGTGGGATTGCTGTGGGTCTTCCTAACCACTCTCCAAGGTTCTGGGACTTTCACTGATTCAGCATATATTTTATTGACTTACTATATGTCAAGTTGAACTAGATGGACACAGTCCCTGATCTCACAGAGTTTGTCTTCTAGAGGGGAATACAGACAAGGAAATTAGCACTTACAGTCAATTTGTTAGATGCTGTAATGGGTAAATACATCTTCAACATGCGCTATCTTGTTAACTACGTCTAACCAAAGATATTGGAGAAATTATGCTGACATTGAAGAGAACTGTACACCTGGGAACTTTCTAGAAATATGCAGATGCCAGTATTTACAGTAATCCTTCATAAGAGGGCTTTAATATGTTAGGTGTTGACAGATGAACTAGTGGGAGAAAAACTGTATGACAATACATGAAATTATCACAGACAGTTTAGTTTTAGGTTTTTTTAAATGAGTGTTAATAAATAAACTTGAAGTATTACCAGAAATTGAGAATAAATACAATTGTAGAAAATATTTTCAAATGTTTATTGATTTATTCTTAGCTGTCATTCTATTGAAGATTGGGTAGATCATCTCAAATTTTAATAATGTATCAATTATTTATATGCATAGAGAACAAATGTAACTCTTAAAATAGATGAAGAAAAAACACTTTCTGATAGTGACATGTGCATATTTTCAAAGGTCAACTTTATTGTTCTCTAATTAGGTAGATATAATGCTGCTGGTAGTATAGTCTGGCCACACCCCAATTCAGGGAGAGTCATCAGGAAACTGATATAGGTAAACATTCTCCTTAGTAGATCGGGAAAAAAGGTAGAATGAAGTTATAAAAACCACAATAGCTGTATTTGAGTTTTTGACCTTATATTTTCAGATCATAGAATAGAAAATAAACTAAGTGGTAATACTGAGATGTAAGCTTAATTATGTGACCGGCAAAACAGGTGTCTAGTCTGTCATTGTGATTTAAGTATGAGTAAAAATTGTGACATCTCAGAACTCTTAGAGGATTAAAATTGCCTGAGGGGTTTAGGCTTGATGAATTTTTGAGTGTGTGGTATATACTGGGCAGTGTCGCAGGAAAGTGATGTGTGAGGGGAGATCAGTGGGAGACGAGGTAGGAAAGCTACACACAGGCAGGTCCTGTATGGCCATGTGTCCCTCAACATGCCAAGTACGTCCCAGCCTCAGGGCCTTTGGAGTTCGTCTGCAGCTCAGCTTGGAATGTTCTTCCTTCAGGTATCTACATGGCTTTCTTGTTCACTTCTTTTGAATCTCTGTTCAGATTTCTGCTTCTCAGACAAGCCTTCCCTGACTACCTTCCTTGGCTACTCTGTAACCCTAATTGGGATTAATTTGTTCCTGTGGTCCTAGTAACTTATAAATTAAAGTCTTTTTAACGGATACCTTTTGAATAATCACTCCAACTATCTTCCAGATGAACAGACTAATGATTCATTTGTGTCAAAGATGTTTCAACATAGTGTTATGATCCCATGTTGGTAATATTCAGGGCTGATTTTCAGTTGGTACATAGCTGTGTTGTAAAACCTGTTTTTTAAACATTAAAATTCTGTACTATGAGTAAAGAGAAATCCTCTAATTATTAGGACCCAAACCACCCAATACTGGTGGAAAAGAGCGATAGGGCCTAGGAGAGTGCTGGTGTGGACACAGCTGGTCCTCCAGAGCTGCTGAGGGTACTGAAGCACAGAGGGTGGTCGTGATGGTTGTGGAGATGCAGCATTTGCCCTCTGCTCCATGGTGACCCTGAACTGAATGGGGTGGTAGGTAGGTGGTTTGGTGGCCTTATTGTTGTCATGGGTTCTCTCGGTCCTTAGTCCAGACTCTGGTATCCAGGAACATACCTGATCACCATGCTCAATTTTTTTTCTGATCTGTCTTGAATGTGACAAGCATAAGGAGCTGGGGAGTCATAACAATGAATTTAATGGAGAAGCTGTTACAAGAGTTTGGTGTGGATTCTTACATCAAACCGTGACTTAGATTAGTGCATTGTTTAGCCAGTGATAGATGCAGCATACAAAAGATTACACTAACAATTTCTAAAAATTAAAAGCTGATTTGGAAATTATTGGAATGACTCGAATGGTCTGAATTTCAATTTAAATTACTTGACAGCTGTTTTAATGTAGAGATCAAAAAGAAATACATTTTTAAGGTTTTGTTTTAGGTGTTAATTTCCATAGCCATATGTTAACTTTTATTATTAGTTGTTAAATATTTTGGATAACATCCTTGGTAATTTACCTCTAGAAGATTTACATGCTTATGTATCTTATTAGGTGTAAAATTAGCACTACCAAAAATAACCTCCAATAATTCACAAATATCCAACATTCTTAATATCCTGCTTACAGTACAGACAAGTTTCTTTCTCATTTTTTTTGTCATCATCTTTGCTGAAAGTAATATTAATTTGTCTAATATTTGGCTTATTTTTTTAGTAAACATTTATTGAAGGCCTGTTTGCCAAGTATTGTTCCAGGTCAAGGGAAACAATGATGAACAAGATGGACAATTTCCTTGCTCTCCTGAAGCAGTTGATAAGCTCTCGGCACTAAAAACATAGAAAGTTTGTTGTCATTATTAGAGAAGTAAAGGGTTGCTGATGTCTGTTTGCTATGACTTCGGCTTACTCTTACCATGTGCAGACCACCCAGAAGCTTGTGTCTCTGCAGAGTGCACCAGGCATATTTGCATAGGGGATTTAACTACAACATTCTATGGACTCTTCTGGCTTCTGATTTGTTTCAGGGGAGAATTAAAAAGGTAGATGTGATTTATGAATCTCTAAAAGGTTTGAGTCTGGTTTCCTTTCCATTCTTTTTTTGGCTCTTAGGGTTGACTAGCGTGCTTCAAGTCCAAAACCAAAAGATAGGAGGTGGCAGTAACTCTGGGAATTAAATTTCCTCTCCTGGTTCAATTCTTCTGAATTTTAGTTTCATGTAAACTTTTCAGTTAAATCAATTCAATTCAAGATTAACTTCCAATACAAAGGGTGGTTCCTATTCCTGGGATTATGATACTCTGATGCATTTATATTTGCTTTAAGGTGTGTAGAGTATTTGTTAAAGTATTGAAACTTGAGACTATTAATAGTTAACATTTGAGAGCATATTACTTTTCTCAGCACTCTACATATCTAAGCACTTTTAATTTTCACAATAGTTCTTTGCTGTATTATAATTATCCCCATTTTACAGATGAGGAAACAGAGAAATTGAGGAGTTAAGTAACTTGCCCAAGACCACGCAGCTAGTAAGTGGCAGTCAGGATTTGAACCTTGGCAGTTTACTCCAGAGCCTACGCTCATAACCCATCTTATATATGTTACTATAGAGAAAAGTGTGAGAAGCCTTGTCCTAGATAGTACAGATGCTCCTGCTAGGGTGTCCAGAAGCTAGCAGCTTCAGAGACTAAACACAGTTGATGGGCCCTGGTGCTGCCATAGCATTCAGAAAAGTGACTTATTCTTCCCCAATCTGATTTTCCACAAAATACAAAATAATCAACTAATATCTTCATTTTAGAGTTTGGTGGATACTGTTTAAAATAAACATAAGTGTGAGACACGATTTAGAAGCCCTTTACAGCTCTGATTAGATGGCTGGTGTTAGATCCAGGCCAGGATAATAATTTCAAGTCCTGGCTTAGTAAGTTAGTTGTTGTTTGATCTTCATTGAGCCTTTTGAGGGTTTTCTCATTTGTGGACAGGGTAAAATAGTGACCTTAAAGTGCTGTTGGAAGGATATGAAATTATTCATTCATTCAATATATAGCTAATATAGTGGGTAAGATTAAAAAGTGATAGGGTTTCCATATTAGATAGCATAGTTGGGGAAGGCCTTTCTGAGGATGTGACATTTGAGCAGAGATGGAAAGAAGAGAGGAAGCAGGCCGTATAGCTGTCTTGGTATAGAACATAAAGATCCAGCAGCAGGTGCAAAGGATCTGAGGTGGGAATATGTTTGACATATTTGAGGAGGCCAGCATGGGTCCCTTCAGCTTGCCCCAGGAGGAGATGAAGTCAGACAGATAGGCAGAGGCAATGCACTGTAGGGCGAAATAAGGACTTATGTAAAAGCCAAAGTGTGATAGGAAACTTGGGGAGTTTTGAGCTGTGATATGACATGATCAGACTTATGTTATACGGGATCATACATGAAGTGAGTGGATTGAGGTAGATCCTCAGTGTATGGTAGCTGCCACGACTATCTAGGATGTGTAATAGGCATGAGTAGTTGGTTATGGTAATCTTAGCTCTGCCCCTTTCTAGTCACAAGTCCTTGGGCAAGTGCTTACCTTAAAGGTCTGTTTCCTGATCTGTAAAATCAAGATACCCATTCACAGAGTTGTTGAGATGGAAACATAAGTTAACATGTCTAGCTCCTAAAACAGTTCCTGGTATGTAATGGGCACTGGGAAATGTTTCTTTCTTTTATTAATTAATGATATGCATTTAAAATTACTGAAGTTTTATTATTTCAACTGTATATTTTCTAAGTATAAGATGAAGAGCATAAATACAAAAATTATTTGCCATACATGTAACCCAGAAGAATTCTCTTACCTGACCTCTTACCTGCCACTAAAGGAAATGAGAGTTGGTTAGAATTAACCATTTGTCAGGAACTATGTTCTGTCATACCTAGAGGGGAAAAAAAAGAATAAGTGAAATTCCTCTTGTCTGATCCTGCAGGATCACTACAATGTTCGTTACTTAAGAAAGTGTGAAGAATGGTATGATGATACCTATTCATTTCATAAAGGTTTTTTGAGCAACTTTTAAGTGCAGTTTCTGTGCTAGATGATAGTGACATAAAACCTCACCACTCAGTACGTCCTGGGGACTGGAAGCCTTAGCTCAGCTGAAGCTAATTAAAAATGTGGCCCCTCAGGCCTCACCACAGACTTATGAATCAGAATTTGTATTTTAACATGTTTAGGTGATTTGAGGGTACAGTAAAGTTTGAGAGGTGCTGGTATAAACAGAGGAGTAGGGACAGTCAAGGCTCTTGTCCATGAGGAACTCAGAGTCAAATGAAGAAGCACAAAGCTCAGCAAATTAGATTATGAATGATATGTGCCTTTACAGGGTTTAGGTACAAAATTCTCCTTTAAGGGGTGGCCATTTCTAGATCAGTTGTTCTCAACCTGGTTTCACATTTGAACCACCCCAGAAAGTCTGAAAATGGGTCTGGTCAGAGGCTAGAATCAGAATTCTTTTAAGCTCCCCACATGTGCAAAGATGTAAGAAGGAGTATAGGTTGTTTGGGGATTTTTTTTAGATCATTTTTTTATTAGGGCTTAAGGTGCATGAGGGTTGGGATGCGTGAAGGAGTGGTAAGAGATGAGGAAGGCTGATGGGGATGATGAGGAAGGAGGTAGGGGCCATGTTCCAAAAGCCTTAAATTTCATGCTCGGTGAGGAGTCTCAACAAATTTTTAGGCAGGCAAAGTGCATGCACACATTTCCTATTGAATGAGTTCTCTGGTGGACAATGCGGTTGATACGTGTATTGATCCAAAGTGGGACCTGAGAGGTGAGACAGACTCTGGTGGGATGGTTTTTTTGTTGTTGTTTTGCTTGCTTTTGTTCCCTCTAGTCCAGTTTATTAAAGCATAATTTACATACAGTAATATTCATAATTTTAGTGCATAATTTTCTCAAACAACATACAGTTGTGAAACCAACACCCACAATCAGGACATTGTGGAAATTGATCGGAAGGCTACTGTAATATCTAGGTGGGAAATGATGTGAGTTTAAATTGAATCGATAGCAGAATGAAGAAAGGAGTAGTTGAGTATTTAGGTGAGAGAATTAACAGAGTGGTGACTGATATAATGGTAGAGGATTAAGGGAAGACATGCCAAGTTTTCTAGTTTGGGCCATTTGAGAATCCATGTACTGCGATGGGGAAAGTAGGAGTAGATTCACATTAGGTGCAATATAATGAATGTTATGTGATTCTCTTATCTAAAATCTTGGGTGGGGGAAGGTAATTATTGAGTAAACTTGTATATGTAGTGCCTTATGATTATCCTACCCCCAAAGCCTCCCCCTGCAAAGTCCTACCTGGTAAATGGCATTCTTAAGCAGGATTTGACTGATATGCAGTATCTAATATACACCCTTTGTACTAGCTTTGACTGATATGAGGCAGCTGTAGGTGGTTTTAGAAATAGTAGTGTTAGTAGTACTAGTAAGAGTAGTATTAGAGATCTAATATCTAATGCTCCTTTCCCCATCCAGAGTCTGAATCAATTGAATATGAGATAAAAAAAGTTGTCAGATGGAGGCCAGAATACTTGCTATATTATGGATATGGTGAACATTAAGGAATGTGGCTTATATATATGGACAAGTGAGCTTCCTAATACCGAATTCCAGAGTTGAAAGGTTTACCCACACAGCAGGAAGACTGAACCAGAGCGAGTCTTTTTCCCTTTTCCCAAGGGCAGAAGAGCCTATCCTAGGAAGAGTAAGTAGAGCAGAACCTGATAGTCCAGGGGAAAAGTGATTGATTGAAGGAGGTAAAGCAATTTCAGGAGTGTTATACTAATTGTTGTTCATCTACGTAGAAGGGAACATTAGGAATAATAAGTATCCTGTTCTTACAAGACAGAAATATAATCAAATACTGAAACATCTCAAGCTAATGAAAGACAGTCACAGATATTTCAGAAGGAATAATGGGGAATCAGAAGGGAAGTGATTTTTTCGAATATACTAATTCCAGGAGTCCAGTAGCTCTATCTCAACACAGAGAGACAATATGCACAACCCAAAAACATTGTCTGTGAAATGCAGAAAATGCTATTGTTGCATTTCTATCTTTTTAGCCATACTACAGTATGACTAAGTTCTTGTGAGGGCTCCTAAATTTTTTTTCTTTACAAGTTTTTTTTTTAAAGATTTTATTTATTGATTGATTTGAGAGAGAGGGAGAGGGAGAGAGCACAACGGAGAAGCAGACTCCCCACTGAGCAGGGAGCCTGACACGGGACTCAATCCCAGGACCCTGGGATCATGACCTGAGGTGAAGGCAGTTGCTTAACTGACTGAGCCACCCAAGTGCCCCTCTTCTCAAGTTTTTATTTAAATTCTAGTTAGTTACCGTATATGGTAAAATTGGTTTCAGGTGTAGAATTTAGTGATTCATCACTTATATATAATTCCCAGTGCTCATCACAACAAGCGCCCTTAATCCCCATCATCCATTTACCCCATATCCTACCTCCTTCCCTCCTTCAACCGTCAGTTTATTCTCCATAGTTGAGTCTCTTATGGTTTGCTTCCCCCTCTCTCTCTTCTGTTTTCCTTCCTGTAAATTCATCTGTTTGTTTCTTAAATTCTGCATATGAGTGAAATCATATGGTATTTGCCTTTCTCTGACTGACATGTTTTGCTTAGCATAAGACTCTTTAGCTCCATCCACATCATTGCAAATGGTGAGATTTCATTCTTTTTGTTGGCTGAGTAATATTCCGTTGTATATATACACCACATCTTCTTTATCCATTTATCTGTCCATGGACATCTGGGCTCTTTCCATAGTTTGGCTATTGTTGATAATGCTGCTATAAACATTGGGGTATTTGTGCCCCTTCATATCTGTATTTTTGTATCCTTTGGGTAAATACCTAGTAGTACAATTGCTGGGTCGTAGGGTCATTCTATTTTTACCTTTTGAGGAACCTCCATACTGTTTTCCAGAATGGCTGTATCAGCTTACATTCCTGCCAACAGTGTAAGATGGTTCCCCTTCCTCTACATCCTCACTGACACCTGTTGTTTCCTCTGTTGTTAATTCTACCCATTCTGACAGGTATGAGGTGGTATCTCACCATGGTTTTGATTTGTATTTCCTTGATGATGAATGATGTTGAGCATCTTTTCATGTGTCTGTTAGCCAACTGTAAGTCTTCTTTGGTAAAATGTCGGTTCATGTCCTCTGACCATTTCTTAACTGGATTATTTATTTTTTGGGTATTGAATTTTATAAGTTCTTTATATATTTTGGACACTAACCCTTTATCAGACATGTCATTTGCAAATATCTTCTCCCATTCTGTAGGTTGCCTTTTAGTTTTATTGATTGTTTCTTTTACTATGCTGAAGTTTTCTCTTGATGAAGTCCCAATAGTTCATTTTTGCTTTTTTTCCCCCTTGTCTCTGGTGACGTGTCTACAAAGAATTTGCTATGGCTGAGGTCAAAGATGTTGCTGCCTCTGTTCTCCTCTAGAATTTTTTTTTAAGAGAGAGAGAGAGAGAGAGAGCTTGCATATGCAAGCAGTGGGGTGGGGCAGAGGGAGAGAGAGAGAGAGAGAGAGAATCTTAAGCAGGCTCCATGCTTAGCACAGAGCCCAACTCGGAACTCGATCTCAGGATCTGGAGATTATGACCTGAGTGGAAATCAGGAGTCAGATGCTTAATCGACTAAGCCACCCAGGTACCCCTCCTCTGGGATTTTGATGGTTTCCTATCTCACATTTAGGTCTCTCATCCATTTTGAATTTACTTTTGTGTATGGTGTAAGAAAATGGTCCAGTTACATTCTTCTGCATGCTGCTGTCCAGTTTTCCCAACACCATTTGTTGAAGAGACTGTCCTTTTTCCATTGTGTATTCTTTTCTGCTTTGTTGAAGATCAGTTGACCATATAGCTGTGGGTCCATTTCTGGGTTTTCTGTTCTGTTCCATTGATCTATGTGTCTGTTTTTGTGTCAGTATCATATTGTCTTGATGACTACAGCTTGAAGTCTGGAATTGTGATGTCTTCAGCTTTGTTTTATGTCTTTGTAATACAGCTTGAAGTCTGGCATTGTGATGTCTCCAGCTTTGTTTTTCTTTTTCAACGTTACATCCCTGTCTTGTTCCTGACTGTGGAGAAAAAGCTCTCAGTTTTTCTCCGTTGAGGATGATATTAGCTGTGGGTCTTTTGTATATGGCCTTTATGATGTTGAGGTATATTTCCTCTATCTCTATTTTGTTGAGGGTTTTTATCAAGAATGGATGCTGTATTTTGTTAAATGCTTTTTCTGCATCTGTTGAGAGGATCGTATGGTTCTTATCCTTTCTTTTATTAATGTGGTGTATCACATTGATTGATTTGTGGATATTAAACCACCCCTGCAACCCAGAAATAAATCCCCTTGATCGTGGTGAATAATTCTTTTAATGTACTGTTGGACTTGATTTGCTACTATGTTGTTGAGAATTTTTATATGTTCATTAGGGATATTGGCCTGTAATTGTCCTGTTTAGTGGCATCTTTGTCTGGTTTTGGAATCAAGGTAATGCTGACCTCATAGAATGAGTTTGGAAGTTTTCCTTCCATTTTTATTTTTTGGAACAGTTTGAGAAGAATAGGTATTAACTCTTCTTTAAATGTCTGGTAGAATTCCCATGGGAAGCCATCTGGCCCTAGACTTTCGTTTGTTGGGAGATTTTTGATTGATTCAATTTCTTTGCTAGTTCTAGGTCTGTTCAAACTTACTATTTTTTCCTGTTTCAGTTTTGGCAGTTGTATGTTTCTAGGGATTTATCTATTTCTTCCAGATTGCCAAGATTATTTGTTGGCATATAATTTTTCATATATTCTCCTATAATTGTTTATATTTCTGTGGTGTTAGTTGTGGTCTCTCCTCTTTCATCCATGATTTTATTTATTTTGGTCCTTTCTCTTTTATTTTTGATAAGTCTGGCTAGGGGTTTATCATTTTATTAATTCTTCCAAAGAATCAGTTCTTAGTTTCATTTTCTGTTCTATTGTTGTTTTTTATTTGTTTGTTTCTATATCATTTATTTCTGCTCTCATTTTTATTATTTCTCTTCTGCTAGTTTTAGCCTTTATTTGTTGTTCCTTTTCTAGCTCCTCTAGGTGTAAGGTTAGGTTGTGTCCTGGAGACTTTTCTTGCTTCTTGAGGTAGGCCTGTATTGCTATATACTTCCCTCTTAGAAATGCCTTTGCTGCATCCCAAAGCTTTTGAGCTGTCATGTTTTCATTTTCATTTGCTTCCATGTATTTTTAAATTTCTTCTTTAATTTCCTGGTTAACCCATTCATTCTTTGGTAGGGTGTTCTTTAACTCCATGTATTTGTGGTCTTTCCAAATTTTGTGTGTGTGTGTGATTGACTTCAAGTTTCATTGTATTGTGGTCTAAAAATGTGCATGGTATCTCATCTTTTTGTACTTGTTGAGGCCTGATTTGTCACCAAGTATGTGACCTACTCTGGAGCATGTTTCATGTGCACTCGAAAAGAACGTGTATTCTGCTGCTTTAGGGTGAAATGTTCTGTAGTTATCTGTTAAGTCCATCTGGTCCTGTGCATCATTCAGAGCACTGGACCAGATGTTTCCCTTTCGATCTTCTGCTTAGATGATCTGTCCATTGCTATAAGTGGGTGTTAAAGTTCCCTACTATTGGGGCAGCCTGGGTAGCGCAGTCGTTAAGCGTCTGCCTTCGGCTCAGGGCGTGATCCCGGCGTTCTGGGATCGAGTCCCACATCGGGCTCCTTGGCTAGGAGCCTGCTTCTTCCTCTCCCACTCCCCTGCTGTGTTCCCTCTCTCGCTGGCTGTCTCTCTGTCACATAAATAAATAAAATCTTTAAAAAAAAAAAGTTCCCTACTATTATTATTACCAGTGAGTTTCTTTATGTTTGTTATTTATTGATTTATTTATTGATTTGTATATATGCCCCAACTTGGGGTATAAATATTTGTAATTGTTAGATCGTCTTGTTGGATAGAATGCTTAATTATGATATGGTGCCCTTTTTCATCTCTTATAACAGTCTTTGGCTTAAAAGCTAGTTTGTCTGATATAAGTATGGCTACCCTGGCTTTCTTTTGCTGTCCATTAGCGTGATAGATGGTTCTGTATCTTCTAACTTTCAATCTGCAGGTGTCTTTAGGTCTAAAACGAGCCTGTTGTGGGCAGCATATGGATGGATCTTATTTTTTTAAAGTCTGTTCTGATACCCTATGCCTTTTGATGGGACCATTTTTTTAAATAATAATTTTTTCTTATGTTAGTCACCATACAGCATATCCTTAGTTTTTGATGTAATGTTCCATGATTCATTATTTGCATATAGCACGCAGTGTGATTGGAGCATTTTGTCCATTTACATTCAGAGTGATTATTGATAGATATGAATTTAGTGCCTTTGTGTTACCTGTAAAGTTGATGTTTCTGGTGATGTTGTTACTTTTTCTAGTCTTTGTTGCTTTTGATCTTTCTTTCCCACTCAAAGGGAATATTTCTTGCAGGGCTGGTTTAGTGGTTACAGACTCCTTTAGTTTTTGTTTGTCTGGGAAACTCTTTATCTTTCCTTCTATTCTGAATGACAGCCTTGCTGGATAGAGTATTCTTGGATGCATGTTTTTCCCATTCAGCACATTGAATATATCATGTCACTTGCTTCTGGCCTGCCAAGTTTCTGTGGAGAGATCTGCTGTGAACCTGCTTCATAGTACCTTGTAGGTTAAGGACATTTTTCCCTTGCTGCTTTCAGGATTCTTTCCTTGTCTGTGTATTTTGTAAATTTTAATACATATGTCTTGGTGTTGGCTGGCTGTTGTTGATTTTTATGGGAGTTCTGTTTGCCTCTTGGACTTTGAAGTCTGTTTCCTTCTGCAGATTAGGGAAGTTTTCAGCTACAGTTTGCTCAAATTAACCTTCTGGCCCTTTTCTCTTTTTTCTCCTTCTGGAACTCTTATGATGTGAATGTTATTATGCTTTATGTGGTCGTTGAGTTCCCAAAGTCTACGTTCATGATCCAATACTTTTTCTTTCCCTCTTCTTGTCAGCTTCATTATATTCCATAATTTTGTCTTCTGTATCACCGATTCACTCCTCTGCTTCATTCATCTTTGTTGTCATTATATCTAGTTGGTTTTGCATCTTGGCTATGGCATTTTTTTATTTCGGCCTGACTAGTTTTTATTTCTTTTATCTCTATGGGAGTCTCTAGTGTGTCTTCTATGGTTTTCTCAAGGCCAGCCAGCATATTTATGATTGCTGTTTTAAAATCTGGTTCAGGCATATTACTTGTATATGTTTTGATTAGATTCCTGGCCATTGCCTCTTCTCGTTATTTTTTTTGGGGGGTGAATTCCTCCATCTTATCATTTTTTCTAGGTCAGTGTTTGTGTGTGTGAGTGCATGTGTTAGGAAAGCCTGTTATAGTTCCTGCTTCTGAGAGTAATGGCTATATTAAGAGGAGGTCCTATACTGTCCAGGACCTGGTGCTTCAGGAAGTGTTTCAAATGTGCACTCTGCTGTTGTGTTTTGGCTGCTCTTTCCCTCAAGTCAGTCCTCTGCAGAGTTTCTCCTTGCCTGCAGTGGGGAGTGTTTGGACCTTGTCCAGTGTGTGGCATTTTAACTAGGTGTGCTTTGGTTTGCTTATTAAAATAAGCCTGGTCCTATTTCCACTAGAGCTGAAGCTTTGCAGCACTCTATGATCAGTGGACTTGGTGCATGCGAGGGGTTTGTGCTGGCCTTCTGGGGAAGGGCATCCTATTCTGGTTCTCAGGCTGACTTGCTCTAGTAAGGGTGCACCTGCAGAATGCAGGGGGGTGGGGCTTGGTGTGAGTGGCTCCAGCCTCCACGGGGGGCACCGTGTCTGTCAGTGTCAATGGGTGGGGGTGGGGGGGGAATGGCGATACACAGCTCTTTCATCCCCAGAGCAGGGAGTTCATGCGTGCCACTGTTCAGGAAACCCTCACAGAAGAGCAAACAGTCTCCCCTCTTGTGGCTTCTGTCAGAGCCCTGACTTCACCCTGCCTGTGTCTGAGCTGTCTCTCTGCCAGGCAGTGCAGTACTCCTGTGTTTTACTTCCGGCATGCAGCTGAGGTGTGGACCTGTACTGATCTTCTGTGGGAGGGTCTTGCTGTGCTGCAGCTGGTGCCAATTTGTCCCAGAAAAAGGAGCCACAGGATTGCACAGGGGCTCAGAGTTTATGATAACGTGCAGCAAAAAATTGGCACCAAGCTTTGCTGCCTTCAGTAGGTGTTTCTGTTCCTATGCTAATGAACAGTGCAGCATGTTGGCACCTGCCAGCTCTTTTGTCCCCTGAGAAGCCATGCCACCTCTCTCAAATGCATTCTGAGAAGGGGAACTGTATCTTCCAATGCAACCCAAGTGATCCTCAAACCACGCTGTCCGCTTCTGGGCCTCTGCCCTCCTTCCCCACAGGAGCACTGTGATGCCCACCAGGGTTCACCCGGGCCCACCAGCGTCTACCTGACTTCTAAAACTTCAGACTTTGAGCTCCACTGGTTGTAAAAACTTGCAGTAATCAGCTGATCTAGTTTTCCCAGTCAGTGGTTTTAGGGAAGTGTTTCTTTTGTGCAATCCCCTGCACACTGCTTTCTATTTCTCTCTCTCTCTCTCCGAGATCAAGACTCCCACTTCTCCACAGCATCCGAGATTCTTTTCTCCCCAGAATCACATAATGCAGCTCCTACCTTCTACCATATGGCTTCTATTTTGCTTCTAGTTCTGCAATTTGTTCTCTCAGCATTCCGATCTATTTTTTGGGTGTTTGGAATGATTTGATATTTATCTAGCTATGTTCTAGGGACGAGGCAATTATAGGGTCCCCTACTGCTCTGCCATCTCAACCCATATCCTTTTTTTATATATATGTATATTTATTTTATTTTAATTTAATTTCAGTATAGTTAACATACAGTATTAATGAGGGCTCCTACATTCTTGCTTCTGACTTTATTCTATGTGAGTAGAGGCAAGTGAAGATGTTACTTGCCTTATGATAATGGTACTAGCATATACATTCACATATGAGCCACAGAGTAAGGCAGGATTGGTACTTTTCACATGCTGTTAACTAAACAAGTTTAGCTCTTGAAGCAATTGACTTAGGATTTCAAATCTTAAGGTTCAAAGATGTGTAGGTGTCATTTGGACCAAGTCTGAGTTTTTAACATGATAAAATAGCACCACATTTATGGAAGTTATCTTAGATCACACAAGGAACTAGTGGAGGATGGGACCACTAGGACCCATGTCTCCAGTTTCTTTTTCCCATACCCACCTTGTAAAAGACGGCATTGGGAAATAAACCATTCTCTTATCATACTAGATCACATTCCTGTTGGCCAAAATAACTGAGTTCTGGTTGATTTTCACTCTTAAGCTTTAAAATAATATTTTAAAATTTCTGTAATAAAGGAAAAATTAAGCTCTCTGAAAATTTAACTGATACAAATTTCAGCATTTTATTTATTTCATAAAAGATTCTGAAGTTATTGTGACATTGAGAGGCCCCAAATCTTAGTCTATTTTTGAGTCCTATAAATGGCACTAACTAGATTTAAAAAATGAAGATTGAACCCTCTAAAGCCAGAGATGGGAGAAACTGTTCAGAAGAGCAGGACATTTAGTTGAAAGCCCATATCTGCTTTATCTGTCATTATAAAACATGTTAGATATACATATCCTTTGACTAAATCTAAAACATTGAATAATTGTGTTCATATAAATTTGGCATAATTCTCTGATACAATATTAAAAACAGTTCCTAGGGCGCCTGGGTGGCACAGTGGTTAAGCGTCTGCCTTCAGCTCAGGGTGTGATCCCGGCGTTATGGGATCGAGCCCCACATCAGGCTCTTCTGCTATGAGCCTGCTTCTTCCTCTCCCACTCCCCCTGCTTGTGTTCCCTCTCTCTCTGGCTGTCTCTATCTCTGTCAAATAAATAAATAAAAATCTTAAAAAAATATTAGAAACAGTTCCTGATGGAATGTTAATTATTTTTCCAATTAGGTAGGTATCATGTATTCCTTCTAGAAAATATTGAGAAAAAAATGAAGTTTGTGTAGGGTTTATATCAACCAAAATATCCTACTATCCAAAGATAACCCTTGTTAAAATGTTGGGATATTTGTGTGTGTGTGTATAACATTTTTTATTCTTATTACAATAAGAATGTGTGTTCATCATAGCATGTTTAGAGGATATAAATAATTAGAAGAAAATGAAGATCACAATTTGAGAACCACTTCAATAAATATACCATAATTAGAAAAAAAATTATTCCTCTACCTTTGAACACTTAGGATATTAGTACATAATATTTTAAGCGTATGAATTATTCTTTGGTTCTGTAAAAATAACTATCAGGTTTAAACCATAAGAAAAAATAAGTACGCTATGTTTTGACTTCTCATATTGGGAGAGTTTCGGGAAGACTGGATTAGTCAACAATTTGCAGAGGGTTTAATGAACCGTAACTTAGGAAGGACCCCTGAGTTTTGCATAGCAGGAGAAGTGAGAAACAGCCAGACTATAGGGGCTACCGAAGTTAGGGAAAAATGGTAGCATGTATAGATCACTTGTGTGTACCATGTGCCAACAAACAGCAGTCGAAAACTAAAAAGAGTTTGGAGCAGGGTTCAGAATTTGGGCGCCCAGTTCAAAGAAACATTATTTTAGTGATGAGTGGATATTTATGAAAATTTTTAGTGAGTGGTGAGGGAACTGGTAGAGAAATTCAGATACTATGAGGTAATCCCAGTATCTCCATTCTCGGCGTAGTTTAAAGATATAACTCACTGAGGGACTTCTGACCCTCATTTGGATCTCAGGGTGCTTCAGTCACTAGGCTTTCACTCAGCAAGTATTTAAAGAGCAGCTCATAAGTCTGAGTGCTGAGGAGACAACCATAAACCACACATAGCAGAAATAAAATGTGTGGTTCCTTCCAGGCCTAATAAATGAATACTCTACTGGTGGTACAAGAACTCTTTCATCTTTACCACTGAAGTCATCTTATTTTTTTTTATAATAGTTTTTTATTATGTTATGTTAGTCACTATACAGTATATCCTTAGTTTTTGATGTAGTGTTCCATGATTCGTTATTTGCATATAACATCCAGTGTACCATGCAATATGTGCCCTCCTTAATACCCATCACCGGCCTATCCCAGTCCCCCACCCCCCTCCCCTCTGAAGCTCTCAGTTTGTTTCCCAGAGTCCATAGTCTCTCATAGTAGAAGTCATCTTAGATGCACTCGTGTTGGCTCTTTTTTAAAAAGTTAATTAATTAATTTTTAAATATTTTATTTATTTTTGTGAGAGAGAGAGAGAACAAGCAGGAGCAGAGGGAGGGGCAAAGGGAGAGGGCAGAGAGAAGCTGTGGGACTCGATCCCAGGACCCCGGGATCACGACCTGAGCTGAAGGCAGATGCTTAACCGACTGAGCCACCCAGGTGCCCCTGTTGGCTCTGTCTTAAGTCACTTTTACCGGCTTGATTTTTGTTGTTGTTAACAGTGTGGTTTTGGCAATTTCTGCCTTTTGAGTTTGAATTCTTGCTCTGTAACTTACAAAGTTATGCCATCCTGAGGGAGTTAGTTAAATTGAATCTTCTACTCTATAAATGAGCTTAATTATACCCATCTATTAAAGTTGTTGTAAGAATTAAGTGGATAATAAATGTGCAATATGAAACTTAATACCTGGTTCATCACAAGCTTTCAATAAATATTAGCTATTGTGGTGAAGATGGTGGTAGCGGTGATAAGGATTCCTTGGATTCTGGATTTGGTGTTTTCTGTTCAATTAATGTGGCATGGCAAAAACAGCAGACAGAGATAGAGAGACACCAGGAAACAAAAGGTTGATTGGTTTGGAGTGGGTGGGATCAAAACAAGATGTGCCATTGTCCCACCCATTGTTGGAAGGAGGTCTCCCGAGCAATGATGGCTTTTGGAAAGATAACTTGGTTTCATGGAAAAAATATCACACTGTGTCATTAGTTTTGAATTTCAGTTTGAGTTTCTAAGTCATTTGTTATTAAAAGAATTAATACATGTGAAGTACCTAGAACAGTGCCTGGTACACAGAAGGTACTCTGTAGATGTTTCTGTCATTACAAACTGTTATTCACTCATTTAGTTTTTCCGTAATCTAACAAATATTTAGTGAGAGCCGATTTGCTGCCAAGTTGCCTGCTAGACATGCCGGATGCAGGATGAACTAGATAAACAGTTGCCATTTTGAAGATAAGGTTCTAGCAGAGAGGACATCTGCTATTCTTGGTCAGGTCTCTAAGCCCTTCTGGGTCTTAATGTCTTCATCAGTAAATTAAAGTTTGGCTGTAAAATTTTACAATAGTATCGTCCAATGACACTATTTTCCTGGCTGAATATATGCTGATTGTTTATTTATATATTAAATTTTTATTGATACCTACCATATATAGGCACTGCTAGGTGCTAGGAATATAGTAGTAACCGGAGCAGACACAGCATCTGCCCTCACGGAACATTAAGTCCAAAGCACAAGGCACAGGTTGACTAGATAATTGTGAGCTTGATTAGTGTTACAGAGGGTAAAATGCTAGGCTTGTGTTATTGATTTATGTAACAGAAACAAAATATATATATATTACTCTTGATAGAAGGGCCATTATAAAACATTAATCCAGATTTTTTTCCTCCTATTTTGTGTTTATATTGTCTTGTCTGCTTAAACAGGAGCAGTTGGACATCACGGAGACAACTTGTTAGAGAAGATCATTTCAGTGCTTCCCCAGCTTCCAGGTCACACCAACGATGTGATGGTTAACATGGTGGAGCTTACAGCACTCCAGAATGAGGAGAAAAATCAGAGTATGGTTGCACCAGGCTGTCTTGCACAATCCAAGTAAGATATACAGGTTTTTTTCCTTCTCTCATCCTTCTCTCTCTTCCCTTTTCTTTTACTCTGAGGCCAGCTCTTTTTATAGGAAGGAAGCAATGAAGAGTTGGTCCGGTTGAAAAATTCAGTGGATAACATTTAGAAAAAAGCAATTTTTCTCCCTAACTTTGAGATAACCAGACCCATTAAACAACAATAAGCCAAAAAGTATGGAAGTGTCATTTATAGGGGTATTATTTAGATGTAATATAAGTTTGTTCTGAGAATCAGTTAAGTGAGTCAATTTATACATCTCCATTCCACAGATGGTTTCACATGGATTCGAGTCCAGGCTTACTCAATTTCTTTTCCCAGTGGGCTTTTTCACATGACTAAATAATCGCCCACAAAGCTATGAACCAGTGCCATCTTTCTGTGTGTAAACAATATGCTCTGGGACATCAATGAGAGAAGTTTTCATTTCTGTGTATATTTTTCACATGCTTAGAGAAGCCATAAAAAGAAGATGGTATACTTCGTGTTATGCAGAGTTTCAAAAATAGAAGAACATTTCTCCAGAAACATGATAATGAAAAGCTAACAATAGTTACCTCCTCTACTTTGTCCATCATCAGTAATTCTTGTGAGGAAAAAAAGAAAGTATTAGAAGATGGAAAAGTATCTGAGTATCTGTTTCTCTTATCTCTCTGTTTTTAATTTTTAAACAAAACAGGATCTTTTGCATTATACTTTCAAATCTTAATAGTAACAGATACATTTGGAATTTCCTATCATATCTGGAATTAGTTTTCAGCTCTTGAATTTTTCATCTTTTTTTGGGGGGGGGGGTAGTTCATAACATTTATTGGGTGCCCAGAGTGTATGGGCCAGTGTGGGATGAAAATGGACAGTTCCGTACCGTCTTTTTTGTTTACTTATACACACAATAAAAGCATAGGCCATGTGCTCACTTTCATAGCACATATACTAAAACATAGGCCTATGGGTTTGCAGCTATACAAACCCAGAGGTAGTTGTGATTGGAGATAGTTTTAGCTGTTCAGAGGGCCATTCAAAAGTTACTTATCAAGGACTTACTATGAACCTTCTCTGGACTAAGTAATATGAAAGACATAAAATAATTGAAAGTATAATTTTTGCCTTCAGCGACTACTTTTCTTATTGGGGTAGTCCTTTTTACACACTGGTTCAATTAAAATACAATAGAAATTATGTGAACTCAAGACTCAGGTGTCTGTTACAGATTATAAATCCTACAAAGTGTCAGGTCCACAAGGTCTCTGTAGATCAATGTAGGCCTTCTGGAAGTGGTGATACTTGACTTAATTATGTCTTGAAGAATTTAGAAAAAGAAAAGGGCTAACATGAGTATAGGTATGGAAAAGAGAATGGTCAGGGCCTGATAGGATGGGGTGTGAGGAAGAAAGACCACCACACTAGACCCCCAGTGCCATCAGCAAAAAACTAATGTTTTTCAGGACTTACCACATGCCAAGGGCACTTCCGGGCATTTTACATTTGGGAAGTCATTTAAGTTTTATGATAACCTAGCGAGGTAGGTGTTGTTATTCCCCCATTTTACCAGTAAGGAAACTGAGGCAAAGAGACCATAAGTAACATAGTTAGTAGGAGGTGGACCTAGAATTTGAGCCCAGAGTGTTTGGCTTCAGAGCTGCGGTCTTAATTTCAGTGCTATCTGTGTCGGGGCCAGAGAGGAGCTAGGCTTATGCATAAATTTAAAGAGACAGAGACAAAAATGAAGTTACTTGATGATTTAATTTCAAGAGTCCTATTCATTCAACATAGCAGTTACACTGGCAACACAGATCAATTTTGGCTAATTTGAGCAAAAAAAAGCGTTTATTAAAGAGATTGAACATTAACACGATCAAAGGAAGAACTCTTTTTTTTTTCTCAAGGAAGAACTCTTAATCAGATTTTGGAAAGGACCACACAGTTCCAAGGGTCTAGAACTTAGGAAAAGCCTCTTCAAGGCCTTCACATCAGAGAGACTGAATTTTAACTGTTTTTGGTCATGAGTCATTCTGTTTAAGCTTTAGATTCTAAGGGAAAATGTGAGATTGGCCTCACTTGGGCCTTGTGCCAACCCTCTGCCCAGTGGGGATTGGGAGCAGTTCATACTGGTTGAGAATTGTGCCAAGACTGTATGCCCTGGTGGAGGGGTAGTCCTTCAAAAGAAAATGGAAACATTTATCAAAAGAAGGTCAAAGGGCTGCTGGGCAGGCAGAAGCAATAGATGCCCTTTAATAATTATAACACACACTTACATAGCACTTACTGTGTAACAGGCGTTGTTCTGATCACTTTCTATATAGTGACTTCTCTGTGAGGGGGTTCTATTACCATCCCCTTTTATAGAGAAGGAAGGAGATTGAGTGACATGCCTAAGGTGGCACAGACAGTTGGAAGGGGCGGGGCTTGTATTTGAACCCAGCAGTCTGGCTGTAAAGTCAGTGCTTACTGTTACTCTATGCTGACTCCTCAGAAGCCAAGGTACTTACAGAAAAACCAAGTGAGCCCCCCAGAGAAATTTGCAAGAAGAGAAAAGAGTTGAATCCAGCATTAATGAGCAGGGACAAAACAAATTCTGACAAGTGTAGCAGGACAAATGTAAAGAATCTCTTAGATCTACAAGTTATATTGTGATTATGACCAATTTATTTAACTTTGATTCCCCAGCACTCATTCTACCCCAAGTTTAGTCCAAAGCTTGAACCAAACCAGCCTTAGAATCCCATTTCCCTTGCCAGTGATGGTTTAGAAATGGGGAGGTGACGAGAGAGAAAGTCATCTTAGGGCTTCTTGATCAGGTTTCTTTGCTTCTGAAAAGAGACTCAAGAAAGAGACGTGCTTTCCCCTCTTCCTCCAACTCCCAGGACTGATTAAGTCCTGAAAGTGCTGAGGCATTCTGCTTACAACCTGAAGTTGAAGCTGATACGTGGAAGGTGGCATGGCCACAGGTGCCCCAGGGGAGAGCAGTGATGGGATAATATGCCTGGATCCCATGTTATGTAGGAGAGTATACTTCCTCATTGTTCAAGCCAAATCGAGTCTCTTTTCTATTACTTGCAATCGAAGGCATCCTAACTGATATCTTTTCTGTACCTCATTATTTCATCTATAAAATAAGGGCATTGGCCTAAATGACTTCCTCCAAGGCTCTTGGTTTTTAAAATAAAAATTCTTCCTTTTTAAAAAAAATTTTAATTTTTTTTAAAGATTTTATTTATTTGAGAGAGAGAGAGAGAGAGCAAGCACAAGTGGGGTAAGGGGCAGAGGGAGAAGGAGACTCCCCGCTGAGCAGGGAGACTGATGTGGGACTCGATCCTGGGATCCTGGGATCCTGGGATGATGACCTGACCCAAAGGCTGCCGATTAACCGACTGAGCCACCCAGGCGCCCAATAAAAGTTCTTCCTAACTGAGTCCTTGCTATAACTCAGCTCTGCTTCTGAGCACTTACAATCAAATTCATTTGTGTGTGTGTGTATTTTATATATATATATAACATTTATATTAATATATATAACATTTATATTAATATATATATAATATTTATATTAATATATATATAATATTTATATTAATATATGTATATATTAACCCCCCAGTCTTTACTTTCATTGGATGCCTTTTCTTCTTATTTGTGAGTATTGTCATAGAATATGAGTTTTGAGAGCCATCGAAGTATGAGGGTGTGGTCATAAATGTCAAAGGTATTGATGAATTCTAGCAGGATCTGAATAAAGAAAACGTTCACGAGAGCAGGTTTGGTGACATAGGAGGACTAGGAGTCAGGTTGGAGAGATAGGTGGTGAGAAAGTGACAAGCAAATAAAGGTTTTATACGCAACTAATGAATCATCAAACTTTACATCAAAAACCAGGGATGTATCGTATGGTGACTAACATAATATAATTAAAAAATATGATTATAAAAAATAAAGCAATAAAGAAAAAAATTAGGTAGTTTCTTTACAATTGCTTGGAATACTGAGAGAATTGTGCCGATCAATTTCTCTGCAAAAGGGGAATTGAAATAAATTACAACTTTTGTAGTATAAACTGTACTTCCATCAAGATAATAACAAACACTACTACCTCCTACAGCACCCCCCAAACCTTCTCAGGGAAAGGAATGTGAGGATAAAAAAATTAGTACTAAAATGAAAACAGATGAGTGCTTGGCAATAAACAATGTGCCTACAATGGGATAATCTTTAGAAAGCAAGCCTCTAACTATGATATAATCTTTGATAATCAAAATTTACTGCTAATATAATTTTTATAAAAGGCAGTGTATAATCCTAGCAATTAAAGTTACTGCCAATGCAATGAGAAATTGATAACTTTAAATGCATTATAACTTGGCTTTCCAGTCCTTGTCCGTTGGTCCCTGGATTACGTGGAATCTTTTGTCCAAGAAGGAGACAGAATCTTTTCTGTTCTTATGTTTTCCTTCTGTTGAAATGGGTTTCTATTCTCGCCCAGGCTCCATTCTCTCTAGCTTATTACTCTTTCCGTTCCACGAGTACACTACACCTGATGCCCCAGCTGCATTTGCTATGTCTGGCTTGCTGCCCCTGACTCTGGCCTAACCCAGCACCCACATCACTGCTGGTTCTGCTCAGTCCAGTGCCCACTTCTCCCAAATCTCCCCATATGCCTTCAGGTCTTTCTCCCATCTTAGCACTTCCTATTTCCCTTCCCTGTTTTACTGATTTTCTCCTTTGCACTTTCTAATATATGTATTTATGTTGTATTTTTGTGTCTTCCTTTCCTAAAGGGCTATAAAGAAAACCCACTGCTAGAAAGTTCCCCCAGAGGAGGGATATTTGTCTGTTTTATTCACTGTGATGTCCCCAGTGCCTAGAACGATACCTGGCACTCAAGGGATATTTGTTGAAGTGATAAGGGCAGGATCCGTGTATGGAATGAGGCTGCTGAATTAAGAGAGGGTGAAGCCAAATCCGAGCATAGGAGAGATTAGTTTGCAGATGTCTAGATTCTAATTATTGAATATATGAAATGCTCTCATTGTTTTGGCAAAACATAGCAAAATTGGCCAGGCAATTCTACTTGTAGGACTTCTTTCATGGATGTATTCTGCACACATGTAGAATGATATATTACATTCATTCATCACTAATTTGTAATTGCAAATGGAAATGATTGCACTGTCAGTTCAGTAAATTGTGTTACACATGTGATGGAATTTCAAATATCTGTTGAAATAGAATGAAGAACGAAGTTGTTTATATACTGATAAGCAGTGAGCTTGATGACATATTTCAAATGAAAAAACTTGAGGCATAACATGCCTATTTGTACAAAAGGGTGAAATATACACATGTATAGGGAACTGATGATGCTGGCTATCTCTGTAGGCTGATACTGTGGTCTGGGGGCACACCGAGGAGTTAGAGAAATGAATAAAGACCGAGGAAGGAGGGACATATCCTACTCTGTATACCAGTTTGTGTGCTTTGAATTTTCAATCCTGTGAATGTATTTCCTATTAAAAATAAATAGAAACTAGATGTAAATAAAATCACTATTTTCTTCTTAAGCTAATTTAAGATGGGATTCTGTGCTCCTAGGGAGGAAAGTAGCTGTCTCTTATTTTGGAACCTCTGCAATGCTTTTCTCCTTCTACGTTGTCTTCCCTCCTCAACAAACCATCCTTTCCTTTAAAACTTCTTATTAAAATGCCAAAACCTGGGGTGCCTGGGTGGCTCAGTCGGTTAAGTGTCTGCCTTCAGCTCAGGTCATGATCCCAGGGTCCCGAGATCAAGTCTTGCATTGGGTTCCCTGCTCAGCAGGGAACCTGCTTTTCTCTCTCCCTCTGTCTGACACTCCCCCTGCTTGTGTTCTTTATTTCTATCAAATAAATAAATAAAATCTTTAAAAAAATTCCAAAACCCTGCACTGTAATTATTTGTTACATGTTCTGTCTCCCCTAGTAGATTGTAAATTCCTTGAAGGTAGTAACTGTGCTGGAACTCTTAAGAGGTATTAGTAAATTGAATAAAAAATGAATAAATGAATGTCTTTTTTTTTTTTTTAAGTATTGTGAGAGAGAGGGAGAGAGTACACACAGGCAGAGGCAAAGGGAGAAGCAGACTCCCTGCTGAGCAGGGAGCCTGACATGGGACTCGATCCCAGGACCTGGAGATCATGACCTGAGCCAAAGGCAGACTCCTAACTGACTGAGCCACCCAGGCACCCTATGAATAAGTCTTAATAATAGGTTGAGACCAAGTTTAAAAATGATTATGTCAATCCATGAAAAGCCTTATCTACTTAACTTTAGCACTTAAGCCACTGTCTAGCATTGTTGATTGATATCTATCTAATCTATTTTATTTCTTCCTTTTAGTTTCTTCTTTGTACTTTACTCCAAATTTACCTCATTGTCTAGGTCACTGAGAAGGAAGGAGGGTAACACTGAGGGCATGAATTTTGTTAGGCATTATGCTAGGTATTTTAAAATGTGTTATTTCACTTAATTCTGTTAAATAGCAAAACTTCAATAAGTAAATTTTAAAGAACTATTTTTTAAGGCACGACGGGCAGAGGGAGAGGGTGTGAGAGAGAATCTTAAGCAGGCTCCACACCCAGCTTGGAGCCTGATGCGGGGCTTGATCTCACAACTCTGTGATCAGGAGATCATGATGTGAGCTGAAATTAAGAGTTGGACTCTTAACCGATTAAGCCACCGAGGCACCCTTTAAAGAACTATTGATTTTATTATGGATTCATGAATTGGGCAACATCCTGTCTAGCAAGTGGAGGGGAGCTCCAAAGGGCTACAGAAAAGGAAAGATTTTAAAAGGTAGAGAGGGAGTAGGAAAAGGAAATTATTAGCAAAGAATCCATTGATTTAGGTGAGGTCACCCTCCTAAGGGGAAAAGAAGAGGTCTATCAGTATTTCCTAGTGCTCACTAGGAAATTTCCATGTTGACTGATTAAAGGTTATATTTCTGAGGGGTTGGAACTGCAGTTAAGTTTGGTATTAAGTCTTGATTTACTGACTTAAGACATTAACCTAAATGATGCCATTTTGGGCCTGTAGTTTTTCTTTTAACAATTCTGAAAGCAGCTCTACAAGGTGGATATTATTATTATTTTTTATTTCAATAGAAGTTTTAAGAAAGAGACTTAAGTAACTTGCCCTAAGCCCAAGTTTCCCTAAGTGATTGAATTAGGTCATTTAACAAAATTATTTTTTAATTCCAGGGCATATTTCTTTTCCAATGTATTGTGACTCTGATACATGCTTACTTGAATGGATGTATAAATAAACCATAAATTTGGAAATATTTGGTATTCTAGTTTATAAAAAGCAATATTTTAAGTCCCGTTTTCTTGTTAGTTTTTATTTTGGAGGTAGGGATTTTTTCCCCTAGACTATACAACAATGAAAAAAATGGAGTAGATTTTATGGAATAAGAGACAAATGACACAGTGGTTTCAGCCTAAGCAATGATGAGCCAATTCGTTGTTAACTTTTGCAATGTCAAGTAACGTGATAATGATGTATATCAAATTCACTAGGCCCTTTAAGTCAAAAATTGTTAAATCACCTCTTAATAGCCATACGTTTATCTCCTCTTTCCTTGGTTTGCAAGTACCAATTAAACATTACTATTAGAGACCACATTTTCAGAGGGAGTAAAGGTAATTTTTCTTAGAGCAGAGGCAGCGGTACTAGTCTGATTTTAAGTTTACCTTCAGATAGAATGACTGAACTTGTATGTGAATATTATGTAAAGTATATTTAGTGTCGAGGTTGAGGTGGAGAGCCAGCACACAAGAGGTTGTGTTACCACATAGCAGTGTTGTGAATGACCTAGGCACTGGGACAGACTATGGGCATCTCCTTAGCCTGTACCAAAAAATAAATGTTACGAAAAAACACTATTCAGGGTGCCTGGCTGGCTCAGTTGGTAGAGCATCTGACTCTTGATCTCAATGTCGTGAATTCAAGCCCCACATTGGGCATGGAGCCTACTTTTAAAACAAAGACAAACACTCCCCCCCCAAACACAATAAACTGTTCAAGTAAACATTGCAGATTGACTAGGAGAAAGACCTACCTCTTCTTAGCATACAACTTGCTATATTTAACTTCTTTTGGGGAATTCTAAAGATCATCTGGTCTTAGTTACAGGTTTAGAAAAAAGAATTAATGAAAAATTTGTAGATAGTGGGGTGAAATAAAGCACGGTTCTTTTCTGAAAATGAGAGGATAAATGTATCTCCTAAGAAATAGTTAAATAATTTAATATACCAGAGACATTTAAGTTATATTTCGTGATAAAGAATTATGTTTAGTAGTTACGTTTTTGAGAATTCTTCTGTTTTAATGTGTATTTTAAAAAAAGAATTTTTGAAGGTAGAAATTATTTTTCTATAATTGCTGACATATTGCAACTCTGTCATGGTATCTGTTAGTTAAGGAATGTGCAGGCAATCCCCAGAATCTTTTTCATATTGAAAAATTTAAAGTGGCTTTGTGGTCTCTGTGTTGTGAGAACACTGAACTCTGGGTCATTGTGGTCTTGCAATCCATAATTTAAATGGAAACTATGTCTCCTTTAGAAAAAGCTAAGAATTCTCTGAAGTCAGTTAAAACAGAGAAGGAGGAATGGAAAGACTGATTACATTTGAATGACAAATTCCTGATTAGGTTGATGTTTACTGCCAAGCAAAAGTCGACAAGTCAAAACACCTAACTCCTCATGAGTTAACCAATCACAGCCATTATTGGGGTGCTTCTAAATCTTAGGTTGTGTAGACTAGAGTGTATTCAGTAGCATGGCAGAACTTTCCTACACTTCTGGCTACAGCTTCTCTACTCTGTTGCCGGCTGGTATTCTTGCCTGAGGGTACCTTTCTTTTCTTTTACTTTTGCCTTCTAATGACCATGTCACACAGGGATAGTGACTGGTGGTAGGGTGGCTGGGATCAACAGGGTAGGGGTAGTTGCCCTTCTTCTAGGAAGAAGAAAATAAGAATGAGATGGTTTTAGCATAAAGAAGGCATTTTGGGGTCCAAGGCAGGAGAGGTCTGAAATCGAGGAAGCTCATTTGGGTAAAAATTCAGGAAGTTCATCATAGATGAAAATAGGAAAGTGAATTGTCTAAGCATGTAAATGTGTGTTGTAGTTTATTTACAATGTTTATTAATTGATTACTGTGTGATAGGCACTTATGAAGACAAGATCTCTGTTGTCATGGAATTTTTTCTAAGAGGGGGGAGACAACAAATGGATAAACAAGTGGATATATAGTGTCAGCCAGGGATAAGTGCTATGAAGCAAATAAAGCAAGGCAAGGGGATCAAGAGCAACTAAGGATTTGGGGTGGTGAGGAAGTGTATGGAGGACATAGAAAAGGTCTTTCTGAGATGTCTTTCAAACAGAGACTTCAGGGAAATAAATTATAAGCCTTGTAGGTATATAGATCTAGAACATTCCATTCTAAGGAAAGGATTAGTTGTTCAAAGATAACTTGTGATGTTAATTTGTTTTCCCCTCGTGACTAATGATGTTGAACATCTTTTCCTGTACTTCTGTTCCGTCTGCATATTCTCTATTTTTTTGACAAGTAATCAAAGTACTGTATTTTTCTCTCTATATTTCTATCATATTACATATAATAGTATAATTAATAAAAAGATATAGGTTTTTTTTCTTTCCAAGTTTTTATTTAAATTCCAGTTATTTGGAATGC
This sequence comes from Ursus americanus, assembly GCF_024610735.1. Taxonomy (NCBI): domain Eukaryota; kingdom Metazoa; phylum Chordata; class Mammalia; order Carnivora; family Ursidae; genus Ursus; species Ursus americanus. Next base: position 43,265,822 of record NC_142134.1, read on the forward strand.
CTGGGTGGCTCAGTTGGTTAAGCATCTACGTTTGGCTCAGGTCACAGTCCCTGGGTCCTGGTATCGAGTCCCACATTGGGCTCCTTGCTTAGCAGGTAGCCTGCTTCTTTCTCCCTCTGCCTGCCGCTCCCCCTGCTTGTGCTTGTTCTCTCTCTCTCCCCCTCTCTGAGAAATAAATGAAAATCTTAAAAAAAATAAATTCCAATTAGTTAACATACAGTATATTAGTTTCAGGTGTAGAATTTAGTGATTCATCACTTAAATAAACCACCCAGAGCTCATCACAATAACTGCCCTCCTTACTACCCATCAGCTATTTATCCCCAAACCTCCCCTCCAGCAATCCTCAGTTTGTTCTGTATAGTTGAGAGTCTGTTTCTTGGTTTGTGTTTCTTTCCCTTTTTTCCCCTTATGTTAATTTGTTTTGTTTCTTAAATTCCACATATGAGTGAAATCATATGGTATTTGTCTTTCTCTGACTTATTTATTAGCTTAGCATAATACTCTTTAGCTCCATCCACATCATTGCAAATGGTAAGATTTCATTCTTTTTGATGGCTGAGTAATATTTCATGTGTGTGACCATATATGTATAAATATATACACACCACATCCTCTTTATCCATTCATCAGTTGATGGACATTTGGGTTCTTACCATAATTTTGGCTACTGCTGATAATGCTGCTATAAATATCAGGGAGCATGTATCCCTTTGAATTAGTATTTTTGTGTCTGTTGGGTAAATACCTAGTGGTGCAATTGCTGGATTGTAGGGTAGTTCTACTTTTAACTTTTTGAGGAACCTCCATACTGTTTTCCAGAGTGGCTGCACCAGTTTGCGTTCCTACAGTGCAAGAGGGTTCCCCTTCTCATCCTTGCCAACACGTGTTGTTTCTTGTGTTGTTAATTTTAGCCATTATGACTGGTGCGAGGTGGTATTTCACTATAGTTTTGATTTGTATTTCCATGATGATGAGTGATGTTGAGCATCTTTTCATGTGTCTGTTAGCCAACTATAAGTCTTCTTTGGAAAAATGTCTATTCATGTCTTTTGCCCATTTTTAAACTGGATTATTTGTTTTTTGGGTGTTGAATATTGTAAGTTCTTTATATATTTTGGATACTAACCATTTATCAGATATGTCACTTGCAAATATCTTCTCTCATTCTGTAGGTTGCCTTTTAGTTTTATTGATTGTTTCTTTTACTGTGCTGAAGTTTTTCTCTTGATGAAGTCCCAGTAGTTCATTTTTGGTTTTGTTTTCCTTGTCTCAGGAAACATATCTAGCAAGAACTTAATATGGCCGACATCAAAGAGGTTGCTGCCTGTGTTCTTCTCTAGGATTTTAATGGTTTCCTGTCTCACATTTAGGTCTTTAAATCCATTTTGAATTTATTTTTGTGTATGGTGTAAGAAAGTGGTCCAGTTTCATTCTTCTGCATGTCGCTGTCCAATTTTCCCAACACCATTTGGTGAAGAGACTGTCTTTTTTCCATTGGATATTCTTTCCTGCTTTGTTGAAGATTGTTGAAGATTAGTTGTGGGTCCATTTCTGGGTTCTCTGTTCTGTTCCAGTGACCTATGTGCCTGTTTTTGAGCCAGTAACATATTGTCTTGATCACTACAACTTTGTAATATAACTTGAAGTCTGGAATTATGATGCCTCCAGCTTTTTCTTTTTTCAGGATTGCTTTGGCTATTCAGGGTCTTTTCTGGTTCCGTGCAAATTTTAGGATTATTTGTTTTAGCTCTGTGAAAAATGCTGATGGTGTTTTGAGAGGGATTACATTAAATGTGTAGATTGCTTTGGGCAGTATAGACATCTTTTTTTTTTTATAATGATTTTTTATTATATTATGTTAGTCACCATACAGTACATCCCCGGTTTCCGATGTAAGGCTCGATGATTCATTAGTTGTGTATAACACCCAGTGCACCATGCAATACGTGCCCTCCTTACTACCCATCACCGGTCTATCCCATTCCCCCACCCCCCTCCCCTCTGAAGTCCTCAGTTTGTTTCTCATAGTCCATAGTCTCTCATGTTTCATTCCCCCTTCTGATTACCCCCCCCTTTCTTTATCCCTTTCTTCCCCTACTGATCATCCTAGTTCTTATGTTCCATAGATGAGAGAAATCATATGATAGTTGTCTTTCTCTGCTTGACTTATTTCACTTAGCATTATCTCCTCCAGTGCTGTCCATGTTGTAGCAAATGTTGAGAACTCGTTCTTTCTGATAGCTGAGTAATATTCCATTGTATATATGGACCACAACTTCTTAATCCAGTCATCTGTTGCAGGGCATCTCGGCTCCTTCCACGATTTAGCTATTGTGGACATTGCTGCTATGAACATTGGGGTGCATATGGCCCTTCTCTTCACTACGTCTGTATCTTTGGGGTAAACACCCAGTAGTGCAATGGCTGGATCATAGGGTAGCTCAATTTTTAACTTTTTAAGGGACCTCCACACTGTTTTCCAGAGTGGCTGTACCAACTTGCATTCCCACCAACAATGTAGGAGGGATCCCCTTTCTCCACATCCTCTCCAACAATTGTTGTTTCTAGTCTTGTCGATTTTTGCCATTCTAACTGGCGTAAGGTGGTATCTCAGTGTGGTTTTGATTTGAATTTCCTTGATGGCTAATGATTTTGAACATTTTTTTCATGTGTCTGTTAGCCATTTGTATGTCTTCATTGGAAAAGTGTCTGTTCATATCTTCTGCCCATTTTTTGATTTGTTTATTTGTTTCTTGTGTATTGAGTTTGAGAAGTTCTTTGTAGATCTTGGATACCAGTCCTTTATCTGTAGTGTCATTTGCAAATATCTTCTCCCATTCCGTGGGCTGCCTCTTAGTTTTTCTGACTGTTTCCTTAGCTGTGCAGAAACTTTTAATCTTGATGAAGTCCCATAAATTCATTTTATCTTTTGTTTCTTTTGCCTTTGGGGATGTATCATGAAAAAGGTTGCTTTGGCCGATGTCGTAGAGGTTGTTGCCTATGTTCTCCTCTAGAATTTTGATGGATTCCTGTCTCACATCGAGGTCTTTCATCCATTTGGAGTTTATTTTTGTGTATGGTGTGAGATAGTGGTCAAGTTTCATTCTTTTGCATGTAGCTGTCCAATTTTCCCAGCACCATTTATTGAAGAGACTGTCTTTTTCCCACCGGATGTTTTTTCCTGCTTTATCAAATATTAGTTGCCCAAAGAGCTGAGGGTCCATTTCTGGGCTCTCTATTCTGTTCCATTGGTCTATGTGTCTGTTTTTGTGCCAGTACCATGCTGTCTTTGTGATCACAGCTTTGTAGTACAGCTCGAAATCCGGCATTGTGATGCCCCCAACTTTGTTTTTCCTTTTCAACAGTTCCTTGGAGATTCGGGGCCTTTTCTGGTTCCATACAAATTTAAGGACTATTTGTTCCAGTTCTTTGAAAAACGTTCTCGGTATTTTGATCGGGATAGCATTGAAAGTGTAGATTGCTCTGGGTAGCATGGACATTTTAACTATGTTAATTCTTCCGATCCATGAGCATGGAATATCTTTCCATCTTTTTATGTCTTCCTCAATGTCTTTTAAGAGTGATTTATAGTTTCTAGAATAAAGGTCCTTTACGTCTCTGGTTAAGGTAATTCCAAGGTAACGTATGGTTTTTGTTGCTATTGTAAATGGGATGGATTCTCTAATTTCTCTTTCTTCGTTCTCGTTATTCGTGTACAGAAATGCAACTGATTTCTGAGCATTGATTTTGTATCCCGCCACGTTACTGAATTGCTCTATAACTTCTAATAGTTTGGGAGTGGCTTCTTTTGGGTTTTCCATATAGAGTATCATGTCATCTGCGAAGAGAGACATTTTGACTTCTTTGCCGATTTGAATACCTTTGATCCCTTTTTGTTGTCTGATTGCTGTTGCAAGGACTTCTAGTACTATGTTGAATAATAGTGGCGAGAGTGGGCATCCTTGTCGAGTTCCTGATCTTAAGGGAAAGGCTTCCAGCTTTTCCCCATTGAGAATAATATTTGCAGTAGGCTTTTCATAGATGGCTTTTATGAGATTGAGAAATGTACCTTCTATTCCTACACTCTGAAGGGTTTTAATCAGGAAAGGATGCTGTATTTTGTCAAATGCTTTTTTGGCATCGATTGAGAGGATCATATGGTTCCTGAGTCTTTTCTTGTTGATATGATGTATCACGCTGATTGATTTGTAAATATTGAACCACGCTTGCATCCCAGGTATGAATCCCACTTGATCGTGGTGGATAATCCTTTTAATGAACTGTTGGATTCTATTAGCAAGTATCTTGTTGAGGATTTTGGCGTCCATATTCATTAGGGAAATCGGTCTGTAATTCTCCTTTTTGAGGGGGTCTTTGCCTGGTTTGGGGATCAAGGTAATATTGGCCTCATAGAATGAGTTTGGTAGCTTTCCTTCTGTTTCTATTTTTTGAAATAGCTTTCGGAGAATAGGTATTATTTCTTCTTTGAATGTTTGGTAGAATTCCCCAGGAAAACCGTCCGGGCCTGGAGTTTTGTTATTTGGAAGGTTGTTTATCACTGACTCAATTTCTTCATAATTTATTGGCCTGTTTAAGAAATCAATTTCTTCCTGTTTCAATCTTGGTAGTTTATAGGTTTCCAGGAAGGATTTCATCTCTTCCAGATTGCTTAGTTTATTGGCATATAGCTGTTGATAAAAATTTCTAATAATTCTTCCAATTTCAATGGTATTCGTCATGACCTCTCCTTTTTCATTCATAATTTTAATAATCTGGGTCCTTTCTCTTTTCTTTTGGATAAGTCTTGCCAGTGGTCTGTCAATTTTATTGATTCTCTCCAAGAACCAGCTTCTAGTCCTGTTGATCTGCTCTACTGTACTTCTGGTTTCTGCTTGATTGATTTCAGCTTTAATTTTGGTCAACTGCTTCCTCGTGCGTGGATTAGGCCTGTCCCTCTGTTGCTGTTCCAGCTTCTTGAGGTGAGAATATAAAAACTGCATTTTAGATTTTTCTATTCTTTTGAGTGAGGCTTGGATGGCTATGTATTTCCCCGTTAGGACCGCCTTTGCAGTATCCCATAGGTTTTGGACTGTTGTATTTTCATTCTCATTGGTCTCCATAAATTGTTTAATTTGATTTTTGATTTCCTGGTTTATCGAGTCATTCCTGAGCAGGATGGTTCTTAGTCTCCAAGTGTTTGAGTTTCTTCCAAATTTTTCCTTGTGGTTGAGTTCCAATTTCAGAGCGTTGTGGTCTGAGAATATGCAGGGGATAATTTCAATCTTTTGGTATCGGTTGAGACCTGTTTTGTGTCCCAGAACATGGTCTATTCTTGAAAATGTTCCATGGGCATTAGAATAGAATGAGTATTCTTTGGTTCTGGGGTGTAGTGTTCTATATATATCTAAGAGGTCCAACTCGTCGAGTATGGCATTCAAAGCCTTTGATTCTTTGCTTAGTTTTTGCCAGGGTGTTCTGTCTATTTCTGATAGTGGAGTGTTGAGGTCCCCTACTATTAATGTATTTTTATTTATATGTCTCTTTATTCTGGTTAAGAGTTGGCTTGTGTATCTTGCTGCTCCCCTGTTGGGGGCATATATATTTATAATTGTCATATCCACTTGTTGAATACTTCCTTTAAGAATAATATAGTGCCCTTCTGCGTCTCTAACTATAGTCTGTAGTTTAAAATCCAGTTTATCTGATATGAGAATTGCTACCCCAGCTTTCTTTTGAGGTCCATTTGCGTGAAAGATGGTACTCCATCCCCTTACTCTCAGTCTGAATGCATCTTTGGGTTCGAAATGAGTCTCTTGTAGACAGCAAATGGATGGGTCATTTCTTTTTATCCAATCTGCAACCCTGTGGCGTTAAAGCAAGAATTTAAACCATTAATGTTAAGACTGAGTACTGAGAGATATGCTTTTAATTCTGCCATGTTGTCAGTAAAGTCTTTGTATTGGCTGTGACTTTCTGTTTTGTATCACTCTTGGGGCCTTTTTACTTTTATAGAACCCCCCGTAATACCTCCTGTAGGGCTGGTTTCGTGGTTACGAAATTGGCTAGTGACTGTCGATTCTGAAATGTCTTTATTTCTCCATCAATTCTGAATGACAGCCTTGCTGGATAAAGGATCCTTGGCTGCATGTTTTTCTCTGAAAGAGCTTTAAATATGCTCCCCCAACCCTTTCTCTCATTCCAGGTCTGTGTAGACAGGTCTGACGTAATTCTGATGCCTTTGCCTTGGTACGTGAGAAATTTCTTTGCCCTGGCCGCTTTCAATACTGTATCCTTGGATCTAATATTTGCGAATTGCACTATTACGTGACGTGGTGTAGGTCTGTCATGGTTGAGCTTGGGAGTGGTCCTCTCTGCCTCTTGGACACGAATGTTTGTTTCCCTTGCTAGATTAGGGAAGTTTTCAGCTACAATTTGTTCAAATATCTCTTCTAGACCTCTGTTTTTCTCCACCCCCTCGCGGATGCTGATGATTCTAACATTGGATCGTTTCATTGAGTCAGTAATCTCCCGTAACCTACATTCGTGGGCGTTGATTTTTTTAAGACCCTCTTCTATTTTTATTTTTTCCTCTATTAACCCATCCTCCAATTCACTAACCCTTGCTTCTGCTTCGGTGACCCTGGCCGTCAGAGCCTCTAGTTTTGCCTGCATTTGGCTCATAGAATTTTTAATTTCTGTCAAATTCGCTCTCATTTCCGCCCTTAGGGATTCTATATTCTCAGTAACATTTTCCTTAATATTTTTTTCAAGTCTACTCATTATCTTGACCATTGTTACTCTGAATTCCATTTCTGATAATTTGGTTACATCCATATCCGTTATTTCTGTGGCAGAGGCCACAGACTCACTGTCTTTTCTTTGCTGGGGGGGGCTTCTCCTTCTTGTCATTCTGATGAGGAGAGGTTGCGGGGTTGTCCAGAGCCCAAATTATTGACTGGGTCCCTGGCCGTGCCCCTTGTTTTATAGGGATCTTAGAGATGTGGGGCTTCTTCTTTAAAGATTTTATTTATTTACTTATCTGAGAGAGGGAGACAGACAGTCAGCAAGAACGGAACAGAAGCAGGGGAGTGAGAGAGGAAGAAGCAGGCTCCCAGCGGAGGAGCCCGATGAGGGACTCCTTTCTGGAACGCCGGGATCACGCCCTAAGCCGGAGACAGGCACTCAATGACTGCGCCACCCAGGCGCCTCGGGTTGTGGGCTTCTTGATTGTTCAGCCTGCCTTCTGTGTTCTGGGGGAGGGGCCTGCCACGCCGATACTCAGGCAACCCTGTTTGGTTAGAGTCTCGGTGTCCCCTGCGAGGGGGGATGGGGATGGGCACTCTCTGAGCCGGTATTTCCAGGCTTTTGTTCTCTGGCGGCTTTCCCTGGCGGTTTGCTGTGCCTCTTCTGAGAGTCAGAGCAGCAGAGGCTGCATTGTCACAGAACAGAGGGATCGCGGACTGTTCTCCACTGATGTTCTGGCCACTTTAACTCTATTACTGTTGGTGCTGCTCAACCCTGCAGCGTCCCGGGATGTGCGCACCAACCCGGCGTCCCTGCCCTCACTTCCAGGGCCGGCGCGTCTCTGTCCTTTGTGTTTCTAATGCCGCCAGCCACCGGCCGCCCCGCACGCTCCCGGGTCTCCCGGTCTCAGTCTATGCCCGGTGAGCACACCTCGATTCCGGAGTTTCGTGAGAAGCCTGGTGGCGCGCGCACCCGGTTCAGGGTCTCAGTCTGCTGTTTCGCGGGTGCCGACCGCGAGTCCGCCTGCTCCCCCGTGCAGGTGGCCCGCCAGCCGCCCCGCGCGCACTCCGGGAGTTCCCGGTCTCAGTCTGGATCCCGTGAGCACACCGGGATTCCGGTGTTCCGAGAGATGCCTGGTGGCGCGCGTTCACGGCTCACCGGTCTCAGTCTGCTCTCTCGAGGGTGCCCTCTATGTGTCCGCCCGCTCCCCCGTGCAGGTGGCTGCCATTTCCCGGCGCCCAAACGCGGCGGCTCCCTCCCCCTTCCGTTTATCTTCCGATATCTGTGCACGGTTTACAGCTCCCCTCTTCGTACCTCAATACTCAGCGCTGGAGCTGTTCATTTGTAGAGATCCAGATGCATCATCCTGCGTCTCAGGCTGATTCCGTGGTTATTTAGGCTGGTCTGGTACCTATCCAGCTCGACTCTGGGGACCGGCTGAAAAAGGGGTCCCCTACTCCTCCCTGGGCAGTATAGACATCTTAACAATATTTGTTCTTCCAATCTATGAGCATGGAATGTTTTTCCATTTCCTTGTATCATCTTCAATTTCTTTCATGAGCGTTTTATAGTTTTCAAAATACAGATCTTTTATCTCTTTGGTTAGGTTTATTCCTAGGTATCTTGTGGTTTCTGGTGCGTTTGTAAATAGGATTGATTCCTTGTTTTATCTTTCTGCTTCTTTATTACTGGTGTGAAGAAATGCAACAGATTTCTCTATGTTGGTTTTTTATCCTGTGACTTTGCTGAATTCATGTATCAGTTCTAACAATTTTTTTGGTGGACTGTTTTGGGTTTTCTACATAGAGTGTCATGTCATCTGCAAATAGTGGAAGTTTGAATTCTTCCTTGCTGATTTGGATGCCTTTTATTTCTTTATTGTTTAATTGGTGAGGCTAGGACTTCCAGTACTACTTTAAATAGCAGTGATGAGAGTGGGCATCCCTATCTTTTTCCTACCCATAGAGGAAAAGCTCTGTTTTTCCTCATTGAGAATGATATTAGCTGTGGGTTTTTCACATATGGCCTTTATTATTTTGAGGTATGTTTCCTATATCCATACTTTCTTGAGGACTTTTTTCATGAATGGATGTTGTATTTTGTCAAATGCTTTTTCTGCATCTATTGAAAGGATTATAGAGTTCTTATCCTTTCTTTTATTAATCTGGTGTATCATGCTGATTGATTTGCAAATATCAAACCACCCTTGCAGCCCAGGAATAAATCCCACTTGATTGTGGTGAATGATTTTTTAAATGTATTTTCGGATTTGTTTTTTTAGTATTCTGTTGAGTTTCTGCATCCATGTTCATCAGGGATATTGGCCTGTAATTCTCTTTTTTAGTGGAATCTTTGTCTGGTTTTACAATCAGGGTAATGCTAGCCTCATAGAATGAGTTTGGAAGCTTTCATTTCTATTTTTTGGAACAGTTTGAGAACAATAAGTGTTAACTTTTCTTTAAATGTTTGGTAGAATTCATCTGTGAACCCATCCGGCCCTCGACTTCTGTTTGTTGGGAGATTTTTGATTACTGATTCAATTTCTTTGCTGGTTATTAGTCTGTTCAAGTTTTTTATTTCTTCTGTTTCAGTTTCGGTGGTTTCTGTTTCTAGGAATTTATCCATTTCTTCCAGTCGTCCAATTTGTTGGTATATCGCTTTTCATAATATTCACTTTTAATTGTTTGTATTATTACGGTGTTGGTTGTTATTTCTCCTCTCTCATTTGTGACTTAATTGTTTGGGCCCTTTCTCTCTTCTTTTTTTTAAGTATGGGGAAGTGTTTATCAATTTTATTATTTTTTTTTTTCAAAAAATAAACCAACTCCTGGTTTCATGGATCTGTTCTATTGTTTTTTAGTTTCTATATCATTTATTTCTGCTCTAAGAAAGAAGTTAGCTGCTTCTGCTGGCTTTAGCCTTTGTTTGTTTTTCTTTTTCTAGCTCCTTTGGGTGTAAGGTTGGGTTGTTTGAGATTTTTCTTGTTTCTTAAGGTAGGCATGTATTGCTGTTTACTTAGGACTGCTTTTGCTGCATCCCAAACATTTTGGTCTGTTGTGTGTTCATTTTCATATGCTTCTATGTATGTTTTAATTTCTTCCTTGATTTCCTGGTTGATCCATTCATTCTTTAGTTGCGTGTTGTTTAACCTACCTGTATTTGTGGTCTTTCTAATTTTTATTTATTTATTTATTTATTTATTTATTTATTTGTTTATTTATTTATTTATTTATTTATTTATGGTTGACTTCTAGTTTCATAGCATTGTGAATAGAAAGTATGTTTGGTATGATCTCAATCTTTTTGTACTTGTTGAGGCCTAAGCCAGTACGTGATCTATTCTAGAGAATGTCCCATGTGCACTTGAAAAGAATGTGTATTCTGCTGCTTTAGGATGAAATGTTCGGCATATATCTATTGACTCCATCTGGTACAGTGTGTCATTCAAAGCTTTTGTTTCCTTGTTGATCTTCTGCTTAGATGATCTGTCCATTGCTGTAAGTAGGATGTTAAAGTCCCCGACTATTATTGTATTATCATCAATGAGATTCTTTATGGTTTTATTAATTGTTTTTTGTATTTTGGTGGTCCCATGGTTGGAGTGTAAATATTACAATTGTTAGATATTCTTGTTGGAGAGTCCCCTTTATTATGATACAGTATCTTTTTTAAAAATCTCTTGTTACAGTCTTTAGTTTAAAATCTAGTTTGTCTGATGTAAGTATTACTACTCTGGCTTTCTTTTGACGTCCATTTGCCTGATAAATGTTTCTCCATCCCCTCACTTTCAATATGCAGGTGTTTTTAGGTCGAAAATGAGTCTCTTGTAGGCAGCATATAGATGGGTCTTGTTTTTTGTATCCATTTTGACATCCTATATCTTTTGATTGGTGTGTTTAGTCCATTTACATTCAGAGTAATTATTGATAGATATGTATTTAGTGCCATTTTATTACATGTTTTATTACTGTTTCTGGAGATTTTTTTTTTTTCTGTTCCTTTCTAGCCTTTCTTGCTTTTGGTCTTTCTTTCCTACTTAAAGAGTGCCTTTTAGGCACTGGAGGAGATAATGCTAAGTGAAATAAGTCAAGCAGAGAAAGACAACTATCATATGATTTCTCTCATCTATGGAACATAAGAACTAGAATGATCAGTAGGGGAAGAAAGGGATAAAGAAAGGGGGGGTAATCAGAAGGGGGAATGAAACATGAGAGACTATGGACTATGAGAAACAAACTGAGGGCTACAGAGGGGAGGGGGGTGGGGGAATGGGATAGGCCGGTGATGGGTAGTAAGGAGGGCACATATTGCATGGTGCACTGGGTGTTATACACAACTAATGAATCATTGAGCCTTACATCGGAAACCGGGGATGGACTGTATGGTGACTAACATAATATAATAAAAAATAATTATAAAGAGTGCCATTTAATATTTCGTGCAGGGCTGATTTAGTTGTCATGAACTTCTCTAGTTTTTGTTTGTCTGGAACATTCCTTATCTGTCTTCCTATTCGAAATGACAGCCTTACTGGTTAGAGTATTCTTGGCTGCACATTTCCCCCATTTCACTCTCTTCAGGCTTGCTAAGTTTCTGTGGAGAGATCTGCAGCTGGCCTTATGGGTCTTCCCTTGTAAGTTAGAGACTTCTTGCTGCTTTTAGGATTTTTTTCTTTATCACCATATTTTGCAAATTTCATTACAATGTGTCTTGGTGTTGGCCTGCTTTTGTTGATTTTGATGGGTGTTCTCTGTGTCTTCCAGATCTGGATGTTGATTTCCTTCCCTGAAGTAGGGAAGTTTTCAACTATGTATTTCCTCAATTTTCTGCCCCCTTTTCTCTCTCTTCATCTGGTACTCCTATGATATGAATGTTATTACATTTGATGGAGTCATTGAGTTCCCTAAGTCTATCTTGTGTTCTGTAATTCTTTCTCTTTGTTCAGCTTCATTATTTTCCACAATTCTCTCTTTAATATCACTTATTCTTTCCTTTGCTTCTTCCATTTTGTTGTCTTTACATCCAGTCTATTTTGAATCTCTATTATTGCATTTTTTCATTTCTAACTGATTGTTTTATAACTCTTTTATCTCTGCAGTAAGGGCCTCCCTGAAATCTTCCATGTTTTTCTCTAGTCCAGCAAGTATCCTTATGATTGTTGCTTTAAATTCTCCAGCAGGCATATTTCTTATATCTGTTTCAATTAGATCTCTAGCTGTGACCTTATCTTATTCTTTCATTTTAGATGAATTCCTCTGTCTTGGTATTTTGTTTTCCTCTCTGTCTTAGAAAATCCTGTTATGTTTCCTGCTCCTAAGTGTAATGACCTTATGAAGAAGAGGTCTTCTTATGAAGAGTGTCCAGGGTCTGGCACTTCAGGGAGTGTCTCTGGTGTGTGCTGAGTGTGCTCTCCTGTTATATTTTGGCTGTTCTATCTTTCAAGACAGTCATGTGTAGAGGCTCTCCTTGCATGCAGTGGGCAGTGTTTGGACGTTGGCCAGAATGTGGCGAGTTTTAACTATGTGTGCTCTTCTCTGCTTGTTAAATGGGACCTGATTCTACTTCCACTAGAACTGAAGCCTTGCAGAAATCTCTGGTCAGAATATGTGGTTTGGTGGGGGTTTCTGCTGGTCTTCTAGGGAAGGGGACAGCTGTGCTGGTTCTTAGGCACAGTTGCCCAAGAAAAGCAGTACCAGCAGAGCATGGGGGTGGAGTTGGGTGGGACTTAGTGTAAGCAAGTTAGGCAGCCAGTGTTGGCACTGTGCTGTTTACTGAAGTTGGTTTATGCTGAGGGGTAGGGGAGGGCAGTAGTGCCAGCCAGCTCCTTTTTCCCCAGAGAAGGGTCTCTGTGCTTGTTCCTCTCAGAGAAGCACTCCCAGAAGAGTGAATAATCTCCCCCACTGTGCATCCCAGGCATTTTTCAGATCACCATTTTCACACTGTCTGTCTCTAGGTTGTTTGCCTGCCTTCTCTCCAGGAGCAGCTCAGTGCCCTCCAGACTCTGTCTCAGCCAAGCCTGCTGACTTTCAAAACTCCAAACTCTAGGGACCTGGTGTGGCAGGGAGCTTCATTGGACTTCTGGTGGAGGGTCCCACTGTACTGGGACTGATACAGGTTTGACCGAGAAGGACAGTCATGCCAGAGTGCAGGGTGTGGAACTTGGAGCAAGCAGGTTAGGCAGCCAGTGTTGGGGCCGAGATGCCCTCAGCAGGTGTCTCTGGGCCTATGCTTGAGGGGCAGGGAGGGAAATGGTGCCCACCAGCTCTTTTGTCTCTGAGGAGACATCTCTGTGAATCCCACCTCTCACAGATGCATTCCAAGAAGAGCAAACAGTCTCTCCCTATGCACTTTAGGTAATCCCCAGATGGTGCCGTCTGTCCCTGGGTTGCTCGAGTGCCTTCTCTCCAGGTGTAGAGCAGTACACTCAGGGCTCTAGTTGTGTTCCAGGGGCAAGACTTGCCTAAGGTCCTCCTACTATGCCACTATCTTAGCTCCCCTCCCATCTGCATATACTCTTAAAGAAAATGTATGAAGTTCAGCTTATCAGGTTTTCTTGTTACGGATTGTGCTTTTGGTGTCACGTTTAAGAACTCTGCCTAACCTTAGATTCTGAAGATTATCTACAATTCTTTTTTCTAAAAGTTTTATAGTTTATGTTTTACATTTAAGTCTATGATTACTTTTTTGGACATTCTTTATTCAAGTATAATTAACATACAGTGTTAAATTAGTTTCAGATGTACAATATAATGATTCCAACAATTCTGTATGTTAATTGGTGCTCATTATGATAAGTGTATTCTTAATTCCCTTCACTGGCTTTGCCCATCCCTCCACCTACTCCCCTTTGGTTACCACCAGTTTGTTCTTTATATTTGAGTCCATTTTTTAAAAATGTCTCTCTCTCTCTCTGTTTCTGTTCATTGGTTTTGTTTTTTAAATTCCACATATGAGTGAAATCATGTAGTATTTGTCTTTCTCTTACTGACTTATTTCACTTAGCATTATAGTTTGTAGATCCATCTATGTTGTTGCAAAGGGCAAGATTTATTCTTTCTTATGGCTGAGTAGTATTCTTTTTAAAAATTTTTTAAAATATTTTTTTCTTTCCAAATTTTTATTTAAATTCCAGTTAGATAATATACAATGTATGTATTAGTTTCCGGTGTAGAATTTAGTGATTCAATACTTACATACAATACTCAGTGCTCATCACAAGTGCCCTCCTTAATCCCCATCATCTATTTAACCCATCTCCCTCCCCACCTCCCCACCAGGGACCCTCAGTTTGTTCTCTGTAGTTAAGAGTCTGTTTCATGGTTTGCCTCTCTTTTTTCCCCCCGATGTACGTTTGTTTTAATTCTACACATGAGTGAAGTCATATGGTATTTGTTTTTCTCTGACTTATTTCTCTTTGCATAATGCTCTCTAGCTCCATCCACATCATTGCAAAAAGATTTCATTCTTTTCAATGGCTGAGTAATATTCCATTGTATATATATATATGCACCATGTCTTTATCCATTCATTAGTCAATGGGCATTGGGCTCTTTCCATAACTTAGGTATTGTTGATAGTGCTGCTATAAACACTGGAGACAGGTTCTAAACAAATAATTGTCCTCTCTTAAAAGAATAAAAAATATTTTGCAAAATGTTCTTTAATAGATGTCATTTGAGTATCCACATGCAGTTATAATATTTATCATTCACAAGTCATCCAGAAGTGAATGTCATACATGAGTGTAATTTCTTAGTCATTCCCAAAATTCTGACCACAAATGGAGGTCAGACTCTGATCCTGGCAAATACCAGGAGAAAAAAGACCTGGCTGAGTAGTCTTCTGTTGTACATATATACCACCTTTTCTTATCTATTTACCTGTTGATGGACGCTTGGGTTGCTTCCATAACTTGATTATTATATTAATGCAGCAAAAACATAAGAGCACATGTGTGTTTTTGAATTAGTGTTTTTATTTTATTTGGATAATTACCCAGTAGCAGAATTACTGGATCATATGGCAATTCTATTTTTAAATTTTGGAGGAATGTCCATACTGTTTTCCATAGTGGCTTTACCACTTGGCATTCCCACCAACAGTGCACGAAGGTTCCTGTTTCTCCACATCCTTGCCAATAGTTATTATTTTTTTATGGTTTTGATTTTAGCCATTCTGACAGGTGCGAGGTAGTATCTCATTGTGGTTTTGGATTTGCATTTCTCTGATGATTAGTGATAAAGAGCATCTTTTCATGTGTCTGTTGGCCATCTGTATATCTTCTTTGGAAAAATGTCTATTCATGTCCTGTGCCCATATTTTAATTGGATTGTTTCTATGATGTTTAGTTGTATAAGTTCTTTATATATTTTGGATATTAATCCCTGATTGGATATGTCATTTGCAAGTATCTTATCCTATTTAGTAGATTGACTTTTCATTTTGTTAATTGCTTCCTTCATTATGCAAAAGCTTTTTATTTTGTTGTAGTCCCAATAGTTTAATTTTGCTTTTGTTTCCCTTGCCAAAGGAGACATATCTAGAAAAATGTTCCTTTGGCTGACGTCAAAGAGATTATTGCCTATGTTTTCTTCCAGGAATTTTATTGTTTCAGGTATCATATTTAGATCTTTAATCCATTTAGAGTTTATTTTTGTATATGGTATAAGAAAGTGGTCCAGTTTTTTTCTTTTGCATGTAGCTGTCCAGTTTTCCCAATACCATTTGTTGAAGAGACTTTTTCCCATTGTATATTCTTGCCTCATTTGTTGTAGATTAATTGACCACAAGACTGTGGGTTTATTTCTGGGTTCTCTGTTCTGTTCTATTGATGTATGTGTCTATTTTTATGCGAGCACCATGCTGTTTTGATTATTACAGCTTTGTAGTATATCTTGAAATCTGGGATTGGAGCAGGGTCTTTTGTGTTTCCATACGCATTTTAGGATTATTTATTCTAGCTGTGTGAAAATGCTGTTGTTATTTTGATAGGGATTGCATTATATCTGGAGATTGCTTTGGGTAGTATGGACATTTTAACAATATTGATTCTCCCAAATCATGAACATAGAATATGTTTCCATTTGTTTGTGTTTTCAATTTCTTTCATCAGTGTTTTTTCTTTAAACAAATTTATTTATTAACTAAGAATAACATTATTATTTTAAGTAAGTTCTGTGCCCAATATGGGGCATGAACTCATGACCCTGAGATCAAGAGTTGCATCCTCCACTGACTGAGCCAGCCAGGTACCCTTCATCAGTGTTTTATAGTTTTTGGAGTACAGGTCTTTCACCTACTTGGTTAAGTTTATTCCCAGGTATTTTATTTTGGTGCAGTTGGCAATGGGATTGTTTTCTAATATCTTTCTACTGCTTTATTATTAGTGTATAGAAAGGCACCTAATTTCTGTGTATTAATTTTATATCCATGACTTTACTGAATTCTTTCATTAGTTCTAGTAGTTTTTTGGTGGAGTCTTTAGGGTTTTATATATAGAGTATCATGTCATCTGCAAATAGTGACAGTTTTACTTCTTCCTTATCGATTTAGATGCCTTTTCTTTTCATTGTCTAATTGCGGTGGCTAGAACTATCAGTACCATGTTGAATAAAAGTGCTGAGCATAGACATCCATGTCTTGTTCCTAATCGTAGGGGGAAAGCTCAGTTTTTCACCAATGAATATGGTATTAGCTGTTGGTTTTTTGTATATGGCCTTTCTTATTTTGTTGAGGGTTTTTATTATGAATGGATGTTATACTTTGTCAGATACTTTTTCTGCATCTATTGAAATCATCATATGGTTTTTATCCTTTCCTTTGTTAATATGATGTATCACATTGATTTGTGATTATTGAACCACCCTTGCATCTCTGGTATCCATCCCACTTGATCATGGTGAATGATTTTTTTTAACACATTGTTGGATTCAGTTTGCTAATATTTGGTTGGGGATGTTTGCATCTGGGTTCATCAGAGATATTGCTTGTAGTTTTCTTTTCTTTCTTTTTTTTTTTTTGTAGTGTCTTTGTCTGGTTTTGGAATCAGGGTAAGCGATTAATCTACTACTTTTATTATGTTTGTATGGACCTGTGAATTTTTTTCCTTTGTTAATTTTCTTACTCCTGATTATAGCCTTTCTACTCCAAGAATTCTCTTTAATGTTTTTTATAAGGCTAGTTTAGTGGTGATGAATTCCTTTAGCTTTTGTTTGTCTGGGAAACTCTATCTGTCCTTCTATTTTGAATGATAGCCTTGCTGGATAGAGTATTCTTGGTTGTAAATTTTTTTCTTTTCGGCACTTTGAATATATCATGCCACTTTCTTCCGGCTTGTAAAGTTTCTGTTGAAAAATCAACCTACAGCCTTATGGCGTTTTCTTTTATGTAACTATTTTATTTTCTCTTGCTGGTTTTAAAATTCTCTCTTTGAAAAAAAATTAGAAAAAATAAAATATTTTTATCACTACTCTTTCCATTTTAATTATGTGTCTTGGTGAGTTGATTTTGTTGGGATCTTTCTATGCCTGTTGGAATTGGATGTCTATTTCTTCTGATTTGGGAAATTTTCAGCTATTATTTCTTCAAGCCAGTGTTCTGCCCCCTTTTCTTTATCTTCTTTTTCCGTGATCCTTATAATGCAAATGTTATTATGCTTGGTAATGTCATTGAGTTCCCGTACCTGTTTTCATTTTGTATTCTTTTTTTCTTTTTGTTCTTCCGCTTTTTTGCTTTCCATTGCTTTGTCTTATAGCTTGCTGATCCATGCCTCTGCTTCCTTTAGTGTACTATTTATTCTCTCTAGTGTATTTTTAATTTTAGTTATTGAGTTTCTCAACTCTGATTGGTTCTTTTTTGTATTTTATATTGCTTTGTTGACAATCTCACTGTGATCCCCCACTTTTTCTCAAGTCCAGCAAGTATGTTTGTGACCATTTCTTTGAATTCTCTATCAGGCATATTATTCATCTTGTTTCATTTAGCTCTTTTCCTGTGATTTTGTCCTCTTCTTTCATTTGGGATATATTCCTCTATTTCCTAATTTTGTCTAACTCTCTGTGTCTGTTCCTATGTGCTAGGAAAGTCAACAGCATCTCCTGATCTTGAAAGTAGTGTCTGTTGTGCAATGTCTCCTGTTCTCCAGAACATGGTACTTCAGAGATGTCTCCTATCTGTGTTGGTATGTTGTATCCACCCTACTGTTGTGGTTGAGCCATGTTTCCTTTCAGTCCAGTTAGCTGCAATGGCCCTCTTTGCCCATTATGGGCAGGATTTGGTCTCTGTTCTGTTAGGGGGACAGTCTGGGGTTGCCTTGAGCTTGTGTTGGGTCAGACCAGATGCCTGCCCTCAGCCTATTTGCGAGAACTACAGTTACACTAAACTTCAGGGTTTTCTCCCTGCATTGTCCCTTGCCAGCAGTCAGAAAAAAGTCTGCTTCCAGTCTATTAGGGTTGCAGTGACCCCAAACTACATGGTCTTCCCTTTGTGCTACACCCTGTGAGGTTTCTGTTGGTGGGTAGGTCCAGCTGTCAGATCAGATGTCTGTCCCCAATCCACTGTTGGAGCTGCAGTTGAACTGGTGTGTGTGGTTTTCTTCCCCTCTTTCCAGGGCAAGAGTCACATTAGAGTGGTGCTGGCCACTGTTGGGACTGCTTGCAGAATGAGACACTTCAGGAGCTACTTTGGAGGGACTCCTGCAGAGTGGGTTATATTGGATGGAGCAGATCCACAGGAGAATGCCAGGGCAAAGTGTACAATGTTAGTAAGCTAGGTGTTGAATGTTTATACTGGTTCCTGGAGGTGTCTAAGTATCTAGGCTGGGGGTCGGGGGGAGAAATTATGCCTGCCACCTCTTTTGTTCTTGAAGTCCCCCCAGAGATCCCTGTCCTTCCTGCACACATTCTGAGATTATTAGATAAATCTTCCCAAATACCCCAGTCACTTTTCAAATTTCTGCTTCTATGCTGTATCTCAGTGGGGTGTTTCTTATGTTGTCTTTTTAAGGGTTGCGAACCAGTTTCCTATAGCCTTCTGGCTCTCCCAAAGCCAAGCCCACTGATTTTTAAACTTCCCAATGTTAAGCCCCACTGATTATAAAAATTCATGAAGTTAAGCCCCTCTGATTTTCAAAATATTATAGGGACTCATCTTCCAAGTGCAGGTCCCTGGGTATGGAGTGATAGGTTTGGTGTCTGTTCCTTTCCTTTCCTTTCCTTTCCTTTCCTTTCCTTTCCTTTCCTTTCTTTCTTTTTTCTTTTTTTAAATTTTTTATTATGTTATGTTATTCACCATACAGTACATCATTAGTTTTTGATGTAGTGTTCCATGATTCATTGTTTGCATATAACACCCAGTGCTCTATGCAATACGTGCCCTCCTGTTTCTCTCCTTTCTTTCTTCCTTCCTTCCTTTCTTTCTTTCTTTCTTTCTTTCTTTCTTTCTTTCTTTCTTTCAATGATTTTTTATTATATTATGTTAGTCACCATACAGTACATCCCCGGTTTCCGATATAAAGTTCCATGATTCATTAGTTGCGTATAACACCCAGTGCACCATACAATACGTGCCCTCCTTACTACCCATCACCAGTCTATCCCATTCCCCCACCCCCCTCTCCTCTGAGGCCCTCAGTTTGTTTCTCATAGTCCATAGTCTCTCATGTTTCATTCCCCCTTCTGATTACCCCCCCTTTCTTTATCCCTTTCTTCCCCTACCGATCATCCTAGTTCTTATGTTCCATAGATGAGAGAAATCATATGATAGTTGTCTTTCTCTGCTTGACTTATTTCACTTAGCATTATCTCCTCCAGTGCCATCCACGTTGCAGCAAATGTTGAGAATTCGTTCCTTCTGATAGCTGAGTAATATTCCATTGTATATATGGACCACAACTTCTTAATCCAGTCATCTGTTGAAGGGCATCTCAGTTCCTTCCACGATTTAGCTATTGTGGACATTGCTGCTATGAACATTGGGGTGCATATGGCCCTTCTCTTCACTACGTCTGTATCTTTGGGGTAAACACCCAGTAGTGCAATGGCTGGATCATAGGGTAGCTCAATTTTTAACTTTTTAAGGGACCTCCACACTGTTTTCCAGAGTGGCTGTACCAACTTGCATTCCTACCAACAATGTAGGAGGGTTCCCTTTCTCCACATCCTCTCCAACAATTGTTGTTTCTTGCCTTGTCTATTTTTGCCATTCTAACTGGCGTAAAGTGGTATCTCAGTGTGGTTTTGATTTGAATTTCCCTGATGGCTAATGATTTTGAACATTTTTTCATGTGTCTGTTAGCCATTTGTATGTCTTCATTGGAAAAGTGTCTGTTCATATTTTTGCCCATTGTTTCTCTCCTTTCTTTGTGCTTGTTTTGTCCCTCCCATTTGTGGTAAGTCTGGCTGGTTAGTTTGGTTCCCAGCTAAGACTCTGCTTTTTTTTTTTTTTTTAACCATTTTTTTGTTGTGGCCTTCTCTCTATGTTTAACTGAGAAGAGGCTGTTCTGCCAGTCTTTGGTTTGTTTTCTGGTTAGTTACACCGACATGACTGTTTTCCAGGTGTATTCGTAGAATGAAGTGAGCTTAGGAATCTCCTACACCATCTTCCTCCAGTCAAGTCTGTGATTAGTTTTGAGTTAAGTTTTTTATAAGGTATAAGACAGATCGAGTTTCTTTCTTTCTTTTGTTTTATTTTCTTTTTGTTTGTTTTTGGCCTATACATGTCCAGTTGTTACAATACCATTTATTTTCCCTCCATTGAATCACTTTTAGCACCTTTGACAAAAATCAGTTGAGCACATTTACCTGGACCTATTTCGTTCCATTGATCTGTAAGTCTGTCCCTTTACCGGTACCACACAGTCTTGATAAATATAGCTATACAATAAGTCTCAAAGTCAGGTGGACTGATTCATCTCATTTTAACTTCTTTTTCAAAATTGTTTTTGCTCTTTTAGTTCCTTTGCCTTTGCCTTTCTGTGTAAAATTTAGAATAATCTCATCTGTGTTTATAAAAAATATTGCTTGGATTTTTATAGAAATTACATTAAGCTGATAACAATTTGGGGAGAATTGACATCCTTACGACACTGAGTCTTGCACCAATGAACTCAGTATGTCTCTCCATTTATTTAGATTATCTTTGATTATTTTTCATCAGTCTTTTATACTTTTTAAAAATTTTATTATTTTTTAATAATATTTATTTTGTTATATTAGTCACCATACAGTACATCCCCAGTTTTTGATGCAATGTTCCATGATTCATTACTTGCATATAACACTCACAGCATGAAAGTCTTCTACGTGTTTTGTTAGATTTACATATTAAATATTTCCTTTTTTGAGTGATTATAATGATATTGTGATTTTATATCTATGTCCACGTTTTTGATATATATAGAAATACAGTGATTTTTGTATGCGTATCTTAAATCTTTAAACTTTGCTGAATTTATTCATTGGTTCTAGGCATTTTTCTGTTCGATTCCTTTGAATTTTCTGGGTAGATAAGCATGTCATCTGCAAATAGGGATAGTTTTATTTATTCATTCATGACCCTTTTATTTCCTTTTGCCCCTTTTTGCCCCGGCTAGTACTTCCAGATTTATTTGGAATAAGAATGGTGAAAACATACATCCTAGCCTTGTTCCCAGTCTTAGGGGGAAGACATTCAGTCTTTTACTCTCTCACACAAGTATAATGCTCTCTGTAGATTTTATTTGATAATGCTCTTTATCCACTAAGGAGGTGTCTCTCTATATCTATTTCTCTGAGAGTTTTTTAATTTAAATCATGAATGGGTATTAACCTTTTTCAATGGTTTTTTTCTGTGTCAATGTGATATAACTATGTAATTTTTTAACCTGTCAATGTGCTGGATCACATTGATGGATTTTTTTTTAAGTTTCTTTTTTTTTAAGTTTTTATTTAAATTCCAGTTAGTTAACATATAGTGTAATATTAGTTTCGGGTATAGAATTTAGTTATTCAGCACTCACACACAATGCCCTGAGCTCATCACAAGTGCACTTCTTAATCCCCATCACATATTTAACCAATCTGCTTACCCACCTCCCCTCTGCTAACCATATGTTCTTTTAGTTAAGAGTCTGTTTCTTAGTTTGCCTCTTTGTCTCTTCTTTTCCCTATGTTTGTTTTGTCTCTTAAATTCCACAGGTGAGTGAAATCATATGGCATTTGTCTTTCTTTGACTTATTTTGCTTAGCATATTACTCTCTAGATCCATCCACATCATTGCAAATGGCAAGATCTCATTCTTTTTTTATGGCTTAGTAATATTCCATTGTATACATATACCACATCTTCTTTATCCATTCATAGGTAAGTGGACTTTTGGCTCTTTTCATAATTTGGGTATTGTTCATAACATTTTCATAAACATCAGGGTGCATGTATTCCATCAAATTAGTATTTTTGTATTCTTTGGGTAAATATCTAGTAGTACAATGCTGGATTTTGGGGTAGTTCTATTTTTAACTTTTTGAGGAAACTCCATACTGTTTTTATGTTGATGGGTTTTTAAATATTTAAACCAGCCTCACATCCCTGGAATAAACTCCACTTGGTCATGGTGTATAAGTCTTTTTACTTATTGTTGAATTCTGTTTTCTAATATTTTATATATAGTGTTCTAATATTCCTAATATTTTGTTAGAGATTTTTGCATCTGTATTTATGAGGGATATTGGTCAATTTTTTTTTTTTGTACTGACTTTTGTATCAGGGTAATACTAGCCTCATAAAATTATTTGAGAAGCGTTCCCTCCTCTTTTAGTTTCTAGACAAAATTTGTGTATAAATGTTATTAATTCTTAAATCTTTGGTAGAGTTCTCTAGTGGAACAGTCTGGGACTGGAGGTTTTTATTTTGGTGGTTTTAAATTACAAGTTTAACTTTTTCAATAGTTATAAGACTATTCACATTATCTATTTCATATTGGATGAATTGTAATAATCTTTTTGAGGAATTGGTCTATTCATCTAAAATATCAAATTTATATATGTAGAATTATTCCTAGTGTTCCCTTATTTTCCTTTTGATGTATTAGATTCTATACTTATATTTTGTTTCATTCCTGCATTAGTAATTTATGTGTTCTCTTTTTTCTTTTGTTAATCTTGCTAGAAATTTGTCAATTTATTGATATTTTTCAAAGAAACAGTTGTTTCAGTGATTTTATGTATTGTGTTTTTATTTCAGTTTCATTGATTTATGCTCTTTATTATTTCCTTTTTTCTGCTTGTTTTGAGTTTATTTTGCCCCTCTTTTGCTAGGTTATTGGGGTGGAAGCTTAGATTGTTGGCTTGAGATTTTTCTAAATACTAAATATTTCTAAACACTAAAGGTATGCATGCTTAGTGCTATAAAATTTCCTCTCAGTACTGCTTTAGTTGTGTTCCACAAATTTTAATAGATTTTGGGTTTTTTTAATTCAATCTATTTTATGATATATCTTGAGACTTTCTGTTTGATTGATGGATTACTTAGAAGTATGTTTTTTAAAATTTCCAAATCTTTGGAGATTTTCCTATTATATTGTTGTCGTTGATTTTTGAGGTTTTTTTTTTTTTTTCCATTGTGGGTTTCAACTACTTTAATTTGTTGGGGTTTGCTTTATGGCTCAGATATTGTCTGTCTTTATATGGGTTTCATGGGCACTTGAAAATAAAGTGTATAATGCTATTGTTGGGTGGAGTGTTCTATAAATGTTGATTATATCCTCTTGGTTGGTGATGTCTTATGTTTTTTTCTGATTTTGTCTAGTTTTTCTATCAGTTGTTCAGAGATGGATGATGAAATATACTTAACAATTTTAAATTTTTCTATTTTTCCTTTCAGTTCTATCAGGTTTGCTTCTCATATTTCTCAGCTCTGTTATTTAGTGCATACATTTTAGGACTGCTCTGTCTTTGTGCATTTATCCTTTTTTCATAATATGATGTTCTTCTCTATCTCAGGTAATATTCTTTGCTCTGTAGTATACTTTATCTGATATTAATGTAACTACTCCTGCTTTCCTTTGATTAATGTTTGCATGATGTATCATTTTACTTCTTTTTACTTTCAACTTGCAATATCATTCTATTTGAAGTTAATTTGTTATAGAAAGCATATGGCTGAGTCATGTTTTTAAATCTACTCTGTGAACTTCTGTCTTTAATTGGTATTTTTCGACTGTTTCCATTTGATGGAATTATTGATATGTTGGAGCTTGAGTTTACCAATTTCATTTTTGTTTTCTGTTTGTTATCTCTATTTTTCATTTCCCTATTTCTTTTATTCAGCCTTCCTGTCATTTATTTGAACATTTTTTTTCAGAATTTCATGTGATTTATCTGCATTGTTTTTGATTGTATCTTTTTGTATGGTTTTTTTCAGTGGTTGCACTAATTACTGCATTTTATATGTACATAGTTTATTACAATACACTGGTGGTGTTATTTTACCTGTTTTGAGTGAAGTATGGAAAGCTTGCCTCCCATTACTTCCCTTTACCTTTCCATACTTATAATCATCTTTTTTTTTTAAAGATTTTATTTACTTATTTGACAGAGACATAGAGCACAAGCAGGAAGAGTGGCAGAGGAACAGGGAGAAGCAGGCTCTCTGCTGAGCAGGGAGCCTGACATGGGGCTTGATCCCAGGACCGTGGACCAAAAACAGATGCTGAACTGACTGAGCCACCCAAGTGCCCCCCCCACACTTATAAAATCATCTTAAACTTTCCTCTATATACATTTATAACCACATCAGACACTTATAATTTTTGTTTCTACCATCAAACATAGTGTAGAAAACTCAAGACAGGAAGGAATGTTTACTGTATTTACCTATATTTTTGCTTACTGTGTTCATTCTTCCTTCCTGATGTTTCAAGATTTTTTTTTCTTTTAAGAGAATTTCCTTTTGCCATTCTTTTAGAATACTAGGTTTGCTGGTGAATAAAATCTCTTTGTTGTCACTTGTCTGAGAATATTTTTATTTCCCCTCACAGTTGAAAGATATTTTTACTGGATATAGTAGTCTGTTCTTTTCTTTCAATATTTGAAAAAGGTGCTACTTTCTTCTGGCCTCCCTGGTTCCTGACGAGAAATCCACTGTCATTTGAATTGTTTTCCTCTGAAGCTAAGAAATCATTTCTCTCTTACCACTTTCAAGTTGTTCCCTTTGTTTTTAGTCTTTAGAACTTTAATTACATTGTGTTCTGGTGTGTATTTCTTTGAGATTATCTTGTTTGGGTTCACTCAGCTTATTTATCTGTAGGTTTATGTCTTTTGCTATTTGGGAATTTTTCATTCATCATTTCTTCTAGTACCTTTTCAGCCCTATCCACTTTCTTCTCTTCTGGGATGCCAGTGATAGGTGCATGAGTTTTGTATTGCTGCTGTACGAAATTACCATAAACTTAGTGGTTTAAAAATAACACGGATTTATTCTCTAGTGTTCTGGAGGTTGGAAGTCTAGAATCAGTCTAGAATCCCTAAAATCAAGCTCTTGGCAGGGCTGGTTCATTCTGGAGACTACAGGGTAGTTTCTGTTTCTTGCCTCTTCCTGCTTCTGATGATGTGCCTTTAGCTGCATCATTCTAATCTTAACTTCCATTCTCACATTGCCTTTTCTTCTGACCCTGACTCCTCTTGTGTCCTCTTATAATGATAATTATGATTACATTGGGTCCACCTGGATGGATTTGGGAGGAAAATTTCTGAAATTTTGAAATGCACAAATAGAATCATATAGTACATACTCTTGTGTCAGGCTTCATTCATTAAGTGTAATGATTTTAATTTTCTTCACATTATTTTATCCCTTTTTAATGCTGAATAGTAATACTCCATTGCATAAATATATCACATTTTGTTCAGCTGTTTTCCTGTTGATAGAAACCTGGTCTGTTTCCAGTTTTTTACTATTATGAATAAAATTACTGTGAACATCATCGAACAAGTGTTTTGGGGGAGATATACTGTCATTTCTTTTTCCTTTCAGTGGAATTTTTGGGTTATTCTTTCATTTCAGTAGAATTGCTATGTCATAGGGTTGGTATATATTTAGTTTAAAAAAAACCTACTAGATGGTTTTCTAAAGTGGTTGCACTATTTTACTCTTTCACCAACAATGTATATACATTCTGGTTGACCCACATTCTTGCTGATATTTGGTATTATCCATTGTTATGGACTGAATTGTGTCCTCATCCCAAATTCATGTGTTTCTGTTCAAAAATGTGACTTTATTTGGAGATAAGGCCTTTACATAGGTAATTAAGTTAAAATGAGTCCCTTAGGATAGGCATTAATCCAATAAAAAGATTAATCTTACAAAAGGAAAAGATTAGGACTTACCAAGAGACACCAGACAGAGAAAAGGCCTTGTGGAGACACAGTTAGAAGGTAGCCATCTGCAAGCCAAAGAGAGAGGCCTCAGGAGAAACCAGACCTCCTGATTTGTTGATCTTGGACTTTCAGCCTCCAAAGCTGTGAAAAACTTAATTTCTGTTGTTTAAGCCAATAGACTATGGACTCTGAGAAACAAACTGAGGGCTTCAGAGGGGAGGGGGGGTGGGGGAATGGGATAGGCTGGTGATGGGTAGTAAGAAGGGCACGTATTGCATGATGCACTGGGTGTTATACACAACTAATGAATCATCGAACTTTACATCAAAAAAAATGTGTATCTAAGTCCTTCTGTGTGTGTATTTATGTGTATGTATGTATGTATACATACACATATGTATAAATAATTTATGATATGTATAACATTCGAAGAGAAATAGAGTCATCCTCCACACACACACAAAAAAAGCCAATAGTCTGTGGTATTTTCTTATGGCAGTCTGAGCAGACTAATATATCATTTTAATTTCAGTCATTCTTGGGGGTGTGAAGTAGTGTCTCATTGTGCTTTGAATTTGCATTTCCCTGATGACTGATGATATTGAGCACTTTTTTGTGTACTTATTGTGTGGAGAAATTGGAACCCCGATACATTGCTGGTAGGAATATAAAATCGTGCGGCAACTGTGAAAAACAGTTTTGGAGTTCCTCAAAAAGTTAAACATAGACTAATATATGATTTAGCAATTCCATCCCTAGATAACCAATGACCCTTAAACAAGGTGGGAGTTAGGGGCATTGACCTGTTCAGTTGGAAATCTGTGTATAACTTTCGACTCCCCCAAAACTTAACTACTAATAACCTACTGTTGACCAGAAACCTAACTTTTAACATACACAGTAGATTAACAATATTTTGTATATGTATTATATACTATAGTCTTACAATAAAGTAAGCTAGAGAAAGGAAAGTGTTATTAAGAAAATCATAACGAAAAAAATATTTACAGTACTATGTAAATTTATTGAAAAAAAAATCCATGTATAAGTGGTTGAATGTTAAGAGTTAAGTGTTAAGAGACAGTACATCTCTTTTGTCTTTGCCTTAATAGCTGGCAATGTTAAGCCTGGATCCTGGGGTGGAGATGAGGCAGAGCTTAGTAAACCTGAAACATGAGTGGTAAATACATCTTTGTTGTGATAAAGCACTGAGATTTTTGGAGTCATTTATTACCACAATATAACCTAGCCTATCTTGATTAATATATATATCAGGTGACAAAATCCCAGGATGGTAGAATTTCAGGTGACTTTTTATTTCCTTTTATTTTTATTCAAATTCTTTAAAAATAACACATATACTTTATACATTCAGAAAAAATTATTTTCATTGTGAAAAAATATTTTAAAAGGTGCAAAATAATTAGGGGCAATATTTATTGCTAGTAATCTTCCATAACGTGTTAATGATGTTCTTACTTATAACAATGAACTCACAGAGAGTAGAAATATTATTTTATGGATTAAATGTATTACCCTCACCACTCCTAAGTTTTTAATTATGACTATCTCTATTTATAATTCCAAATTCTTTTTTCATAATAATATCACTTTAGAATATTTAGGGTTTTTTTAAAGTTTGTTTGTTTGTTTTAAGTAACCTCTAACACCCAACATGGGACTTGAACTCACAACTCCAAGATCAAGAGTCGCACACTCTTTCAACTGAGCCATCCAGGTGCCCCTAGAACATTTAGTTTTCTTAATGACTCAGTTTATCAAGTATTTTCCAAAACTTTGATATAGCTGGGCAAGACCTTCTCTAACATTTTGCCCATTTTTGTAGCCGATTATTAAATTATACTCTTTGGAAAAAACACTGACCCCCAAATTTAGATCTCTGTAGTTTTTCACAACTTAAATATTTTGCTCTTCTGTGGAAGAGCAAAGAATACTTTATAAGGGTTTAGTATGCATTAGGGATTGGCTACTTTATTTATGCACTTAATATAATCACCCAAACAATCCTTAAAGTAAGTATCATTATTTTTATGTTAGGAAGGAAAAAACTGAGGCTCAAAGAAGTTAGTTACCTTTTTGAAGGTTATAGAACCAGTAAGAGTACTCTGTATCTTGAGCCCAGGTTCTCCTTACACAACTCATCCTTTTTTCTTTTACATTAAAGGCTGTCTCTGTATTTGTACTTTATTTACAGAAGGCTGCCACTTTCTATGTAGAATAATACCACTTTCTTTTTCTGCCAGGATTATGCTTTTCTTCCCCCTGGGATTTTATCATTGAGTACTGTTGTATAACTATTTCAATTATAACTTTTCCAATATTAGAATTAAATTTGGATAATTGCTTTATGAACCATATTAATAATGGCATGAGAAAAAGGATTTTCAGAATGCAACCAAAATCTATTCACACCCAGCACTAGTCTGTGACTAAATTTCTCCTTTGCTCTGAGGAGCACAATGTAGTCTCTGAGGGCTTTCACAATCCAGAGTTTGGCTTTGCTTATAATTTAGGATTTTCTTTGTTTTAAGGATTCCCATGCTTTAAAAAATGTTAGGCGTCACATGGAAGAAGCCACAGGTCCTCAGAGCCTACATTTGATACAAAGATTACTCTGAGCGTTTTGAATTTAAATTGTTCCAGCAGCTCCAAGCATAATTTTTAACTTAGGAGAAGGGTTGTGAGCATTTAGGTGCTTGGTATTACTGAGTTTTCTTCTTGCATTTACTTAGAACAGTGTTTCCAAACTTTGTTAATTGGAGAGCACCATATTCATATACTGAATTTTTTAAGCTGCTTGACATCTTTCTTTGAATTGATTCAGACCTTCTTAAATTTTTTTTCAAATAATTTCAAGCATCCAAAAAGTGGCAAGAATAGTACAAGAAACATTTTCCCTCCTTGAACCAGTTAAGAATAATTTGCCTATGTCCATCACTTCCAAATATTTTAGCATCTGTATCTTTCAAAGGGATATTCTCCAATATATCACAATCATGAAATTAACACTGGTACACTACTACTATCTGATACACAAGGTTTTGCCACCTATCTCCATATCCTTTATAAAAACAAAGGGATATTGGTTAGAATCACACATTGCATTTATTTGCTATGTCTCTTGCGTCTCTTTTAATCTATGACAGTTCCTCCATCTTTCCTTAACATTCATGACCTTAATACTTTTGAAGGGTACAGGCCAGTTATCTTGTAGAATGCCCCTCAGTTTAGACCTGCCTCATGTTTCCTCATGATTAGATTGAGATTATACATTTTTGGCAAGAATATCAAACCAGTGATGATGTGTTCTCTTCACTGCATCCTGTCAGGTGACACACAATTTAACCTTGTCCACTCATGGTGATAACTTTGATCACTTGATTAAAGGAGACATTTTGAGATTATGTAAATATGCTTTTCTTCATCAAACATTAACCCAACGGCTTTAGCATCTATTAGTATTTCTTGGCTGAATTATTTCCATGATGGCTGTTCCTTTTGGGGTGTGTTTCAGACACCTATACTCTTAATCCCTTCATTCTGAAGAGATTCCTGAATTCCTACCTCCTTTTCTAACAGGGTAATTTTGGCTGCCAATTCTAGAAGAAAACCTGAAGATTCCTTTTTACTCTGTTCCTTAGGTATGAAGCTTTGTGAAGTGGTTCCCCAATTTTTGGATTTCATGGAACAGAGAAATTAAACAACATAGAGCTTCTACTCTTTATTAGTCAAGTGAGGTCCTCTAGTTTTGCCATGCAGCGCGCACACGCACACACAAGATTATTTATCCTACAATATTGAAAACACTTTAGGTCAAATAATTTAGCTTTATGAGAAACTACCACATCCTTATAAGTAAAAATAATGTGCTTGCTGTGCAAATGCAACTTTAAAATAAGTCCTCTTTTCAACCCCAAAACAGATGGCAGCCACTAAACCCCTTCAATGAAAAGAACTAGTATATGTCCTGCTCTCCTCAGAGTTGCATCCCTATTAACGCTTCAGCACTGTTCTGTATTTCTAAGGTGTCAAGGGAGATGGGAATTACATGGGAGTTAAAATGGTAAATAATACAAGCTACATAAATTCACATTCCACCTGAGCCACAACTCAAAACCAGTGAAGAATAAAATATGACTATAATAATATTAACAAATCAAGTTTTCCCAATTTAGTGTCTTTGAAACTTCACACCTATGTATGTATAGATTAAATGGTGTTGCTCATGGTGAAGAGTAATAAATTCCAGAATCACTGTATAATAATAGAATAAAAGGTTATGCTGATTTTGAAATGACCCTTCTTCATGGAGCGGAGTAAAGTGACCAGATGAGTTTGCTTCTAAGAGCGTCTATAAAACTGTCACTAACTCTAATTATCTTAGAGTTTCTTGCCACATGAACTAATCTTTAGCTTTCCAAGTTTGAATTCAAGCCGGACAGACAAATGTGGTCCAGCCCAAGGTAGGTTCCCCCGTGGAGCCAAGTGCTGGCCTGTAGAATGTGTCAAGGAAGTAACCTACAGGAACTTGAAGTATATCCTCAGAGTCAGAAAAATGTGCATAGAGGGGATGTGTGTTTGGTTTTTAAGTAATCTAATTGTGTTAGGAATTTAAAATCCTCATAGTGAGGGGTGCCTGGGTGGCTCAGTTGGTAAAGCATCCGACTTTTTAATTTCAGCTCAGGTCATGATCTCAGGATGGTGGCATCAAACCCTGCATGGGGCTCCGCACTCAGTGCAGAGTCTGCTTGAGATTCTCTCTCCCTCTCCCTTTGCCCTTCTCCCTGCTTGCTCTCTTTCTCTCACACTCTCTCTCTCCCTTAAAGCAATCAATCGAATCTTTAAAAAATGATTAAAAAAAATAAAAATAAATAAATAAAATCCTCATGTTGAGTTAAACTGTTTATGTATTAGGAATCCATTTGAAAAAGTCTTTCCTGTGCTTTCTTGTTCGCTATGAAGAAATTTTGAATAAGTTTGTGTTAATTATGGTATTATCATCAGTGAGCTGATATAGATATTAATAAAAAATGTTTATCTGCATTGAGATGAAGTTCAATTACCCCCACATATTTTATATGATGGTTAAACAGTTTATATGTTCTGGTCCATTCCTCCCCTTGCCCACTTCTGTTATGACCTTTACTTACGTATTTATTTTAAATATTTTATTTATTTATTTATTTATTAGAGAGAGAGAGGAAAAGAGTGAGAGAGAACGAGCATGGGGAGGGGCAGAGGGAGAGAGAGAAGCAGGCTCCCTGAGGAGCACGGAGCCTGATGTGGGACTCGATCCCAGGACCCTGGGATCATGACCTTAGCCAAAGGCAGACGCTTAACCAGTTGAGCCACCTAGGTGCCCCTATTTATTTATTTTTGACATTGATGTTTAAATACTGTTTTCCAGGGCGCCTGGGTGGCTCAGCAGGTAGTCTGCTTCTCTCTCTCTGTCTCTCTGTCTCTCCCCACCTTCTATCCCTCCCCAGTGCTTGTTCTCTCTCTCTCTTAAATAAATAAAATCTTTTAAAAAAAATACCCGGTTTTTAAAAAATACTGTTTTCCAATTTTGCGGGGTTTTTAAAAAATTTTTATTTTAATCACCTGGTGCTCATCATGACAAGTGCGCTTTTTAGTCCCCATCAGTTCTGGTCCATTTTTCAAGAGGTTTCGTATGTGCCTATTGAAGTGCTGAATGACAGCATCACAATGAAGGACAAAATGATGAACTAGAGTATTCCTTGGAAAGAGATGAAACTTTGATTATGTATCAGTTGGAGATTGTTCTTTTATTATTCTGAACATTATAAAGCTTGTGTGCAATTGTTCATCATGGAATTAAAGAACATTTTATCCTGGATTTTATTTAGTTTCCTAAACACGTGGTTGTGATAACACTGTTAAAAATTTTCCAGTACATTCATAGTCTGGAAACAAACACACAGATAGATTTTCTGTTAGCTGTGGATTGATACAGAAGGAGCTTGCATTTTTTTAGGATATTTGTTGTTTTTGAATACCAAACCAAAAGTATATAAGTCACAACAAGATTATTATGTTAATGAAAAGTTTATAAGAGACAATACTTTTATTCATGCTTTTAAAATGACAGCTTTTTCTTCAGAACAATAAAAACTAAATTTGTATGGTACTTTAATTCTTGTTGAGCAAATAATGAAAATCAGTTTTCTGTAGTATAAGAACATGGTATCAGTGAGACTTGAGGGGTAAATACCAGGGACTTGCTCCAAGTGCGAGCTGCATCAGGGTTCATGTTCTTTCCATTCTATTCTGCTTCTTCCCCCAAATGTACTCCAAGGTGAGATTTGAGTTAAACATTTTTGAAGTAATCTTATCTTTTTCAATAATGTGTTTGGTAGTTATGAGAATATTATTTAACAAATGTAACAGCAGATACAAAGATTCATTAAAATGAACTCCTCCTTTCAGTTGTTAAACCACAAGAAACTCTTTCTGTTGACGGGATTTTTTTTTTTTTTTTTTTTTGGTGTCCTTGAGCACCTTCTGTGCAGTTTTTATTTTCTAGTCACTATTGTGGCATAGCTGCTTTTCCACCAAAACCTCCTGACCTTGAACAAGGTACTTAATGTCTCACAGTCACAGCTTCCTTCTCTGTAAAAGTGAAGCATACTGGGTGATTTCTAAGAAACCTTTGATTTGAATTCCTTTTCCTTTATGATTTCCATGTGCTGTGTTCAGAAAATAAAGTCCAGAACAGGAATTACATGAGGACAGTGGCTTTATGTCTGTTTTGTTCACTGCTCTATCCTGTTACACAAGAATAGGGCTTGTGCATAGTAGGAACTCACACTTGTT
This sequence comes from Ursus americanus, assembly GCF_024610735.1. NCBI lineage: Eukaryota > Metazoa > Chordata > Mammalia > Carnivora > Ursidae > Ursus > Ursus americanus. Next base: position 43,298,778 of record NC_142134.1, read on the forward strand.
AAAAAAAAAAGAATGAAACCCAATGTAAGAACCTCTAATAAGAAGAAATGGAAGAATTATATTTCCATTAAAATTGTATTTTATCATCACACTTTGAAAGCCTTATGGTTTAGAGTCAAGTGGGGGATTGTTTTTATGACTGGCACCATATGTATGTTCTTATTCAGCCATGTAAGTAATAGTACATCTGCTTCTAACCCTCCCCTGGTAAAAATTCTTTAATGGCTCTCCATTGCCCTTTGGGTAAAGATTACCGCTTTTCATTTGTTTTAGAAAGCCTTCTTAGATCTGCTCCCTGCGAATTTTTCAGCCTTCATCTTTTCTATCTTTTCCTGTTCCTTCCTTCCCTTCCCTTCCTATATGCTCACACTCTTGGCTGCAGCTACACTAGACTTCTTTCAGATCTTCAGACTAATGCTGGCCCACCTTTTGGTTATTCCACATGTTGCTCTTTCTTTTACCCACCCTCATTTTTATCTTTGCTTCCAACGATAGTACTTTTATTTCCTATATCAGCTCATAGTGTATTATCTTAAAATTACTAGTTTAATGTCTACTTCTCCAGTCAGACTTAGGAAGCTTGCTAAGAGAAGGTCTGTGCCTGACTTGTTCACCCTTGCACACTATTGCACCTCTAGTGCCTGGCACAGTCTATGGCCTGTGAGGTGTTGGTGGTCTGAGTGCACTGCCGCCCATGGGCCCAGGATGCTGACATTCTGATAAAGCCAGAATGCTTTTGTTCTTAATACCCTGTGACCTCTTCCAATTCATGAAAACAAATTCTCTTTAATAACACATAATTGAGTTGGTGACAACTGTTATAAATAAAATAAATGGGGGCAAGTGGGATTTGGAATAAGAAGTGCCACATTAGCAGGGTACCTGGCTGGGTCAGTCGGTGGAGCAGGCAACTCTTGATCTTGGAGTTGTGAGTTTGAGCCCCATGTTGGGTGTGGAGATTACTTAAAAATAAAATCTTAAAAAAAAAAAGTGGTACATTAGCCAGAGTGGTCAAGAAGAGGACGCTTGAGTGGTACCTAGAACAGAACTAGCATTTGGTAGGTGTTTAATAAATGTCTGTTTTTAATGAATGAGACCTTATTAGTAAGCATCTGGAAGAAGAAGGTTGTAGGCAAAGGAATAGCAAATACAAAGGCCTGAGTTGGGAATACATTTTGACCCATTCAAGGGGCTGAAATCAGGCCAGTGTGACTAAAGCCTCATGGGTGAAGCTGAGACGGTAAGAGATGAAGTTGTACATAAATAAGGAACTTGGATTTTAGTGTAATGGTGGTGGGAAGCGTGGAAAAGGTTTTGAGAAGGGGAATGATATGATCTGATAGTTCTAGGAAATCCCTCTAGTTCAAGCCATCCTCAGTTCTTGCTTGAACTGTGTAATAGCCTCTCATCCAAAACTCAGATCCATTCTCTACAGTGAGTGATCTTTTTAATGCAGATATGATCAGGTCAGTCTGTTGCTGAGTTCCCTTCAGTTGCCCTTGGAAGAAAGTCTACAATCCAAATGTGGGCTACCAGGCCTTGGGTAAGATTTGACATAAGCAGAGGACAGTGGCAGATTAGATATTTATGCTCCATTCATATGTCTCATGTCCTTGAAAAGTTCTCAAATTCTCTTCTTAGGACTCCTGACCATACTGTTGCTCCTTCTGGGACTGCTCTGGCTCCAGTCTTTAACCCCTACTCCTCTTTTGGGGTTCGCTATCACATCCTCAGCCACCCTCTGACTGCCACCTCCACATCCAGACCAGGTTAGGTGCTGTACTCTCCCAGAGCTCCTGTTCTCTACTTTGTCACCCCTGCAGGAGCATGCTCAGATCCAGCTAGAATGTTAGCTCCAGAAGGGCAGGGCCCTGGAGGCCCGCTTGCAGCTGAGGTTGGCCCACAGGAAGGGCTTCTATTCTGAAAGAAAGAATGGGTGAAGGACTGCTTTCTGGTGCCAAGGGTCTACCTCATACATCTTTCTGTGTTTTACTATTTTTTCTCCTGTTGAGATGAATGTTAACAGATAATTTTGTTAAATGTGAGGTAATTGTTTAAAAAAGTAGTCAAGAGGAAAGATGACTGTTGAAAGCTCTGGGAATAATTTAATGAACAAACCTACCTTCAGAGCTCATTAAGCTCACCACTGATGGAAGCCATTATTCCCTGCTGTGGAGAACTATGACTCAGATTGCTCTATGTTTAAATTTAGTTGATAATGCTTTGTGGTTGTTGTAGCTGTTATCATTGTATTTCTGTTGGAATACTGTGACTATCACTGCAAATCCTGCGAGTGAACATAACTTCCATGCATGCCACGAAGAAGCCATTTCTCTGAGTTTAGTCACAAGATAATGGTGTACATTCACATTTCACCGTTAGTCTCCTAATTGCACGCCTTCCCCTTGATTGAAGTAGCACCATGATTCAACATTCAGCTATCTCTTAAAAATTAATGCTGTCCTCTTTATATTTTATCTGGTGATGAATATTTCCTGTTAGGTTCTAGCAGACTGCATTTGACATTTTATACATGCCAAACCAAGGCAGCTTCTAAGATTTCATTTACAGTTGAGTAATTCTGGTGAATAAAGAGCCAGGAATTAACTGAAAGGAACATATCTTCATGTACAGAAGTCTCCTGACACTTAGAAAAGGTAATTCTAGCAGGTTATTATTATGTGTATATTGTTGGCTTGTAGTCTTCTTCAAACTTGACAAATAGTTCAATATTTAAGATAATAGAAGATACAAGATAATCAGTTTATCAAAAAAGAGCATACATTTTGAATGTATTTGACATTTTATGTAGTTACTGACAATATTGAAACTAAATTTCATGATAATAAAGTGGATCTTTTCATAGGACAAATGTCTTCCCTTATATTGTATATTTCAAGGAATCTATTGAAATTGTTTTCTAGTAGCTACAATGAAATAAAATTTATCTCATTGGAAAACTTGATTTTAAAAATAGAGAAAAGGGTAGAGATTGTTTAATAAATTCTACAAGCTGTTGGGAATGTTCTTTTGTTAACTTTTTATTACTATCACTGGATTTGGGAGAAAGAAAAGGGTTTTAAGAAAAGAAATAACAGCATGGGACATTCACCTATCTTTTATTGAGTGTCACAAAGTTAATCAAATTGATACTAGTGGGGGTCCTTGGGTGGCTTAGTCAGTTAAATAGACAATGCTGGATTTTGTCTCAGTTCACAATCTCAGGGTCTGGGATAGAGCCCCAAATGGGGCTCCACACTCAGTGGGGAGTCTGCTTGAGGATTCTCTCTCTTTCTGCCCCTTCCCCTGCTCACTCTCTCTCTCTCTCTCAATCTCTCTCAAATAAATAAATAAAACTTTAAACAAATTGGTATCTGTGAACTTGGAGCCCCAGGGCATAATGGAAACCATATAAATATTAGCTTGTTAGAAATCCAAGGAATCTCAGAAATTAGCATTCTAGTTCAAGGCTTTTATTTTACAGAACGGTGTATAAAAATCGTGCATGGTTAGTAAATGGATTTTGAAGTTCATAGGGACCTGGGTTCAAATCTTCACTTATTGACTATGTGATTTGGGCAAGTTATTTCATCTCTAAGAATCAGCTTTCTTACTTACGAAATGAGGCAATGATACTTATCCTGGAGAGTTGTTATTCAATGAGATAATATAGTCATATTGCCTATGACATAGTGAGTTCTCAACAAATGAAAATAATAAGAAAGATTAATTGAATCACCCAAGGTCACAGAAGCAACCCATAGCCTTTTGAGTAGTGGCTGTAAGCTCTAAACCTTGCCTCCTTTCTTATTAACAATGGATGTTAGGCAAGTGGCTACCTTTTGTCTCAGTTTTTATCAGTGGTCAAATAGCTAGAGGCCATTTCTCCTTCTTTCTTTCTCAAGGATTTAATGAACAGCAGATAAGAGCTAGATAACAGTAATACCTCAGCGCAATTTAGACTTTGGTTTTTTGCCTTTTCAGTTATATAAATGATATTTATGCAGAATGATTTAAAATTCAACAAAGTCACGGAGGGAAACGTTTAAAGAAAGCTGAATAAAATTGGAAAATCACTGCAATTGTGTAGCAAAGTGACTCTCAATCGCTATAGGTGACCTGCAAGGGGAATAATAGGATATTTTTTTTTTCAATTTTTAAAATTTAAATTGAGTTAATTAACATATAGTGTATTAGTTTCAGAGGTAGAGTTCAGTGATTCATCAGTCTTTTTTTAAAATTTATTTCTTTTTATTTAACTTCAATTAGCATATAATGTATAACCAGTTTCAGAAGTAGAGGTGTGATTCATCAGTCTTATATAACACCCCGTGCTCATTACATCACATGCTCTCCTTAATGCCCATCACCCAGTTACCCCATCTCCCCACCCCTCTCCCCTCCAGCAACTCTCAGTTTGTTTCCCATGCTCAAGAGTCTCTTCTGGTTTGTCTCCCTCTCAGATTTCATCTTGTTTTATTTTTTTCTTTCTTCCCCTATGATCCTTTGTTCTGTTTCTTAAAGCGCACACATCAGCATCCTTGTCTTTCTCTAATTGACTTATTTTGCTTAGCATAACACCCTCTAGTTCCATTCACGTCGTTGCAAATGGCAATATTTCATTTTTTAAAAAAGATTTTATTAATTTATTTAAGACAGAAAGAGAGAGCACGAGCAGGGGGAGAGGCAGAAGCAGCCTCTCCTCTGAGCAGGGAGCTGCATGCGGGGCTCGCTCCTAGGACCTTGGGATCATGACCTGAGCTGAAGGCAGCTACTTAACCGACTGAGCCACCCAGGCACCTCCAAGATTTCATTTTCTTTGGTGGCTGAGTAGTATTCCATGGTCTATATATACCACATCTTCTTTATCCATTCATCTGTTGAAGGACAGCTGGGCTCTTCCCATATTTTGCTATTGTGGACATTCCTGCTATGAACATTGGGGTGCATGTGCCCCTTTGAATCACTGCATTTGTATCTTTGGGGTAAATACCCAGTAGTACAATTGCTGGATGATAGGGTAGTTGTATTTTCAACCTTTTGAGGAACCTCCATACTGTTTTCCAGAGTGGCGGCATCTGTTTGCATTCCTACCAACAGTGTAAGAGGGTTCCCCTTTCTCCACATCCTCAACAGCATCTGTCGTTTCCTGAGTGGTCAGTTTTAGCCATTCTGACCAGTGTGAGGTGGTATCTCATTGTGGTTTTAATTTGTATTTCCCTAATGCTGAGTGACATTGAGCATTTTTTCATGTGTCTGTTGGCCATTTGTATATCTTCTTTGGAGAAATATCTGTTCATGTCTTCTGCCCATTTCTTGATTGGATTATTTGTTCTTTGGGTATTGAGTTTAATAAATTCATTATAGATTTTGGATACTAGCCCTTTATCTAATATGTCATTTGCAAATATCTTCTCTCATTCTATTGGTTGTCTTTTGGTTTTATTGACTGTTTCCATTGCTGTGCAAAAACTTTTTATCTTGATGAAGTCCTAATAGTTCATTTTTGCCTTTGTTCCCCTTGCCTGTAGAGATATGTCTGGCAAGAAGTTGCTGTGGCCAATGTCGAAGAGGTTGCTGTCTGCCTTTTCCTCTAGGATTTTGATAGCTTCCTGTCTCACATTTAGGTCTTTCATTCATTTTGAATCTACTTTTGTGTATGGTGTAAGGAAATGGCCTAGTTTCATTCTTTTCATGCGGCTGTCCAATTTCGCCAACACCATTTGTTGAAGAGACTGTCTTTTTTCCATTGGATATTCTTTCCTACTTTGTCGAAGATTAGTTGACCATAGAGTTGAGAGTCCATTTCTGGGTTCTCTATTCTGTTCTATTGATCTATGTGTCTGTTTTTGTGCCAATACCATACTGTCTTGATGATTACAGCTTTGTAATAGAGCTTGAAATCTGCAATTGTGATGCCACCTGCTTTGGTTTTCTTTTTCAACGGTCCTTTGGCTATTCAGGGTCTTTTCTGGTTCCATACAAATTTTAGGATTATTTGTTCCAGCTCTCTAAAAAAAGTTGATGGTATTTTGATAGAGATTGCATTGACTGTATAGATTGCTCTAGGTAGCACAGACATTTTAACAATATTTGTTCTTCCAATTCATGAGCATAGAATGTTTTCCATTTCTTTGTGTCTTCCTCAGTTTTTTTCATGAGTGTTCTATAGTTTTCAGAGGAGAGATCCTTTACTTCTTTGGTTAGGTATATTCCTAGGTATATTATGGTTTTTGGTGCGTTTGTAAATGGCATCAACTCCTTAATTTCTCTTTCTTCTGTCTCACTGTTAGTGTATAAAATGCAACTGATTTCTGTGCATTGATTGTATATCCTGCCACTTTGCTGAATTCCTGTATGAGTTCTAGCAATTTTGGGGTGGGGTCTTTTGGGTTTTCTACATAGAGTATCATGTCATCTACAGAGAGTGAGAGTTTGACTTCTCCTTTGCTGATTCAGATGCCTTTTATTTCTTTTTTGTTGTCTGATTGCTGAGGCTAGGACTTCCTATGTTGAACAGCCCTGGTGATAGTGGATGTCCGTGCCATGTTCCTGACCTTCAGGGAAAAGCTCTCAGTTTCTCCCCATTGACATTGATATTCACTGTGGGCTTTTCATATATGGCTTTTATGATATTGGGGTATGTTCCCTCCATCCCTACACTGTAAAGAGTTTTTGGTTTTTTTTTAAGATTTTATTTATTTATTCGACAGAGATAGAGACAGCCAGCAAGAGAGGGAACACAAGCAGGGGGAGTGGGAGAGGAAGAAGCAGGCTCCTAGCGGAAGAGCCTGATGTGGGGCTCGATCCCACAATGCTGGGATCACGCCCTGAGCCGAAGGCAGACGCTTAACCGCTGTGCCACCCAGGCGCCCCTGTAAAGAGTTTTAATCAAGAAAGGATGCTGTACTTTTCAGATGCTTTTTCTATATCTATTGAGAGGATCATATGGTTCTTGTCCTTTCTTTTAATAATGTGGTGTATCATGTTTATTGATTTGTGGATGTTGAACCACCCTTGCAGCCCAGGAATAAATCCCACTTGGTTGTGGTGAATAATCCTTTAATGTACTGTTGGATCCTATTGGCTAGTATCTTGGTGAGAATTTTGGCATCCATGTTCATCATGGATATTGGTCTATAATTCTCCCTTTTGGTGGGGTCTTTGTCTGGTTTTGAGACCAAGGTAATGGTGGCCTCATAGGAAGAGTTGGAAAGTTTTCCTTCCATTTCTATTTTTTGAAACAGCTTCAGAGGACTAGGTATCAGTTCTTTAAATGTTTGGTAGAATTCCCCTGGGAAGCCATCTGCCTTGGACTCTTCTTTGTTGAGAGGTTTTTGATTAGTGCTTTAATGTCCTTGCTGGTTATGGGTCTGTTCAGGTTTTGTTTCTTCCTGTTTTAGTTTTAGTAGCTTTTACATTTCTAGGAATGCACCCATTTCTTAATGATTGCCTAATTTCTTGGCATGTAGTTGCTCATAATATGTTCTTATAATTGTGTTTCTCTGGTGTTGGTTGTGATCTCTCCTCTTTCATTCATGATTTTATTTATTTGGGTCCTTTGTCTTTTCTTTTTGATATGTCTGACCTGGGGTTTATGGATCTTATTATTAATTCTTTCAAAGAGCCAGCTCCTAGTTTCATTGATCTGTTGTGTTCTTTTGGTTTCTATTTCATTGATTTCTGCTCTAATCTTTACTAATACTCTTTTCTGCTGCAATTAGGCTTTATTGGCTGTTCTTTCTCCAGCTCCTTAAGGTGTAAAGTTAGGTTGTGTATTTGAAACCTTTCTTGTTTCTTGAAAAAGACTTGTATTGCTATATACTTCCTTCTTAGGACCACCTTTGCTGCCTCCCAAAGGGTTTGAACAGTTGTGTTTTCATTTTCATTTGTTTCCATGAATTTTTTTAATTCTTCTTTTATTTCCTGGTTGACCCATTCATTCTTTAGTAGGAAGCTCTTTAACCTCCAGGGAAGGTTCTTTCCAAATTTCCTCTTGTGATTGAGTTCAAGTTGTGAGTTCTTTCCAAATTTCCTCTTGTGATTGAGTTCAAGTTTCAAAGCACTGTGGTCTGAAAATATGTAGCGAGTGATCCTAATCTTTTGGTACTGGTTGAGACCTGATTTCTGACCCAGTATGTGATTTGTTCTGGAGAATGTTCCATGTGCATTTGAGAAGAATGTGTGTTCTGTTGCTTTAAGATGGAATGCTCTGAATATATCTGTAAAGTCCGTCTGGTCAGTGTGTCATTCAAAGCCCTTGTTTCTTTGTGATCTTCTACTTAGATGATCTGTTCATTGCTGTGAGTGGAGTGTGAAAGTCCCCTATTATTTTTGTGTTGTTATCAATATGTTTTTTAGTTTTGTTATTAATAAGTTTATATAATCAGCTGATTACATGTCAAGGGCATACATATTTACAATTGTTAAATCTTCTTGTTGGATAGAACCTTTAATTATGATATAGTGTCCTCCCTCATCTCTTATCACAGTTTTTTGTTTATAATCTAATGTATCTAATATAAGGATTGCTACCCCAGCTTTCTTTTGATGTCCATTAGCATGATAAATGGTTTTCCACCCCCTCCCTTTCAATCTGGAGGTGTCTTTGGGTCTAAAATGAATCTCTTGCTGACAGCATATTGATGGGTCTTGCTTTTTTATCCAATCTGATACTCTGTGTCTTTTGATTGGGGCATTTATCCCATTTACATTCAGAGTAACTATTGAAAGATACGAATTTAGTATCATTAGTCACTGTTTTTGTATATTGTCTCTGTTCCTTTCTGGTCTGTGTTACCTTTGGGCTCTCTCTTCGCTTAAAGCATCCCCTTTAATATTTCTTGCAGGGCTGCTTTAGTGAGCAAAATTCTTGTAGTTTCCATTTGTCCTGGAAGGTCATTATATCTCCTTCTATCCTGAATGACAGCCTTCTTGGGTAAAGTATTCTTGGCTGCATATTTTTCTCATTTAGCACCCTGAATGTATCATGCAGGTCTTTTCTGGCCTGCTAGGTCTCTGTGGATAGGTGTGCTGCCAGTCTTATGTTTCTACCCTTGTAGGTTAAGGACCTCTTGTCCTGAGCTGCTTTCAGGATTTACTCTTTGTCTGTGAAATTTGCAAACTCCACTATTATATGTAGAAGTGTTCGACCTATTTTTATTGATTTTTTAAATTTTTATTGATTTTGAGGGGCGTTCTCTGTGCCCCCTAGACTTTAATGCCTGTTTCATTCCCCCAGATTAAGCAAGTTGTTAGCTATAATATGCTCCAATATACCCCCCCCCCAACTCACTCTTTCCTCTTCTTCTGGGACCTCAATTACTCTAATATTGTTTCACTTTATGGTATCACTTATCTCTCAAATTCTACCCTTGTGATCCACTAGTTATCTCTCTTTTTCTCAGCTTCTTTATTCTCCATCATTTTGTCTTCTATATCACTAATTCTCTCTTCTGCCTCATTTACCCTGCAGTTAGAGCCTCCATTTTTATTGCATCTCATTAATAGCTTTTTTGATTTTGACCTGATTAGATTTTAGTTCTTTTATTTCTCAAGAAAGGGATTCTGTAGTATCTTCTATGCTTTTTCAAACCCAACTAGTATATTTATAATCATTAATCTGAACTCTAGTTCCATCATCTTATATTCATACTGATTAGGTGTCTGCCAGTCAGTACTTCCTCTTGTTCTCTTTTTTGAGGGGAGTTTTTCCATCTTATCATTCTGTCCAGGGAAGAATAGATGAACGAGAGAAGAAAATACTAAAATAGCAACAATGACCCCACAGAATTATGCACTAAACAAATCAGAAGAGACCAGAAACCGAGGAGAAAAAAAAAAAAAAAAAGGAAAGAATATGATCTGACAGGTGCACAGAACAAAGCAATATACTAGATCTGGGGTGTATTTTGGTCTGTTTGTTAGAAAATTAGATCCCAAAATTGTAAAGAAAGAAAAACTTATGTATGTATATGTAAGTGTGTATATATATATATATGTGTGTGTGTATATATATACACACACACATATGTATATACATATATACATACACACTTATGTATGTATACATATGTATACTTATGTATGTATACATATATATACATATATATAAGTATATGAGTATATATATATATAAGAGCAATACAAACTTATATGTATATATGTATACATATATAAGTATATATAAGAGCAATATATATATTATATATATATAAGAGCATGTATATATATATGTATGTATATATATATGTATATATATATGTATGTGTGTGTGTATATATATATATATATATATATATATATATATATATATATATATAAAAGCAATACACTTGATTCTGGGTGTATTTTGTCCTGTTTGTTAGAGGAAACTACATCCCAAAATTACAAAGAAAGAAAAGCTTATGCCTATACAAAAATAAAGTTAAATACAATGAAAGAATAGAATGTAATTTTAAAAATGAAAGAGTTAAAAAAAGGTTGGTAAAATAAGAAATTTGTTGAAAAGGAAAAAGAAAAAAATTGAAAAACTAATGAATCATAAAAAAAAAAACCCAAATTCTATATTCTATTTTCCCTTAGTGCTGGAGTTTTGTGTTCTCATTGATCGGTAAACTTGGTCTTAGCCAGATGTTCCAGCTGTTCTTCTGGGGCAGGGGCCTGTTGTGCTGAATCTCAGGTTTCTTTGCCCCAGGCAGAATTGCACAGCCCTTGCCAGGGGGTCAGGCTAAGTAAGCAGCTCCAGATTGCTCTATGTGGCTTTTGTTCCCTGAAGGCTTTCTATGCTGCTTTAGAGGATAAAAATAAAAATGGCTGCATCCCCAATCTCCAGCCCCAGAGCTGAAAGATCACGGCCCCAATCCTCAGTGTACCTTTAGGGAAAAGCAGTCAGTCACTCCTGTTTCCCTGGTTTCCCTCTGCACTGTGTTCACCCAGCCAGTGACCAGGCGTTTTTATCTCAGGCACCTAACCCTGTTTGCAGTCTGCAAACTTTGCAGCCTCCTGCGCTGGCATACACCCATGCCACTCCTCCCGGGGGCTAGGAAGGAAGGTCTCACCTTGGTTCTGCTGCTTGCTGGGCCCCTGCTTGGAGAGTGGTAGCCGGCCTGTTTATGGCAACACCGAGCTGAGAGTCCACTCCTGGGCTCGCTGATTGCAGCCAGCTTCCCTGCTCTGGTGCCTGCGAACTCTGCTGTACTCAGGCAATCCTGTTCTTTCTGTAACCCCGGGGATCCTGAGACTACACTGTCCCACCTAGAATTCTGCCCCCCTTCACCACCTGAGTGTCTTTCAGGCAGGGACGTCCCTCACCAGAGCAGATTTCTGGGAGTTCTGATTTTGCACTCCGCTGTTATATCACTTTGGGTAGCCGCTTAGGGAGGCTTCTTCCTGCCCTGGTTTACCTTCTGAAATATCACCTTGGGTTCACTTCTCCACACCTCCTACCTTGCCAAAAGGGGTCGCTTTTCTATTTGTAGAATTGCAGAAGTTCTTTTCTTAGATCTGTGGTTGAGTTCACAGGTATTCAGAATGATTTGATAGCTCTCTATCAGAATTCAGGGACCAGACGAAACTAGGGTCCCCTACTCCTCCTCCGTCTTCCTCTTCCTCCTAGGATACTGCTTAAAACAAAAAGTGCCAAATCCCGAGAGCAAGCTTTTCGTGCTTCATGAGGTAATATGGATCTACTTCACTCTTCACTCTATTCCATTCTATCTTATGTGAGGCCCATACATAAACTTAAAAGGAGAATAGAGGATATATTAAGGATTAATAAAGAAAACCAACATGAAGACTTTAAAATTACTGACATTCTATGCAATCGATTCTCTTTGATATTTTGCATAATATGGACATGGAAAGGTTTAGTAGAGAGATGACAGGCTCAGAAGCCAGTTGTCTGGGGGTGAGTCCTGGTTTTGCCACTTACAGGTTGAGTGTACTTAAGTAGGTCACTTGGCTTCTCTGAAGCTCTTTAAATTGGGGCAGTGATCATGGCTTAGCTCATGACGTGAGGATCAAATGAGACCTAAGAAGTTGTTTTGTAAATTCCTAAATGCCTCCAAAGAAGAAGATAGTGGTGGTGTTTCAAAGTATTTTTAAATATTAAATTTTATTTACCTTTCAAAAATCTGTTTTAAGTTAGTCATGAAATAAACAAGCTGTTTCGGGGTGGGTCTGATTATTAAAACGATGTTGCCCAGCTGTTCCTGACTTTAAGACAAAAGACTAAGCAAGATGAGGTAGGTTTATAGTCGAGAACAAAGGGTTTAGATTAGGTAGGACTAGGATCTAATAGCAGTTTGATTTGTTTGAAGCTGTAGTGTTTTTCTCAGGCATATTATTATTACTTTTTAAATTTTTTTATTTATTTTTTTTTCCTGGGCAATCACACATTTATTTCATCTTTCCATTTACATAGTTAGATTCTTTTTTTAAAATTTAATTTAATTTTATTTTTTTGATGTAAAGTTCGATGATTCATTAGTTGCGTATAACACCCAGTGCACCATGCAATACGTGCCCTCCTTACTACCCATCACCAGCCTATCCCATTTCCCCACCCCCCCTCCCCTCTGAAGCCCTCAGTTTGTTTTCAGAGTCCATAGTCTCTCATGCTTCATTCCCCCTTGTGATTACCCCCCTTTCTTCTCCTACCGATCTTCCTACTTCTTATGTTCCATAGATGGGAGAGACCATATGATAATTGTCTTTCTCTGCTTGACTTATTTCACTTAGCATTATCTCCTCCAGTGCCGTCCACATTGCAGCAAATGTTGAGAAATTGTTCTTTTTGATAGCTGAGTAATATTCCATTGTATATATGGACCACATCTTCTTAATCCAGTCATCTGTGAAGGGCATCTTGGCTCTTTCCACGATTTAGCTATTGTGGACAATGCTGCTATAAAATGTTCTTTAGGTGCCTTCAAAAACTAAAAATAGATTTTCATGTGTTTGTGTTAGGTGAGTTAGTTTCCTGCTGAAGATGTAAAGATGATTAATTTACTACCACCTCTAATGTTCACTTCTACCCCAAAAGTCATACATCCACTTTGTAAGTCATTCTGGAAATATTTATGGAATCTGAACTCCTCATAAAAGTAACAATTCTAGTTTTAAAATATCCTGTTATGTGCAGTTTGCAGAATTTCAATATAATTAATGAGGCAAGAAGCTGGCACAGAAGTCATTGCTTAAAAACCCCTCTTAATTTTAGCCGTTCTGACAGGTATAAGGTGGTATCTCATCATAGTTTTGATTTGTATTTCCCTGATGATGAGTGATGTTGGTCCTCTTTTCACGTGTCCGTTGGCTATCCATATATCTTCTTTGGAAAAACATCTATTCCTGTTTCCACCTATTTTTTAACTGGATTATTTGTTTTAAAAATTTTTCCTTCCTATAGCTGTAAGTCTTGAGGTAATCTATAAAAAAGTTTCTTATTTTATTCCTGAAAATGAAAATTCTTTACACTAGCATGTCATATGCAGGAGGTTTGTTTGAGTTGGAGTTTTCAGTATTTCAGTGTGTATCATGAGTTCTGTATTATCTGTTATTGACCTTTTCATATTAGAAAATGAAGCTACTGGCAGTGTTTATCCATACATGTTCGCAAATAGATGGAAAAGACTAATGTACTTCTAAAACAGGCTTTCCTCTGTATCTTATGAGAAAATTCTGACCTTTGATTCTTTCTTATTACTACCACTGCTGCTGCTACTGTTATTTCAATTGAATACTTAGTATGTGCCAGGCATTGTTCTAGGTGCTCTAGATATATTAACACCTTCAATTCTCATAATAATCTGCTGACTAGGTAGTATTACCATCCCCAAGTTAACAGAGGAGGAAACGTGTACAGAGAGGTTAAATAACTCTCCTGGGCTAAGTAGCAGAACCAGACCCTTTAATGTTTGGTTCCAGAACACATGCTTCTGCAGTAGTGCCTACCACTAGTCTATTACACTGTCCCTGTTGTGATAGCACTCTGTGTATTGCTTATTCCATCATTAGGAAAATAGAGTATTTTCATAGTTGGAAAGGATAAGGAATTGCACAAAATACACTTATGATTATAGTGTGGATTTTAATGAACTTCTCTTGACTTATAAAATTTGACATCAGGAATTGATTTCATATGAAACTTCAATCGTGTGAAATGACTATGGGGTCAATTTTTATGAGCATATTAGAGAAAGGCGGTGATTAATTCCCACACTCAACCCAGATGCTGATACAGGATTAAGTGTGTAAACTACCACCCAGTGGTAATAGAGTGACTTGGAGAAGAAGTGGGTGCAGGACACAGCAGAGCTGCCAGTAAGTACAGTTTGCTCTTCTTTAGTGCCAGTCATTCAGAGAGCCAGAATTAGCTCATGCATGTTAACTTGGTAAACTTAAAATGACCGTGTATGATGTGGGGGTCAGTTTGGTGTGTTTAGGAAACTGTTTTGTTCAGGAAGAAACATTAGAAACTGTCATACATGTCTAGACAATCAGAATTGTTTATATCAGCAAAACAGTTTTCAAGGAAACATGATCTGACTCTGCATTGGTGTAGAGACCCTGGAAACCTTATGTATTTCTTGTAAAATGTTTCAATAGAAAGGAGCCAGAGAGTACAAGCCCCAGGTGACTTATTACAGATGAACAAATCAGGATCGTATGAAAAAAATACTCAGTGTCATTAAGTGAAGTACCTGAATATATTATAAACCCTTGAACACATTGACGATATCATAGCGGTAGTCACAACCATCACGACAAATGCATCTACTTACATTTATTGTGAATCAGGAAAGTGCTTTCTGTGTGTCATCATATCTCACCCTCTCGCAGATGAGAAAATGGAGGAAAGCAGAGTTAGTTACATGTGCAAGGTTATACAACTAGCAAGCATTATTCATTCACTTACTCAGTATTTATTGAGTATACCTACCTTGGGGCCTGGCACTGTTCTAGGGAGTGGGGACTTAGCAATGAGTAAAACAAAACCCCTACTTTCCTAGAAGGACTTTACCTTCTAGGAGGGAGATAGAAAACAAGCAGATAAACGTGGAAGCATCCTCAGTCAGGTGGTAATAAAGATTATGTAGAACAATAAGAGCCAGGAAGGGGGAGGAGTGCCAGGGTAAGGTAGACTGTTGTTGCTTCTTTATATGGGATAGTAGGGGAGACCTCTCTGATAAGGCGACCTTTCAGCAGACACTGGAAGAGAGAGAGGGATATTTGTAGAGAAAAAGCATTCCTGGCAAAGGAGGAGAAGAGGTCCCTGTGCTTGGAGTGCCTGAGGAAGATCAGAGAGACTGTATAGTTGTTAGGGGTGAAGGGGAGAATGGTCAGTCAGAGTTTGAACCCAGATTTTATCGGACCCCAAAGCCCACATTTTAACCACTACACTAATCCGATGGGGCACAGTATTACATAACCTACTGTGATTTTGGAGACCCTTTGTATTAGCAAAATGCATACTGTCATAGAAAAGAGGAGGACAACGAAGTTCTACTCTAGAAGTTGTGTGTCGAGTTGAGAATATGTGATAAATCCATTCAGTTTCGGGAGAGGTGCTTCGGAGAACAAAAGGTAGGGAACAATCGTGGACCATAAATTGGGGACCCTGGGAGTATAGTACATACCTCCCCTGCTCAGAATACTTTAGTGGTTCTCTACGGCCTTCAGAGTTTGGGAGACATTATGTAGCTTTCCCACAGCCTCATAGGACATAGACCTAGTTTTGAATGATGAAAAAGACCATTTTCATTACTGCTAAGCTATGCTGCTCTTTTCAGAATGTGAAATCCATTGCATACTCCTTGGCTTCCTGTAACCTACAGAATGAAAAGCCTTGGCAGGGAGCACAAGGCCCTACGTAGAGGAGCTCCTTCCTCCCGCGTTACCCTTACGTCTGCTGCCCCTCCCTTGCATCCCAGCATGGAACAAAACAGTACTCTTCAGTGCCATGTACATGGGACTTTGTACTGAAACGAAATGTCTGAAATGTCCTTCTCCCTCTTGTTTTCTTGTTTTGTGATGAAGATTTTATATCCTCCTTGAAGACTTTACCACTTTCTTTCCCAGACTGAGTTACAACTTCTTGCTGGGGCTGCTTTCAGAGCTCACATATCTCTGTACTTGCTCATCATTTCCAGTGGAAATCATTCTTTGAGTCCCTGTCCTCCTAGCCAGGATTAGAGCCCTTGCTCTGTGCTACCGGAAAAATCTATGCAACATGGATCTGCCTCTTATCACGTTTTTGGGGGGGTAATTTTTCAGCCTCTTCTTTCAGACTCTAAGTCATTGAGAGCTGGTGCCTCGCTTTGATCTGTGTTGCAGCCACTGAGAGGAGCACTCGGCGTAGTTTATCAGCTCATTTAAATTAAACTTAGGATATTGGATGCTGAGTTATAATGATGACAGGTTTGATCAGAGCAAAACAAGTAGAATTGGTTGAGCAGTGATATTAGTTCACTCAGAAAAAATAGATGGTAATAAAAACAGTGCTATTTAATGAAAGATTATTGTGTGCCAGATATTAAACTTAGTGCTGAAACACATCATTCCATTATTCTAAATGAAATTCAAACCTGAAAGATACACCTTATTAGGTATCACTTTAAAGTTAAATTGTCATATTAGATATAACTTTTAAAACTAAACTGTAAAAAATGCATTCATTTTCAAACTATTGCTCACTGGATAGTGGGAGGTGTTAGTGGGGCTTTAAGTGGAAGGGAAATGTCCTTAGAAAGGGACAGACGTCATCTTTGTTTTTTTATACTCAGTTTTTAAAGCGTTACTACAAATGTGTATACTTGGCTACATGCAGAGCTCTTCCGGAAAGAACACTGTTCTCATTTATAATTTGGACATGGCATGGTGGGTGAGACAGAGGGCTGTTGGAAAAGTGAGCCCAGATGAGACCCTGAATAATGCAGTGCTTCGTGCTGGATCAACGGTTAATTGTAAAGGCTTCAGAAGTGCTATCCTTAAACCGAGGGGCAAAGTAGGCTACTTAACGCCATGGTCACTTAGCCTAATTCCTGACTTTCATTCAGTACAAAACCCATTCATTGGGAAGTCTATTGAGTAGCTTTTGAACAGGAATTCTCATTCCTGATTGCTTTGTGTTTCCCTGACAAGAATGCTATCTCAAACAGATAACGCTTATAATCACTGATAAATCATTTTTAGACATGTTTTTAATTTTGGCTTATAACCATTTATATGTTACTCTAGCAATGTTGAATTATACTCTGAAATATCATTGAATGCAAATCTCAAAACAATTTATCATGCAATTTTTCACACTTCTCATAGCACGATGTAGCTCTTCTTCCTGCCCTCTCCCTCCCCAAAAAAGGGGGGGTTGATTTTATCATCTCTTTAATTTCTCAATATTTTGTGCTGAGTAAAGTGGATTAGATATTCTTAATATTTAAAGCCTATCAGTAGGAGAGGCTATATTAGTGCTCAGAAAGGATATTTAAGACATTATTCTGCTTTCGACTCTTCTCTTTATCCAGTTGACAGTTATTCTAAAGTTCTTTGGTGGTTTTATTGCAGTGACCCAGCTGCCAGAGCTCTGTGGGAAGCCTTACTGAGCACCAAGCACAAAGAGGCAGTGATGGAAGTCCGGAGACATCTAGTGGAAGCAGCAAGCAGAGAAAACCTGCCAATCAAGATGAGTATGGGTAAGCACGTCTGCTGCTAGGACAGTGACCATAGGCTATGAGGAAGTTGATTTGAGTTTCTCTGAACCGTGGGACAATCCAACCAACAAGGCATCTCAGTGAAAGTATGGACTCTGAGAAACAAACTGAGGGCCTCAGAGGGGAGGGGGTGGGGGAATGGGATAGACTGGTGATGGGTAGTAAGGAGGGCACGTATTGCATGGTGCACTGGGTGTTATATGCAACTAATGAATCATTGAACTTTACATCAGAAACCAGGGATGTACTGTATGGCGACTAACATAATATAATAAAAAAAAAAGACATTTGTAAACTGTTGAAACAGTAGGCAGGGAATAGGGACGCACTGCCCTCAGGGTTCAGCAATGACCTCCCTTTTTAGACTCAACTTTAGGAACTAACTAACTAACTAACTTCCTTCCTCCCTCCCTCCCTCCCTCCCCCCTCCCTTCCCATCCATTTTCTCTTTCCCTCTTTCTCTTTCTTTCCACAGTTCTAGATACACATTAATAACAAGTGTGCTTACTGTATGGAGTTCCTTATCCATAAGCATGGTGAAACAAGGACAGATTCGTATTGTGAATCAAGAAAAGTAGGATTGCACAAAGATTTGGTTGATAAGGTTAATTTATATTGCAGTTCAATGATGTACCCTTATGATGCTATCACAGAGCAGAAATCAATTTTTATTGCTCAGTATGGGACTCTTGAAAGATCAACACACTCTACTTTTCTAAAGGACTGTATCTTTTTAAAAATATCAAAGCCAGAAATAAATTGTTAAAAAAGACAGGCAACCCCATGTGTTCAAGTTAAATCTTTGAGTTTTCTGTTGACCAAAGGAGGGAAAAAAAAGCCTCAGATGAAATGATCTGCATTCTCCCCAAACTCCAGACATGGGGAGAGAAAAAAGAAGGAAAGATACAGACAATTGTTAGCAAACTTTGTTTGTAAGAAGGACTGAAAACATTGGTCCAAATCACACTTTAGCCATGTGCCAACTATAATTTGGTAAAAGCTTAACAGTGCAGCTCCCCGTTTCTGCTTCGTATCACTAGTCAGAATTTCTGGTGTGTCTCATTTTCATATACCAACAAATATATCACCATGAACAGTAAGGGAAAGATCTGGTGCTTAAACATAATAAAACATTGGTATTTGAAAATTCCTTATCACATAGCTTATCATAAAAAAATTCATGCTGTGGTCTCTTAGATGGCTGGAATGCTTTTTCTAGCACCATTTAAAACTATGAAATATGCTTTAAACTGTGTGCTATTCTCCCAACCCCTACTGTAAATTCTACTGAGGTATACATTTTTCTGTGATAGAGGTTTCTAATAATTTTGAGACATTAAAGAGAAATTTTAATTTCGAGATTGAGGATTCTCTTGTATTTAAATTGACTGAGAGGGATCCCATGATTCTAACCTCAGATCTTAAATATAACATTTCTCAGTACAGGGTAAAGTCATATTAAAACATTACGAACACCAATAGAAGGAAACATCATTCTGTGAAAGGAAAAACGTTTAATTGCTAAAACAAAGAATAAAATTCATTTTATCATTTCACATATAAACACATGCCATCTTTCTAAGAGCTTGTTATTAAATTGTCAGTTAGCTAAATAAATGTATTCCAGAGAAGTGATTTTTAAAACATTGTAAACCGAATTGAATTTTTCCCACTGGCTTTCAAGATGAAAAATGTATCCTGAAAGTACAAAAGAAATAGACTCTGAGAAACCCATTTGTTTGGATCCAAAATGTGCACTTACAGAAGAAATGAGTAGAAGATGCCTGTCTCAGTTTCTACATTTTACGCAGCCTCTGTCTCCCTGGAGTCCTTATGCGGTTGGAGGATCTTCACCGATTTGTCCTCTTGCGCTCTGCAGAATGGACATACTTCCCAGTGTTTAATGGGTGGCTGGAAGATCCTATAGGAGCTGAAGGAAAACAGATCTCTATGACATCGTTCTTTCTTTTGCAGCCAGATCTCTTGGCAAGAATATTCTCTTGATTCCTCTGTTGCTTCATTATTTTCTTGCTTATTAATCTAGTGCAGTCTGGCTTCTGACACTTTTTTTACTGAAAAGTCTCCCAGACCACTAAATATAAGTTCGTTTTTCTCAGTCCTCATCCTTCTTGACCTCTTTGCAGCATTCACTTCTAGACTTGCTGCTGCCTTGTGCACGTGATTGTGATGGGATGCAAAACCAGCTATGTCTGGTTCTGTCACCGAAGAGCCAGACTTCAACTTCTCTGTCCATAAAAATAGGGAAAATATCTATTTCCTGCAATATTGAAGGAGAAAGAAAGCTCAGAGCAGAATGAAGTTTCTAACTGAAGCAGACTGGGATTGATGTATTGTGGGCCTAGAAGCAGAAGTCTGGGAGAAGGAATCTACCTGGGAAACCAGATTATGAGAAGGTTGTTTGACAAGAGGGAAATCAAAGCAAACAAACCGAGTTCAGTGATTTTCCCCTTTCTGGGAAATATGCTTACTCACTTTTTCCCATTCACTTGTCCTTTTCTAGTCTTTAATCTCCCTTTTGATAATGCGTTCTTTCTTTATGCAGAATTCTAAATGGTTTTCCCATTTTCAGCTTAGTTATGATTACTTTCGGTCGCTTTGTTCCTGAGTCTGTTAATCCCCCAAATTACCTTGCTTGTATTTGGAATTTACAAGCTTTTGTGGTCAGTTTTGTAGAAAAATCTCTTGAGCTAATTTCCAGATAATAATCTGATCTATTACATTGAGATATGTCTTACTTTACTCTCCAAGTTCTGGGCACTGTAGTGTCTGCTTCATATACTCACTATTACATGGAATGAGTTCTTTCAACCATTTGTGAAAAGACGAGCCTTTCCCACCTTTACCATCGCAACTGCCTCTAGTTTGGAGCCACAGACAGAGCCCTAGTTTGTTAACGTCCCTCCAAAAGTGTGATGTCCAGAGCTGAAGAATGATGTCTTGGTCTTCACCTCTTTTTAGGTACTCTACTTCTAATGAAGCTCCGAATGAGATTAGTGAGTTTTGCTTCCCACCAATGCCACACTCACTATCATTTCCTCCTTTACTACTTCCTACTACTGGCTTTAAAAAGCAGCAATAAATCAAAGCACTCTACAATTTTACTCAATCTATACTTTTTCCAACAGCATTGAGGATACTGTGTTTACTATATTGGTATTTGAGTTCTTCCAGTTCTGACTGGATAACAACTACGTTTCGATCACATTTATATCTTTTGCCTTCATTTTGGAGAATTTTATCTGGGATTAAGGGGAGTATGTGTGCATACATATCCATGTGTTTGTGTCTGTGTCCATGTCTGTGTGTGAAATGAGTGGGGAAATTGTCAAACAGCAAAAGGGATAGCTTAAAACCCAATAAGACCCACATACCATGTGATATACGGTAATTTACAAAAGATGAAAAAATCTGGCTGCCTTGTAGGACACATACACTGATTATTAACTCTCACACTTCCTTGTCTTCATATAGAAGCTGTTACCACAATTTGAGGATTGGGGAAGGGAATTGATTTTTACTTTAATGGAGTTTTACACGATTTGTTTCTTGCAAGCCTTTCAATAATCTTATGAATTTGGTACTTTTTTGTTACTCCCATTTCGCAGACAAGGAAAACTGAGACCCAAAAAGGTGATGTTTCTTTTCCAGGATTCTGTGCCAGTTGTGGGTTATTGTCTCTCAGATCTCACTTTGCCCTTCCACTCTGTAGCGCTGGGACTCTGCAGACCACACTTCTGCTCTTCCAGCTGGCTCTCTGCTAGAGGGAGAGGGTGAGGCTGGTAAGGAAGGAGCCATGTGCCCCTTCCTCTCTGCTTCCTGCGACCTTTCCTTCTGCTTGGCAGGTTCAGGCCGGCACTACCGCACCCCAGCAGCACCAGGGCACCTGGTGGTAGCGGCTGAATTCTTTCTGCAGTTTGTGGGCCCGCCCCCTCAGGGGTGCCCATGCAGCCGACCAGCGCCCCTTTTTAGACATCTGAGATTCAGTCACAGGTTCTTACGTTTCTCAGTTTTAATAAGTCCAACCTCTTCCCTTTGTTTCCTCCATCCAGGAGTGGTCTCTGCTTCCAACAGTTGCCTCGGCCACAATACCTTGGAGTTCTCTTTTTACCCTTTCAGCGATGCAGTTAACAGTTTTGCATGTTACATTTTCTCTCTTCAGATAACTGCTGTGTTTTGTGCCTGTCTGGGCCCAGACTGATAGCCTTGCAGCAAGTGAGCCAGGATACAAACCTGGGTCTGCTGACTTCTGTATCAGGCCTTTTTCTAGAGAGAGGAATCAAACTACTGGAACACAGAGATGATTGTGCCATCCTGGAACTTAAAACCCTTGGGTGGGTCCCCACTGCCTCAAGAGAGTGTCCAACCTCCTCAGCCGGCTGATTATAAAATTCCTCTGCCTTCTGGCTGGGTGCTTCCCCGATCCTTTCCCACTGCCTTCACTTCTCCCCATACTCCGGCAGGAGCTGCTGCAGAGCTGGATCTTTCTTGTCTTCGCCTGGAATATTCCCATTTGATTGTCCCTGCAGATCCACTGCCCCCTTCTCTACCTGTGCTTCTGGAGACTAACGTTTTGGACTACTTCAACAGGCTTCCCTGTCCTTGACCTCTCAGGTAGATTCGGCCAATGGGAGGCGTGGTAGGGGTTTTAGAGGGTGAGGCGAGAGTGTCCTTAGGGTGTTGTTTACCTGGCTTCTTCCTTGCCGGGATGCGATTGGTTGCATCCCTCTACTCAACCCTTGTTGATTTCCTTAGCCTGCATTCTTATAAAAAGTCCCATCATTAAGCTTACCTTATTTTCCTTGTTTGAGTGTGCCATCTCTTTCTTGCCAGGCCCTTGACTAATATAACCACTCACTTTCCAGTGCACACGGTGTGCAAGCATACACACACACACACACACACATCTTTCTTGTCCAAGCTCATCTTACTTTTCAGGATCTAATGTAGAAGTCACTTTCTCTGTGAAACCGTATCTAATCTCCTTCTACTCATCTTCCTCCACCCTTCCTCAGCAGGCTGAATTGATTGCTCTGGCTTCTGAGCACCCACAGCTGTTTTTCTTGTTGAACTTACCACAGTGCATTGTGGTTAAATGTGTGTGGATCTGAAACCTTGCTAGGTAGTTTCCATATCATATTCTTCCCTGGCTGTTTAGCTTGGTACATAGTGAACGGCTTAGTACTTGGGACTGAATTGCTTGATGAGTGTGGTTGAGTAATAGAGGGATAATGATTATTTCCACTTTCTCTTACATACATTAATATTTTTATTTACAAATTTCTGATATTTCTTGTTCTTCTTGATGTTTGTGTAACATCCAATCATGTATTCTCCCTTGGGTTCTTTTGTTTTTTTCTCTTTTTTAAGATTTTATTTATTTACTGGAGAGAGAGAGTATGTGTGTGTGCATGAGTGGGGGGAAGGACAGAGGAAGACGGACAAGCAGACTCCCCACTGAGCAGGGATCCTGATGCAGGACTTGATCCCAAGACCCTGAGATCATGACCCTAGCTGAACTCAGACACTTAACTGACTGAGCCGCCCAGGTGCCCTCCTTGGGTTCTTTTCCCTTGGTCTTCATGTCACTCTGCTCTTCTGATTATCTTCCTCTTTTTTTTTCCCCCAGTTAGTTTCGGAGGTAGGATTTAGTGATTCATCAGTTACATATAACATCAGTACTCATTACATCAAGTGCCCTCCTTAATACCCATCATCCAGATACCTCATCCCTCTATCTACCTCCCCTCCAGCAACCCTCAGTTTGTTTCCTACAGTTAAGAGTCTTTTATCATTTTTCTCCTTCTCTGATTTCATCTTATTTTATTTTTCTATCCATTTCCCTGTGATCCTGTTTTGTTTCTTATATTCCACATATGAGTGAAATCATATGATAATTGTTCTTCTCTGATTTTGCATAGCATACTACCCTTTAGTTTCATCCACGTCATTGTAAATGGTTAGATTTCATTTTTTTGATGGCTAAGTAATATTCCATTGTGTGTGTATTATGTATATATATGTGTGTGTGTGTGTGTATGTATATATATATATATATATATATATATATATATATATATATATATATGCCACACCTTCTTTATCCATTCATCTGTCTATAGACATCTGGGCTCTTTCCATAGTTTGGCTATTGTAGACATTGCTGGTATAAACATAGGAGTGCAGGTGCCCCTTTGGATCACTATATTGTTTGTATCCTTTGGGTAAATACCAGCAATTGCATGACTAGGTATTTATCATTGTGGTTTTGATTTGTATTTCCCTGATGCCAAGTGACGTTGAGCCTTTTTTCATGTGTCTGTTGGCCATTTGTATGTCTTCTTTGGAGAAATGTCTGTTCATGTCTTCTGCCCATTCTTGATTGGATTATTTGTTCTTTAGGTGTTGAGTTTGATAAGTTCTTTATTGATTTTGGATACTAGCCCTTTATCTGGTAAGACATTTGCCGATATCTTCTCCCATTCCATAGGTTGCCTTTTAGTTTTGTTGGCTGTTTCCTTTGCTGGCAAAAGCTTTTTATCTTGCTGAAGTCCCAATAGTTCATTTTTGCTTTTGTTTCTCTTGACTTTGGAGACATGTTTAGCAAGAAGTTGCTGTGGCCAAGGTCAAAGAGATTGCTGCCTACCTTCTCCTCTAGGATTTTGGTGGATTCCTATCTCTCATTCCTTTCATCCATTTTGAGTCTGTTCTTGTGTATGGTATAAGAAAGTGGTCCAGTTTCATTCTTCTGTATGTGGCTGTCCAATTTTCCCAACACCATTTGTTGAGGAGACTGTCTTTTTTCCATTGGATATTCTTTCTTACTTTGTCGATTAGTTGACCATAGAGTTGAGGGTCCATTTCTGGGTTCTCTATTCTGTTCCATTGATCTTTGTGTCTTTTTTTATGCCAATACCATTCTGTCTTGATGATTACAACTTTGTAATAGAGCTTGAAGTCCAAAATTGTGATACCACCAGTTTTGTTTTTCTTTTTCAACAGTCCTTTGGCTATTCAGGGTCTCTTCTGGTTCCATACAAATTTTAGGGTTATTCGTTCTAGTTCTCTGAAAAAAAGTTAATGGTATTTTGATAGGGATTGCATTGAATGTGTAGATTGCTTTAACAATATTTTTTCTTCCAATCCATGAACATGGAATGTTTTTCTGTTTCTTTTTCCTCAATTTCTTTCATGGTTGTTCTATAGTCTTCAGAGAAGGGATCCTTTGCCTCTTTGGTTAGGTTTATTCCTAGGTATCTTATGGCTTTTGGTACAATTGTAAATGGGATCGATTCCTTGATTTCTCTTTCTTCTGCCTCATTGTTTGTGTATAGAAATACACCTGACTTTTGTGCATTGATTTTGTATCTTGTGACTTTGCTGAATTCTATATTAGTTCTAGCAATTTTTTTAGTGAAGTCTTTTGGGTTTTCTACATAGAGTGTCATGTCATCTGCAAAGAGTGAAAGCTTACCTCTTCCTTGCTGATTTGGATGCCTTTTATTTCTTTTTGCTGTCTGATTGGTGAGACTAGGACTTCCAGTACTATATTGAACAACAGTGGTGAGAGTAGACATCCCTGTTGTGTTCCTGACCTTTGGGGAAAAGATCTGTTTTTCCCCGTTGAGGATGATATTTGCTGTGAGATATATATATATATATATATATATATATATATATATATATATATATATGATATATATATATATATATATATATATATCATATATATATATATATATGGCTTTTATGATATTGAGGTATGTTCCTTCTATCCCTACACTACAGAGAGTTTTATCATGAAAAGTTGCTATATTTTATCAAATGCTTTTTCTACATCTATTGAGAGCATCATATGGTTCTTGTCCTTTCTTTTAATAATGTGGTGTATCACATTGATTGATTTGCGGATGCTAAACCACTCTTGCAGCCCAGGAATAAATCCCACTTGGTTGTGGTGAATAATCCTTTTAATGTACTGTTGGATCCTATTAGCTAGTATCTTGGTGAGAATTTTTGCATCTTGTTCATCATGGATATTAGTCTGTAATTCTCCTTTTTGGTGGGGTCTTTGTCTGGTTTTGGGATCAAAGTCATGCTGGCATCATAGAGTGAATTTGGAAGTTTTCCTTCCATTTCAATTTTTGGAAAGAGTTTCAGAAGAATAGGTATTATTGCTTCTTTAAATATTGGTAGAATTCTGCTGGGAGGCCATCCCTGATTATCTTCCTTTTTCTGGTAATTGTTTTACGCTTTCTGTTCCTTACTTCTAGTTTCCTAGAAGACTGTAGATATTTTTGTATCCCCTGTTGTGCCTTGTACATAGATACTCAGTTAATGATTGCTACTATTCTTTTAAATTTTTTTTTAATTTTTAAATTTATTTTTTATAATGTACAGTTAGCCAGCACATAGTATATCATTAGTTTTTGATATAATGTTCAGCTACTAATCTTAAAGCCTACTTCTATCCCTCCCTCCTCCTCCAAAAAACTGAAATACCCTTTCAGTCTCTTGGCTTCATCTTATCTAACACTTTCTCCAGTGTATCTCTTGTCCCCTCCCATCCTCTCTAATAGACAGCATCTTATATTCCTGTTGGTACTGTTTGTGTTCATATTGCTATCTATTGCAGCAGTTACTAGCAGACTCTGAGTAGTTGGGGCTCAGAACTCTTGCCTGTGCTTCTTAGTATTCCCCACACCTAACACAAGACCTTGAACTTATTCTATACCAATAAATGTTTATGAAATTAATAAGTACATTTTGAATTAATACTATCAGTTGGTATTTGTTATATACTTGTTTAATGGATTGCTTTTTCTATCACTCTCTTACGGAATCCAAGGGTGACGTTGATTTAGAACACTAGTTCTCAAACTTCTTGGTCTTAGAACCCCTTTACATTCTTAAAATTGTTGAGGACCCCACAAGCTTTGTTTATGTGGATTATATCTATTGACTCTTTGATAGGTAGACAATATTATATTAGAAATTCAGGACTTCGGTTAAGATGGCGGAGGAGTAGGAGACACCTTTTTCAGCCGGTCCCCTGAGTCGAGCTGGATAGGTACCAGACCAGCCTAAACAACCATGGAACCAGGCTGACACGCAGGAAGACGCATCTGGATCTCTACAAATGAACATCTCCAGCGCTGAGTATTGAGGTACGAAGCGGGGAGCCATGAAACCGTGCACAGATATCGGAAGATAAACGGAAGGGGGAGGGAGCCGCCGCGTTCGGGCGCTGGGAAGCGGTAGCCACTTGCACGGGAGAGCGGGCGGGGCTCGCGGACGGCACCCGCAAAACAGCAGACTGAGACCGTGAGCTGGGTGCGCGCGCCACCAGGCATCTCGCGGAACCCCGGAATCCCGGTGCGCTCACGGGATCCAGACTGAGACCGGGAGATCCGGGAGCGCGCGCCGGGCGGCTGGCGGTGTTAGAAACACAAAGGACAGAGACGCGCCGGCCCTGGAAGTGAGGGCTGGGACGCCGGGTGTGGGGCGCACATCCCGGGACGCTGCAGGGTTGAGCAGCACCAACAGTAACAGAGTTAAAGTGGCCAGAACATTAGTAGAGAACGGGCCGCAATCCCTCTGTTCCGTGACAGAGGCTGAAATTCAGCTGCTGCTTCTCTGACTCTCAGAGGAGGCACAGCAAACTGCCAGGGAAAGCCGCCAGAGAACAAAAGCCTGGAAATACCGGCTCAGAGCGTGCCCATCCCCATCCCCATCCCCCCTCGCAGGGGACGCCGAGACTCTACCCAAACAGGGTTGCCTGAGTATCGGTGTGGCAGGCCCCTCCCCCAGAAGGCAGGCTGAAAAATCAAGAAGCCCACAACCCGGGCGCCTGGGTGGCGCAGTCATTGAGCGCCTGTCTTCGGCTTAGGGCGTGATCCCGGCGTTCCAGAAAGGAGTCCCTCATCGGGCTCCTCCGCTGGGAGCCTGCTTCTTCCTCTCCCACTCCCCTGCTTCTGTTCCCTCTCTCGCTGGTTGGCTGCCACATAAATAAATAAATAAAATCTTTAAAGAAGAAGCCCACATCCCTAAGATCCCTATAAAACAAGGGGCACGGCCTGGGACCCAGTCAATAATTTGGGCTCTGGACAACCCCGCAACCTCTCCTCATCAGAATGACAAGAAGGAGAAGCCCCCCCCAGCAAAGAAAAGACAGTGAGTCTGTGGCCTCTGCCACAGAAATAATGGATATGGATGTAACCAAAGTATCAGAAATGGAATTCAGAGTAACAATGGTCAAAATGATGAGTAGAATTGAAAAAAACTATTAACGAAAAGGTTACTGAGAATATAGAATCCCTAAGGACAGAAATGAGAGCGAATCTGACAGAAATTAAAAATTCTATGAGCCAAATGCAGGCAAAACTAGAGGCTCTGATGGCCAGGGTCACAGAAGCAGAGGAACGGGTTAGTGAATTGGAGGATGGGTTAATAGAGGAAAAAACGAAAATAGAAGCTGCTCTTAAAAAAATCCAAGCCCACGAATGTAGGTTACGGGAGATTACTGACTCAATGAAACGATCCAATGTTAGAATCATCGGCATCCCCGAGGGGGTGGAGAAAAACAGAGGTCTAGAAGAGATATTTGAACAAATTGTAGCTGAAAACTTCCCTAATCTAGCGAGGGAAACAAACATTCGTGTCCAAGAGGCAGAGAGGACCCCTCCCAAGCTCAACCACGACAAACCTACACCACGTCACGTCATAGTGCAATTCGCAAATATTAGATCCAAGGATACAGTATTGAAAGCGGCCAGGGCAAAGAAATTTCTCACGTACCAAGGCAAAGGCATCAGAATTACATCAGACCTGTCTACACAGACCTGGAATGAGAGAAAGGGTTGGGGGAGCATATTTAAAGCTCTTTCAGAGAAAAACATGCAGCCAAGGATCCTTTATCCAGCAAGGCTGTCATTCAGAATTGATGGAGAAATAAAGACATGCCAGAATCGACAGTCACTAACCAATTTCGTAACCACGAAACCAGCCCTACAGGAGATATTACGGGGGGTTCTATACAAATAAAAAGGCCCCAAGAGTGATACAGAACAGAAAGTCACAGCCAATACAAACAAAGACTTTACCGGCAACATGGCATCATTAAAATCATATCTCTCAGTAATCAGTCTTAATGTAAATGGTTTGAACCATCCATGAAACGCCACAGGGTTGCAGATTGGATAAAAAGAAATGACCCATCCATTTGCTGTCTACAAGAGACTCATTTCGAACCCAAAGATGCATTCAGACTGAGAGTAAGGGGATGGAGTACCATCTTTCACGCAATGGACCTCAAAAGAAAGCTGGGGTAGCAATACTCATATCAGATAAATTGGATTTTAAACTACAGACTATAGTTAGAGACGCAGAAGGGCACTATATTATTCTTAAGGGAAGTATTCAACAAGTGGATATGACAATTATAAATATATATGCCCCCAACAGGGGAGCAGCAAGATACACAAGCCAACTCTTAACCAGAATAAAGAGACATATAAATAAAAATACATTAATAGTAGGGGACCTCAACACTCCACTATCAGAAATAGAACACCCTGGCAAAAACTAAGCAAAGAATCAAAGGCTTTGAATGCCATACTCGACGAGTTGGGCCTCATAGATATATACAGAACACTACACCCCAGAACCAAAGAATACTCATTCTATTCTAATGCCCATGGAACATTCTCAAGAATAGACCATGTTCTGGGACACAAAACAGGTCTCAACGGATACCAAAAGATTGAAATTATCCCCTGCATATTCTCAGACCACAACGCTCTGAAATTGGAACTCAACCACAAGGAAAAATTTGGAAGAAACTCAAACACTTGGAAACTAAGAACCATCCTGCTCAGGAATGACTCGATAAGCCAGGAAATCAAAAATCAAATTAAACAATTTATGGAGACCAATGAGAATGAAAATACAACAGTCCAAAACCTATGGGATACTGCAAAGGCAGTCCTAAGGGGGAAATACATAGCCATCCAAGCCTCACTCAAAAGAATAGAAAAATCTAAAATGCAGTTTTTATATTCTCACCTCAAGAAGCTGGAACAGCAACAGAGGGACAGGCCTAATCCACGCACGAGGAAGCAGTTGACCAAAATTAGAGCTGAAATCAATCAAGCAGAAACCAGAAGTACAGTAGAGCAGATCAACAGGACTAGAAGCTGGTTCTTTGAGAGAATCAATAAAATTGACAGACCACTGGCAAGACTTATCCAAAAGAAAAGAGAAAGGACCCAGATTATTAAAATTATGAATGAAAAAGGAGAGGTCACGATGAACACCATTGAAATTGGAAGGATTATTAGAAATTTTTATCAACAGCTATATGCCAATAAACTAAGCAATCTGGAAGAGATGGAGGCCTTCCTGGAAACCTATAAACTACCAAGATTGAAACCGGAAGAAATTGATTTCTTAAACAGGCCAATAAATTATGAAGAAATTGAGTCAGTGATAAACAACCTTCCAAATAACAAAACTCCAGGCCCGGACGGTTTTCCTGGGGAATTCTACCAAGCATTCAAAGAAGAAATAATACCTATTCTCCTAAAGCTATTTCAAAAAATAGAAACAGAAGGAAAGCTACCAAACTCATTCTATGAGGCCAATATTACCTTGATCCCCAAACCAGGCAAAGACCCCCTCAAAAAGGAGAATTACAGACCAGTCTCCCTAATGAATATGGACGCCAAAATCCTCAACAAGATACTTGCTAATAGAATCCAACAGTACATTAAAAGGATTATCCATCACGATCAAGTGGGATTCATACCTGGGATGCAAGCGTGGTTCAATATTTACAAATCAATCAGCGTGATACATCATATCAACAAGAAAAGACTCAGGAACCATATGATCCTCTCAATCGATGCCGAAAAAGCATTTGACAAAATACAGCATCCTTTCCTGATTAAAACCCTTCAGAGTGTAGGAATAGAAGGTACATTTCTCAATCTCATAAAAGCCATCTATGAAAAGCCTACTGCAAATATTATTCTCAATGGGGAAAAGCTGGAAGCCTTTCCCTTAAGATCAGGAACTCGACAAGGATGCCCACTCTCGCCACTATTATTCAACATAGTACTAGAAGTCCTTGCAACAGCAATCAGACGACAAAAAGGGATCAAAGGTATTCAAATTGGCAAAGAAGAAATCAAAATGTCTCTCTTCGCAGATGACATGATACTCTATATGGAAAACCCAAAAGAAGCCACTCCCAAACTATTAGAAGTTATAGAGCAATTCAGTAATGTGGCGGGATACAAAATCAATGCTCAGAAATCAGTTGCATTTCTATACACGAATAACGAGACCGAAGAAAGAGAAATTAGGGAATCCATCCCATTTACAATAGCACCAAAAACCGTACGTTACCTTGAATTACCTTAACCAGAGACGTAAAGGACCTATATTCTAGAAACTATAAATCACTCTTGAAAGACATTGAGGAAGACATAAAAAGATGGAAAGATATTCCATGCTCATGGATCGGAAAAATTAACATAGTTAAAATGTCCATGCTACCCAGAGCAATCTACACTTTCAATGCTATCCCGATCAAAATACCGAGGACATTTTTCAAAGAACTGGAACAAATAGTCCTTAAATTTGTATGGAACCAGAAAAGGCCCCGAATCTCCAAGGAACTGTTGAAAAGGAAAAACAAAGCTGGGGGCATCACAATGCCGGATTTCGAGCTGTACTACAAAGCTGTGATCACAAAGACAGCATGGTACTGGCACAAAAACAGACACATAGACCAACGGAACAGAATACAGAGCCCAGAAATGGACCCTCGGCTCTTTGGGCAACTAATATTTGATAAAGCAGGAAAAAACATCCGGTGGGAAAAAGACAGTCTCTTCAATAAATGGTGCTGGGAAAATTGGACAGCTACATGCTAAAGAATGAAACTTGACCACTCTCTCACACCATACACAAAAATAAACTCCAAATGGATGAAAGACCTCGATGTGAGACAGGAATCCATCAAAATCCTAGAGGAGAACATAGGCAGCAACCTCTACGACATTGGCCAAAGCAACCTTTTTCATGACACATCCCCAAAGGCAAGAGAAACAAAAGATAAAATGAATTTATGGGACTTCATCAAGATTAAAAGTTTCTGCACAGCCAAGGAAACAGTCAGAAAAACTAAGAGGAAGACCACGGAATGGGAGAATATATTTGCAAATGACACTACAGATAAAGGACTGGTATCCAAGATCTACAAAGAACTTCTCAAACTCAATACATGAGAAACAAATAAACAAATCAAAAAATGGGCAGAAGATATGAACAGACACTTTTCCAATGAAGACATACAAATGGCTAACACACACATGAAAAAATGTTCAAAATCATTAGCCATCAGGGAAATTCAAATCAAAACCACACTGAGATACCACCTTACGCCAGTTAGAATGGCAAAAATAGACAAGGCAAGAAACAACAATTGTTGGAGAGGATGTGGAGAAAGGGAACCCTCCTACATTGTTGGTAGGAATGCAAGTTGGTACAGCCACTCTGGAAAACAGTGTGGAGGTCCCTTAAAAAGTTAAAAATTGAGCTACCCTATGATCCAGCCATTGCACTACTGGGTGTTTACCCCAAAGATACAGATTTAGTGAAGAGAAGGGCCAGATGCACCCCAATGTTCATAGCAGCAATGTCCACAATAGTTAAATCGTGGAAGGAGCCGAGATGCCCTTCAACAGGTGACTGGATTAAGAAGTTGTGGTCCAGATATACAATGGAATATTACTCAGCTATCAGAAAGAATGAGTTCTCAACATTTGCTACAACATGGACGGCAC
Organism: Ursus americanus; assembly: GCF_024610735.1. Classification (NCBI taxonomy): domain Eukaryota; kingdom Metazoa; phylum Chordata; class Mammalia; order Carnivora; family Ursidae; genus Ursus; species Ursus americanus. The sequence goes on from NC_142134.1 coordinate 43,331,359, forward strand.
TGGAGGAGATAATGCTAACTGAAATAAGTCAGACAGAGAAAGACAACTATCATATGATTTCTCTCATCTATGGAACATAAGAACTAGGATGATCGGTAGGGAAAAAAGGGATAAAGAAAGGGGGGGTAATCAGAAGGGGGAATGAAACATGAGAGACTATGGACTATGAGAAACAAACTGAGGGCCTCAGAGGGGAGGAGGGTGGGGGAATTGGATAGGCTGGTGATGGGTAGTAAGGAGGGCACGTATTGCATGGTGCAGTGGGTGTTATACACAACTAATGAATCATCGAGCCTTACATCGGAAACCAGGGATGTACTGTATGGTGACTAACATAATATAATTTAAAAAAATATATTATATTAGAAATTCAAGCAGGGACAATTTTTAAAAATATTTATTAATTAATATTAAAATATGGTAAACCTATTACATGTGAACATGAGTAATGTTTTTATGAAAAATAATGGTTTTCTAAAACAAAATAATGTACAGTAGCACTGTTTTGCATTTTTGTGCACCTCTAATGTCTGGTTTAATAGAAGGCAGCTGTGTTCTCATGTTTGCTTCTTCATTTAATCTGTTATGTAGTATTTTGGATGAAGTGTATAAAAATAAGTGGCCTTAGAAAGATATATAGTTGGAAAAAGGAGGACTATTTTAATACCTTTTCAGAAAATTGAAGATATTCTTCTTTGATACTACACCATCTTTACAAGAGGCAATTTCTTACATTTAATTACATTGTGGAATATGAAACTGTATCATTGGATTTTCCATACTGTGTTACATTAAAAGCCATTGATCTCTCTTGTGCTTTAAGTGGATCTTTTAAACACACATTATTTATACCATGTATATTAGTCACTTGAAAAATATTGGTTCTCTAAATTATGCAGATCTTCCGGATGTTGACCCATATTATATGAAAAAAACATATATGTTGATATCCAATTAGATCATTAGAAAATGTTTACTTATTTGGAATGTAAGGATAGAGGGGCAGCTACAAGTTTTCCAAAATTATAATTTTCACATGAAAACTTGACTTTTGCTCTTGGCAATACAAACCACCATTGTCCTTGGAGTGACAGGCCCATTTCATTCATTTTTTTGAAAAAAATATATAAAGAACCAGAGTTTTTCATTTGTCTTTAGCAGTAAAAATTGTGTGCCATGAAAACGGGCTAGTTCAGTTCACAACTCAAGTAATCACGTTGTGCTTTTCCTCAAGCCAATCATTGTACTTCAGTTTGTACCAGAAATGCTTTTTGTATATTTCCCATTTCTTTACAAAGGATATTGATTTTTTTCTCAAGGGTTGAGATTTGATAAAATTAACAACATTTACAGTTTCATCATGACCATTCTGAAGTGAAACTGACTACTTGTGTAATTCAGCACCACTGCCTGTGTTGGTGTGATGGCCCTAGCACTTTTACCCACCAGTGTTTCTGTACCATGTGTAAACACAGCACAGTAACAAAATCCAGTAATATCTTAGTATTATGAAAATAACTTTGACTTTTTTGAGTACCCAGTAGTGTCTCAGGAACCCAGAGGTCTGTGGAGTGTCTTTGAGAACCATCATTTAAAAGAGTTCCACATTCCCTGGGGTATAAGATTGGCACAATTTCCTAGAGATCATTGGAATAATAGTTGGGTGTCAAAATAGAAGGGGAAAAAGCCCACTGAAATTTTTTTCTAGATATTATCCAGATCTATAGGTAATAGGCAATCATTTTTATTCCTTTAAAAGATACTTATTATCTGCACATATTATATATTAAGGTCTTATAGGGGATAAGAAATGTATAAAATATTATTTTGTCTTCAAATGAATAAGTCATTTAACTTTTCTGAGCCTGTTTCTCCATCTGCAAAATGGGGGGTTAACAAATTGTCTGGTAATCTGATAATTAGATGAGGTAATTTACATGAAACATAGTGTTTGTAAAATTCAAGGTATTCTGTATAAGCAGGGTATAGTATGATGGAGTTCTTTATTGTCTCCTGGGCAGGTAAGACACATTATAGACATAATGACCAGTGGTCATACAACTGCCACATGTGGGGATGGAATTATTCTGTGTAAAGGATTTGTTGCCTGATGATCTCAGTTGGAAAATGAGTGGCTAGAGTAATGGTTTCCAGAAGTGAAAGTAGAGATTTGGGATTTAGTTACCTAGTGATTATGTTGAAACTGAAGTAAATTTCTGAAGGAAATATAAGGTTGATCAATTAGAGAGAGAAGGTGTAGTGGTTGAGAAGAAAGGCTGAGGACAGAGCCCTAAAGAACACCTCTACTTAGGGGTATGAAGATAGAGAATCTAGAGAAACAGAAAGAGTTTTCATTGAATTAATAATGCCTGAAATCTTTAAGGTCACTAAACAAATGCTTCCCTTTTACACTCCATCACCTAAAACAGAAGTCAAGTTGCCTCTGTTTCTCTGTTTTCCTCATCTACAAAATGGGAATCTGAATTTCTAACATCCCTTCTTCAAGCATCTACCCTTCAAGCCCTATATTTTTTTTTATCTTAATGGTTTTTTTTTATTATATTATGTTAGTCACCATACAGTACATCCCTGGTTTCTGATGTAAAGTTCGATGATTCATTAGTTGCGTATAACAAGCCCTATCTTTTTAACTTAAATTGGTGCATCTTTTTTCTCTTCTTTTTTCCTCATCCACCTCTTCCTCCTCCTCTTCTTCTTCCTCTTCTTCCCCATTTTTATGTTTCCTCAACATAAGGAATCTTCAATATGAGAATATGGGCTAGGAGTTTAAAAACCAAAGAGAATAATATGGTGAGAGGCCTGTGGCTACAGGGTGGGAGTTTCTTTACCTAGAGGCTTCCCTAAGAGTAGAAATTCCTTTCCAAGTCAGAGTGGACCCACCGAGGAAATGCTCCCTCCCCGGCAGCCTCAGATAATGCCTTCTAGATAACAGGGTAATCTATATGTTCCTTTCCATGCTCTCTCCTGAGTTTATAAATGTTGATGCAGTGTTTAAGTTAGCCTCAGGAAGACTGCATTTCCAAGGAAAACCAAACCATAAATGTTTCTGGTGGTTTTATATTTCAGTGTTTTGTATAACTTTCAGGGAGAGCTGTTTATTTTCTGTTGTGACCCCTGGTCCCTCGGCAGTTATACTTTATCCCATGCTATCCTGAAAATACATTTTACAATAAACTTATAAATTTTGGAAACATTTGAATTGATTTGTATAATTAAAATGCTCTTTTCACATTAGTTTCTTATTCTATCTTTGTAAAGTCATAGAGCTCAAAATTTGTGTAATGGGAAACATACACAATTTAAAGGATATTCCAGGAAACCTTTAGTATATATGGTGTCATAAAAATGGACATCAATTCCCAGCTGTACTTTATCCAGGTTTCACTGTACAGATGGCTGTATATACTGCCCTTCAGATCTCTACGGGAGAAGATTTATAACGTCTTCCTTCTTCCTCCTTTAATAACTTGTTTCAGCATCTAATAGTCATCGCAATCATGAAATTTGTTTCTCATTTCTGACTTAAATCTCTCTACCTGCATGTTAAATGTATTTCTTTGCCCTTTGACCTCAAAAGAGGTGGGAAGCAGGCAGTTATTATTACTCTTCTAACTCTTTAATCTGTTGAAAGACAATGCTTCATCCACTGTACATATCTGTTTATTCTGCCTGAGACAGACATGGTTTTGTTTCAGAATCAAGAGACTATTTAAAAAGTAATACTAGCACATGCTTCTAGAAAATTCAAATCATAATGTACATGAAATAAAAAAGTGAAGGCATATCGTCCCTCCCCACCATCTTGCTCTTCAACATAATCTTTGTTCCTAAATTAGTATCTTGCTTTCCAGGCCTTTTTCTATGTAACTAGGTAAGTAAGTAAATAAATATATAAAAATATTATGAGAACAAGAAAATAAAGATGCATACTAATCATATGTCAATGTGATTTCCATTGTGATTCTTTTCGGCCATTCTTAGTAATGTTTTATTTATTTTTTTATAATAATATTTTTTTATTATATTATGTTAGTCACCATACAGTACATCCCTAGTTTTTGATGTAAAGTTCCATGATTCATTACTTGCATATAACACCCAGTGCACCATGCAATACGTGCCCTCCTTACTACCCATCACTAGCCTATCCCATTCCCCCACCCCCCACCCCTCTGAAGCCCTCAGTTTGTTTCCCAGAGTCCATAGTCTCTCATGCTTCATTCCCCCTTCTGTTTACCCCTCCTTTCTTCTTCCCTTTCTTCTCCTACCGATCTTCCTACTTCTTATGTTCCATAAATGAGTGAAACCCTATGATAATTGTCTTTCTCTGCTTGACTTATTTCAGTTAGCATTATCTCCTCCAGTCCCGTCCATGTTGCTGCAAATGTTGAGAAATCGTTCTTTCTCATGGCTGAGTAATATTCCATTGTATATATGGACCACATCTTAATCCATTTGTCTGTTGAAGGACATCTCAGCTCCTTCCGCAATTTAGCTATTGTGGACAATGCTGCTATGAACATTGGGGTGCATATGGCCCTTCTCTTCACTATGTCTGTATCTTTGGGGTAAATACCCAATAGTGCAATTGCTGGGTCATAGGGTAGCTCAGTATTTAACTTTTTAAGGGACCTCCACACTGTTTTCCAGAGTGGCTGTACCAACTTCCATTCCCACCAACAATGTAGGAGGGATCCCCTTTCTCCACATCCTAACAATTGTTGTTTCGTGCCTTGTCCGTTTTTGCCATTCTAACCGGCATAAGGTGGTATCTCAGTGTGTTTTTGATTTGAATTTCCCTGATGGCTAATGATTTTGAACATTTTTTCATGTATCTGTTAGCCATTTGTATGTCTTCACTGGAAAAGTGTCTGTTCATATCTTCTGACCGTTTTTTGATTTATTTGTTTCTCATGTATTGAGTTTGAGAAGTTCTTTGTAGATCTTGGATACCAGTCTTTTATCTGTAGTGTCATTTGCAAATATCTTCTCCCATTCTGTGGGCCGCCTCTTCATTTTTTTGACTGTTTCCTTGGCTGTGCAGGAGCTTTTTATCTTGATGAAGTCCCACAAGTTCATTTTTTCTTTTGTTTCTCTTGCCTTTGGAGATGTGTCATGAAAAAAGTTGCTGTGGCCGATGTCAAAGAGGTTGCAGCCTATGTTCTCCTTTAGTATTTTGATGGATTCCTGTCTCACATCAAGGTCTTTCATCCATTTGGATTTTTATCTTTGTGTACAGTGTGAGAGAGTGGTCAAGTTTCATTCTTTTGCATGTAGCTGTTCAATTTTCCCAGCACCATTTATTGAAGAGACTGTCTTTTTCCCACTGGATGTTTTTTCCTGTTTTGTCAAAGATTAGTTGTCCAAAGAGCCAAGGGTCCATTTCTGGGTTCTCTCTTCTGTTCCATTGGTCTATGTGTCTGTTTTTGTGCCAGTACCATGCTGTCTTTGTGTGTTTTAGCTACACAACATAGTATACCAGAAGGAAACTTAGTGATACAGTAGTGCTTTATTTTAAACATTACATGTATACTTTTAAAATTATGTTGAATTGTTAAATTTAATCAAATTTAAAATGTATGAAGATATTGATACTACCATGGAAAACTGTTTGACAGTATCAACTAAAGCGAAATGTACAGCCACCCAGCAAACATGTGGACATAGAACCAGTAGAAATGAGTGCTTATGCCCACCAAAATACATGTAATAGAATGTTCATAGCATCATTATTTATAATGGCCCCAAAGTGTAAAACCTGTGTCCTTCAAATCAGAATAGATGAAGAAACTGGTATAGTAATACAGAGCAATAAAGCATGGTTAAAAAGTAAAAAAGATTGAGATTCTGGATAATGTTGAACAAAAGCTAGAAACAAAAGACTTCATTTATATGTTGTTCAAAAACAGATAAAAGATGATATGTGGTGGTAGAGATAGAAGTAATAGTCTACCTTTGTGGGATTATTGACTGGATAAGTATAAGTATATGGAGGACTCTTCTAGAGTATTGGATATATTCTGTAGGTTGATCTGGATGGTGGTTACATGGGTAAATACATATGTAAAAATTAATTGAACTGTGTACTTAATATTCGTGTACTTTTCTTTATGTTATACTCCTCACTTTCCACCTCCGTCATACCTGAGGCTCCTGAGTCTGCAGTTGCTGGTACCTTCTGGGGAGGTGGCTCCCTCTGCTGTACTACCTTTTCATGTATTCTAGGCAAAGCCTTTTTGGGTGGCCGAGGGCAGGAGGTTTATTTTTATTGTTTGTTTTGCTCCATTATTTAGTTCTCTTCCATTCCTCTTTCATCTTCCAGGCATTTATACTTTAAATTTCTTTTTAAAAATGATAAAAATGACAATAGTATTATTATATTTAAAAAGTTAGGGTTCACTTATAATTACTTGAATATTCTCATTTCTGCTTTTCTCAGTTGTAACTAGGTATGACTAAGCATTGTTGCGTCTCCCAATGGAAAATTTCATTCAGGTTATATTCCTATAAATGTGGATTTATAGCAGTATATCTTTTTCATAACTGAAGAAATTTGGGTATGGGCTCTTTCTTGGCTTGATGAAAATGTCTTAAGTTGTATGGTGGTGATAATTATACAACTCTGTAAATATACTAAAAACCTCTCAATTGTACACTTTAAGGGTAAATCTTATGGTATGTAACAAAACAAAATTCAGCCAAAGTTTAAACATAAATTGAGAAACTCTCCTAAAATGTAGAAAGAACAGGACACTGAAAAGATGAAAGAAAAAATAAAAGACAGCGAGAAAAAATCCATAATATCCCAGAACTATATTAGAAGTTTCAGAAAGAAGGAGAAAGCAGAAAATAAGAAATTAGCAAAAGAAGAATGTGAGACTTTCCCAGATGTGAAGAAAGACATAGTCAAATTGAATAGGCTTACTGAGAAGAAATTGGAAAGAATCAAAAGACCTCTAAAGTAGTCATAATCACTGTGAGTCCTTAGAGTACAAGAGAATAAGATCCTAAAGGCTCCCAGATGGAAAAAAGAAGCTCATCTACAAAGGAACAGGAATGAGACTAGCACACATTCTTTATCAGCAACCCTGAAAACCAGAAGATAATGTATAATGCATTAGTGGCCACCTGGAATTCCAGACCTCAATAAACTATCATGAAACTTTGAGGACAAGAAAGCACCTTTTCAGGGATATGAAAACTCTGCTTTCTTCAGAATTCCTTTTCTGAGGTTACTTAAGGATGTCCAGCAAGAAAAGGCAGTATACCAAGAAAGAAAAGTTAGAGATTTAATGAAACCATTCCAACAGAGGAGAGCAATAAAAGGAGTTCCAGGTTGCTGGCTATGCAGAAAGGCCTAGAAAACAATCTGCCCAGGTTGGCATTGGAGAGTTAAAGGTTTGACAGTATTCAGGGAGGGAAAAACCTACAGACTTCAAAGATAGGATACTGTATTTGAGGTTAGAATACTTTAAAGCTTTGGTTAAGGCAGATAATGCAAAGGACGGAAGGAAAGGAGGGAGGGAGGGAGGAAGGAAATATGCCACGAAGCATTCTAGGAACAAAGTGTATTATATGCATAAGGAAATGTAATCATAGCACATAATTTGACTCTCATTAATAGTTATGTAGTTTATAACTATTGATTGCTTTTGAACTTTTTTTAATGTTTTTTTATTATATTATGTTAGTCACCATACAGTATATCTCTGGTTTCTGATGTAAAGTTCGATGATTCATTAGTTGTGTATAACACCCAGTGCACCATGCAATACGTGCCCTCCTTACTACCCATCACCAGCCTATCCCATTCCCCCACCCTCCTCCCCTCTGAAGCCCTCAGTTTGTTTCTCAGAGTCCATAGTCTCTCATGCTTCATTCCCCCTTCTGATTACCCCCCCTTTCTTTATCCCTTTCTTCCCCTACCGATCTTCCTAGTTCTTATGTTCCATAGATGAGAGAAATCATATGATAATTGTCTTTCTCTGCTTGACTTATTTCACTGGAGGAGATAATGAACTTTTTTAATGAAACCATAAAAAAAAGTGCATAAGACTAAATTATGGTTACAGAACAACATATAAATGCCAGTCGTCATGACAAGATAAAAATAAAAGTACAAATGATTTGCAAGATGAAAGGGGGAAATAAAAAGTACGGGGGAAGTGTAAGGGGGGCTATTATTCTCTTCTTAGAAAATGAAAAGCTGAAGGATACCATCTGTATTTGACAGAACAAAAAAGAAAGTTTTAGTATATAATGTAGGTTACAAAGATAACCAACAGATGGGGCAAAATGTTTGAAATCTTTTGTCTGCTTATAGACTATCTCACAATCTCTTTGTTGTGTGTTCCTAGCCCTTCTTATTTTTTTCTGTCATTCTGCTGGAGTAAGGAGAGGATATATATACTCGGTCTACTCTCTGAGCCTTTTGTATGTTTTGTTTGTTTTAAAGATTTTATTTATTCATTTTAGAGAGAGAGAGAGCACAGAGGGAGAGGGAGAAGCAGACTCCCCACTGAGCAGAGAGCCCAATGTGGGGCTCGATCCCAGGACCCTGAGATCATGACCTGAGCCGAAGGCAGACACTTAACCGACTGAGCCACCCAGGCACCTCTGAGCCTTTTGTATGCTGTTCACAAAACTCCTAAACCATCTTTCATGCACAAGATTCTGGCTCTCTTATGTCAACTCTTGCATTAACATTTGGAATTTTCTCTGATGGTGCTGCCTACCAATCAAAAGTTTAATTTTAGTAGAGTTGCCACCTTTGATATATATATCATTGTGGGTGTTTTTGCTATGATGTGTATACATTCCTTGAAAAGTGGTTTTGCAAAATCACATACTAGGAATCAGGGTTCATGATAAAAAAAAGTACCATTAGCAGAGGCCCATTCAAAAATCTTTGCAAATTAATAATCGGAGCACTGACCAAACCAGGAAGAATCTTGATAAAATACCAGCATAGTTAAAAAGATATGCTCAATTTCTAGAAATAAAGAGATGTTACAGCTTATACAGGACTTTATGTGAACAAAAGAGTTGAAGGCAGCTCACTGGAAGGGGATGTGAAGAGGACTAAAGCTATTTAGTTGCACTGAAGATCAGGGAGACTCAAACAGGAAGCACTTCCAAGGTGGCACGTGGCCAGGCAGAGCCAGGAGAAAGAGCTCGAGCTGCATGGGCACTGCATACAGTGCTCAGCTCTTCTCGCGGCTTGCAGTGTTCAGCTGTGTTTGTTTACTTTGTGTTCAGCTGCTGTTATTAGGTGGCACAAAATGTTGAAATAATGAGGGGAAAAAATGAACAGATGTGACTTTTGTGTAATATTGAAACTATTCTGTTTGCCAATTGTGTATGAACAAATAAACCAGAGTTTTAGCAGGACATCTTAGATTTAAATATTTTAATCTATTGCACCTTTATTATATTGGAAAAATGATTGAAAAGGAGACAAATGAAATGCTGATTTCTGGGAATGCAAGACTTAAAATACCTAAGTTTGTTTATTCAAATTTCATACACTGGCTTTTCATGAAAATGATGAATAAAAAACTTGCAATGACAGTATTATCATTTCTCATGCCAAGAGCTTTTAAAAAAATGTAGTAGCTAAATATGCTATTTTAGACAAAATTTCTGATGGTGGTTACTTTCTACCATAAGACACGGTTTTATGATTAAATCAAACCCAGCACTGACAGAATATTCTTTATTTTAAGCATATCAACAAAGAATCATATATGTGTATGTATGTGTAGATATTTTAATTATATTTTAACAAGCCACAAAACAGGTTGAGAAAATTATAATTTATCAAGTGTGTGTAGTAAATGGAAAAATAGGCTCCACGATGCATTTGAATTCAGTTGAATTCAATATTGTAAGGATTGCAAACAATATCAAAATGTTAAATCCTTTTATTTTCCAAATCTGTCCACTTTCCCTCGAGATAATTATATTTTAATAAGGATTTAAAAATATAGAGTGACTTGATGGTCGATGTTTTTCTCTTAGCTAAATCTAAGTAAGAAGCCTATTTCTCTTTCTTAAAAACTCTTAAAAAAAAAAGCCCAATAGCTTTTCTTACTTGAAAACTATTTTTTAGATTTCAAATCATCATCTTTCAAAAAGTTGCTATATATTATGCAGTCTTGATTTCAAATAACCTTTGTTTTTATGACTTCAAAAAGTATGTTGCAAGGCCCTCTGAATGGACATTTTAAAATCACCATGTAAGTCTGCATGACAAGCTTTTGTTGTTGTTGTTTTGTGGTGTGAGACATGAAGACATGTCCTGCTACTACTTTTTTAGCACCTGCCTCTGGTTGCTTGCTGTTTTAGTCGGTGTGAACCGAGCAGCTTTCTTGAGTCATCAGTCTCACTGTAGCATTTTTGGTAGTCGATTAGTTGATGTCCATTGTTTTATGTAAGGTTGTGATTAAATTTAAAATTTTGAAAATCTCACTAGCCTATTTTTTAAGGCTACGTCATCTGTGTGACGTACTTTTTTACTGAATTCCAAGTAGCATGTTATGGAGTTAAAAGAAATCTGCTATCAAGATGTACTTAATGAAGTGTTACTGGCATTTGTATGTAAGAAAAAGCTATTATAGAGGGGAACAGAATAGGCATCAAAGGCAAATAATTACTAAATTCACAATGTAGTGTTTTGTTGCATTTCCAATTACCTAATTCTCTATACTCATTTGTTTCTTTGGCTCACACGCCTTATGTGGGCAGACAGTGTTACGTAAATATGATGACTAGAAGCTGAGCTAGGAAGTGCTGACTGGATAAAAAGTTCAACTGTGTTTTTGAATGAAAAAAACCTCTTCTCTTTAAATTGAACATATGGTTATTACAATAGAAATCTAAACAGACCTTCTGATGACTTTCTCCGATGATTTCCATTTCTTGTGGTCTCTCTAAAAGACAGTGAAATTACAAATGGGTTGTATGTATTTTGAGCTTAATTCCTCCTCCTTAGTTAAGGAGATAGGGTTGGACAGTTCGGCAGTTTTGAGTCTTAAAAGGCCTTTCACGCTTTCAAGACATTTTGTATTTTTCCTTAGCAGTTTTACTGCAATCATGATTAAGTAATTATTTGTATAATTGTTCAATGAATATCTCTCTTGGTTGACTAAGCCCTATGTGTCCAAGAACCAAGTTGCCATCACCAGCAGTACAATGTGTAAACAAATACATGGAGGTCATGGCAATCGTGGATTGAACCCATTTCACTTGAACATTTTTTTCACGTATTTAGTGTTAATATTTAATTGGCATTAGAAGATGTCATTGTGTAAATAAACATGTTATCATTTGCACAAAAGGCCTCCATCCTTAAATGAAAATGATATGTTATAGACTGAATTAATTAGGAGGGCATCAAGGAACTATTTGTCTTCTATATTTGTTCACTGTGAGGAAAAAGAGTTTTGTCTGATTTGTTCACAGGTTTATTTCTGGCAGCAAGAAGAGTGTTTGTTACAGAAATATGTATTGAATCAATGACTTAGTTAAAGTAATGGCACAATTTAATAATAAGAAAGTAAACAACCTAATAAAAAATGGGCAAAAGATTTGAACAGACACTTCACCAAAAAACATATAGGATGGCACATAAGCACGTAAAAAGATGATCAACATTACTCAACATTAGAAAAATACAAATTAAAACTACAGTGAGGTGTTTCTACACACATATTAGAATGACTAACATAAAAATAACTGGCAGAAGGGGCGCCTGGGTGGCACAGCGGTTAAGCATCTGCCTTTGGCTCAGGGCGTGATCCTGGCATTATGGGATCGAGCCCCACATCAGGCTCTTCCGCTAGGAGCCTGCTTCTTCCTCTCCCACTCCCCCTGCTTGTGTTCCCTCTCTCGCTGGCTGTCTCTATCTCTGTTGAATAAATAAATAAAATCTTAAAAAAAAAAAATAACTGGCAGTAACCGGTGCTGGTGAGGATGTGAGGTACTAGAACTCTCATAGGTTGCTGGCAGGACAGGATGCTTTGGAAATCAGTTTGTCAGTTTCTTATAAAGTTAACCAAACATACATTTAGCATATGACCCGGCAACCTCAGGCCTAGAAATTTACCCAAGAAAAATGAAACCATATATCCATATACCCATACTTACATGAAAACCTGAACACGGATGTTTGTGAAGGCTTTATTCATAATTTCTAAAAATTGGAAATAGTTCAAACGATCACTAAATGGTGAATGGATAAATAAATGGCTAAATAAACTGTGACATATTCATACAATGGAATATTATTCAGCAAGAAAAGGGGAGCATACTATTAATACAAGCAACAATATGGATGCATATCAAATGCATTATGCTAAAGTGAAAGAAGCCAGAATCAAACGGCTCCATACTGTATAATTCCATTTATATAACATCTGGAAAAGCTAAACTGCGGGACAGAGATCAGATAAACACAGCAAAGTGCTTAGCAAGGGCTGGGGTGGAGAAGGAAAATTGACTACCAAGAGGGGGAACTCTTTGGAATGATGGAAATGTTCTCTATCTTGACTGTGATAGTGCTTACCCAACTGTATGCATTTGTCACAATTCATAGAGCTGTACAATAGAAGGGTGAATTTTACTGTATGTAAATTATACCTTAATAAACCTGACTCAAAAACCAGACAAAGAAGGAGTTGATGAGGGGCGCCTGGGTGGCACAACGGTTGAGCGTCTGTCTTCAGCTCAGGGCGTGATCCCGGCGTTAAGGGATCGAGCCCCACATCAGGCTCCTCTGCTATGAGCCTGCTTCTTCCTCTCCCACTCCCCCTGCTTGTGTTCCCTCTCTCGCTGGCTGTCTCTATCTCTGTCGAATAAATAAATAAAATCTTTAAAAAAAAAAGAAGGAGTTGATGAGGCTCTTCTCTGTAAGTAGTTAAGCAAGTAGATGATTAGCTTGCTGCCCTGAGAATCAGGAAGGAACTCAGACTTTACCAAGGAACCAAAGAAATAAGTGAGACTTGCTTCGTTACTTATCATCGCACTCTTCTTATTCTTCTTGTCGCAGGCTTATAAGTTTCTCATGGCAAGGTCTTTAGTTTTTGTGTATTGTGATAAAAAAAAAAAACGTTTATTATGTGATACCTGATATTTAGCATTGTGTAAGACACCCAACTCCCAGTGCTTCAGGTGGGTCTGATAGATCCAGCACATGCCTTGTTTGCCACCCTAAGAGTTGCTATGAGAATCAAAGGTGGCATGCTTGCACTGTGTATACTGTAAGGTGCTAAATAAATATAGGTGATCTCATTGCCAAATATTAAACCAAGATATAATAAACAAACTTGGATTTCAGGCATTGGAGAGCAACCCACAAACATGGTATGGATAGGATTGTAGGGAAGATTCATCTGACTTGCATCTGTGTTTGGCCCCATTGCTGCCTCCTTGTCCAATGGAGAGAATCTGGCATTCAGGAGTTTTGTCCATAGCACCCATGAATGGCAGGAATGCAGTTTGACACATTGCACAATGTGAAGGACTCAGTCAAAGGACTGCAACAGGCAAATGTTGGAGTTAGAGGCTCTGAAGGAGTGAATCTTCAACAGACATTTTGTTTTTCTGTACTATCTCTAGTTTTTTGTGAGATGGGCTCTTTTTTTAGTCTAGGTGACCATTTCAGTCAATGTGCTGTATCACTCATGCCCAGTGTTTTCTTCTGACGCCTCATCTTCCAGTGTTTTTGCCACCCCAGTTCTCCATAGATTTTTATTTCATGTAACAGCCAGCTTTGATCCTCATGAATGTTGTCATGAACCCACTGATAATCAGTGATAAGATTTTAGCCACGGTTGTAACAGATTTCTCTTCTTACTTTCTATACATACACACACCACTAGAAATTTTGCCTTTTTGCTTCTTAGATCGCTATGTACTCTGCTTGGAGAGGCACTCTATGTTGAGCTCAACAAATTCTTATTTATATGACTTTGGGAACTTATTTGTGGGGCATTGCAGAATTATAAAATTAGTTCTACGAGTAATATGGCCTTGGCCAGATCACTTAATATCTGTTTCTTTACTTAATATCTCTATGTGTTTTTTTTAATCTTTTAATTTTTATTTATTTACGTTTTAAAGATTTATTCATTTATTTTTAGAGAGAGAGCATGAGTGGGAGGGGCAGAGGGAGAGAGAATCTCAAGCATACTCCTTGCTGAGTGTGGAGCCTAATGCGGGGCTTGATCTCATGACCCTGAGATCGCGACCTGAAGCAAAACCAAGAGTCAGACACTTAACCAACTGTGCTACCCACGTGCCCCAGTTTTGTTTTGTTTTTTTTAAGTGGGCTCCATGCCCAGTGTGGAGCCCAATGCAGGGCTTGAACTCATGACCCTGAGATCAAGACCCGAGCTGAGATCAAGAGTTGGATGCTTAACCAGCTGAGCCACTCAAGTGGCCCCTGTTTCTTTACTTGTAAAAAGCAGGTAATAGTTTCAAATTTGCTACTGTCACCACATTGTTGTAAGAATCATAATAGCTTAGGAAAGCTTGCAGCCAGCTCTGAAGTTCTGTGCCAATATGAAGCAGTACAATACTATTATTAACGGCATTCTTCTCATGATTTTACTACTGATAAATTATTATGTTTCTCCAGGGAGAGTCACTCCGGGGCAGCTCATGTCCTATATTCAGCTCTTCAAGAACAACCTCAAAGCTTTAGTGAATCACTGTGGGCTCCTACAGCTTGGGCTGGCCACAGTTCAAACTCTGAAACACCCGCAGACTGCCAAGTGGGACAACTTCCTGGCTTTTGAAAGACTCCTTCTCCAGGTATGTTGCTATGGGAGTTTCTTGGGATATTGATAATTAAAATGCTCGCTTCCGGGAAAAAACTTTGATGTTTATTGTAGTCTTAGTAATAAGTCATAGTGTTGACATATGCTCTATATCATATTCTCTAAGAGCCTCCAAATTAAAATTATAGTAGAAATTTTCCATACCTATTTTTTGTTTGTTTTTCGTTTTGTTTATATTTGTTTTTTTGACAGTGACATCTTTGGCTTCTCCCTCAATACCAAGAATGTTTTTTGAGCATTTGATTAACCTCTTTTCAATTTTATGGCGTTTGACTTCTCTTGATCTTCGTGATATCTTCATTCAATCCTTGCTACTTTCCTTGCAGAATATTACTACTATTTACATTTCTTCTGACATTAAGTAGTCTGTAATCCTCAAACAACATATAGCATGTTGCTTAAAATGGTGCTTAGTAAAAGATGAAGGAAGGCAAACTACATTTGTGAATGTAGTGAATTTGAAGTGATTGATATGGGGTTAGGACCTTTTCATGATTGATGAAATATTTTCATGGAAAACTTAAAAAATTATAAAGCATTTCAAATGGAAATAAAATAATATGACATGTCTATATGTACTCTCTACAGACTCAATATAATTTACCAATTTTTATTTTTATTTTTTTTTTTTTTTATTTTTTTGGGCTTTAAGTTCTGGGTAATATACCAATTTTTAATATATATTTTATATCCTTTTTCATTAAAGAAATAAAACTAGAAATAAAGTTGAAACGTTCTGATACTTGTACCCTTCCTTGCTATGATTCTCCTTTTTCCTTTCCCAGAGGTAATCACAAACTCGATTCCTTGTTTTTGTGTTTTAGTTAAATACTTATTTACCCGTAAATAATACGGAGTATTGTGCTCTGGGTTTTGCTTTTTATGTAGGTAATATTGTACTATAAATATTCCTAAACAACTTGTGTTTCCCTCTCAACATTGTATTTTTAAGATAATTCGAGTTGACGTATATAGATCTTGTTCGTTTATTTAAACTATACCATACTATTTGATTATATGAATATACAACACTTTATTTGTCCAGTTCATATTGGTTTATAATTAGGCCATTCCATATTCATGTGTGTGTGTGGAAGGGTGGGTGTGTGGGTGGAGAGGGAGAGAGAGAGAAGAAAGAAGAAATAATGTGAATATCCTAGACCATGTGTTTTGATGTACATGTGAAAGAGTTTCTCTAGAATATGTATTTTGGAAAGGATGTTAGATTGTTGGAGCATGCATATTGTTGAATTTACTAAATATCAACAAAGTGATCACCAAAGAGGTTGACCTAGTTGACCCTTCTGCTAGGCATAGATGACATATTTTTTCCCTACATAGTGTCCAGTACTCAGTATTTTCAAATTAGAACATTTAAAAAATAGTAGATCAGTGCTATTTCTTTATATAAGTTTGCAGTTCTCTGACTACTGATGAGGTTGAACATCTTTTACAGTATTTATTGACTCCTCAGTTTTCCTCTTCTGCCAATTGCTCATTCTTATAGTGCCCATTTTAATCTATTGGGTAACAGAAAAACTGTCTTATATCACGCAAATATGTCTCTGAAGCTATGGTTTGTCTTTTAACTTTAATATTGTGACGGAATATACATAATGAAGAAAGCTATCCTTTTTCTGCTTCTTGACGTATGTTGACGACATGAGCATTTTGTGATAATGAAGAGAAGTCACTGAGATCCTAAGGAAGACAGACAGAACCTGGATCTTTAATGACTTTGAACCTTAGCTCAAATATCTTGTTTTGTGAGATAATAATTCTTCTCACTGTTCGAGCCACTTAAAAAAATGTTGGTTTTCTCGGGGTGCCTGCTTGGCGCAGTGGGTTAAGAGTCTGCCTTTGGCTCAGGTCATGATCCCAGGGCCCTGGGATTGAGCCCCACCTTGGGCTCCCTGCTCAGTGGGGAGCCTGCTTCTCCTTCTTGCTTGTGCTTTCTCTCTCTCTCAAATAAATAAAATCTTTAAAAAAATGTTGGTTTTCTCTTATTTGGAGCCAAAAGATATTCATCTTTTTCCTACTGATACGTAATATGCTAAAATCCCATATAATAGTGGGTTTATTTCTCAGTTTCCAGTCTGTTCCAGTGGCCAGTTTATCTATCACAGAATTAATACCACAGTGTTTTAAAATCAACATGTCCAGTTTTATGCTTTTCTTTGTAAGAGGGAATTACTAGATTTATTTATGTGTATTTTAAAGATTTTAATACCATTGTGAATTGAATTTTTTAAGATTCAATTTTCTGACTGTCCATTGCTGACATACAGGGATACTCTTCACTTTTGCCTGGTAATCACATGTCCATCAACTTTGCATTTGCATTTGTATTTGTATTTGTTTCTTCCTTTCTACACTTTCTTGATACCACTTTCTTTTTTAGTGCTCTAACCAGATACTAGGACACTGTTCAATAGAGGCAGTGAAAAGAGTCATCTTCATCTTATTCCTGACTTTAAAGAAAATGTTCTAAAATTTTACCATTAAATATTATGTTTGCTGGGTTTTTTTTTTTTAAATCAGGCTAAGAAAGTTCCTTCCTAAACCTAGTTTACTGAGTCGTTGTTTTGTTGTTGTTGTTGTTTTATCTTGCATGAGTGTTGAGTTTCATTTCTAAATTCATTATGAATTTTTTTAAATGACTGTTAGGGTTTTTTCTCCTTTAATTGTTAGTGTGGTGAATTGTATTTATAATTTGTTAATGTTCAGTAATCATTATTGCATTCCTGGATAAGTTCAGCTTGGTCCTACACACACACACACACACACACACACACACACACAGCTGGACTTAATTTGCTAATACTTAGCTATTTGCATTTATGCTCATAGGTGACATTAGCATATAATTTATTGTGCTGCTGTTGTCTGGTTTTGAAACAAAGGTTATGGTAGTTTTTTAAAATCAGGGTGAGTTTCATTTTTGTATTTTCTGGAGCTGTTTGTATAAGAAAGGAATCACAGTTGCTCAACAGTGAAATATCTCTAAGGAATCATCTCAACATATCTTTGTTGTTAGATTTAGATTTTTATTTCCAATTTATTTAAATGTTTCTAGATCTATTTAATTTTTGTTTCTTCTTTTTTTAATTATGTTCAGTTAGACAACATACAGACAGCATTAGTTTTTGATGTAGTGATCAATGATTTATCAGTTGCGTATAACACCCAGTGCTCATCTTCTGTTTCTTCTTGAGATTATTTTGGTAGTTTATATTAGCTTAAGTCGGCTATTCATTTTTATTTTTCAAATTTATTGGCATAAGTTTATTCATAGAATTCTCTTAAGAATTTAAATCTCCTTGCCTTGTCTATTTTTGCCATTCTAACTGGCGTAAGGTGGTATCTCAGTGTGGTTTTGATTTGAATTTCCTTGATGGCTAATGATTTTGAACATTTTTTCATGTGTCTGTTAGCCATTTGTATGTCTTCATTGGAAAAGTGTCTGTTCATATCTTCTGCCCATTTTTTGATTTGTTTATTTGTTTCTCGTGTATTGAGTTTGAGAAGTTCTTTGTAGATCTTGGATACCAGTCCTTTATCTGTAGTGTCATTTGCAAATATATTCTCCCATTCCGTGGGCTGCCTCTTAGTTTTTCTGACTGTTTCCTTGGATGTGCAGAAACTTTTAATCTTGATGAAGTCCCATAAATTCATTTTATCTTTTGTTTCTCTTGCCTTTGGGGATGTGTCATGAAAAAGGTTGCTTTGGCTGATGTCGTAGAGGTTGCTGCCTATGTTCTCCTCTAGAATTTTGATGGATTCCTGTCTCACATCGAGGTCTTTCATCCATTTGGAGTTTATTTTTGTGTATGGTGTGAGATAGTGGTCAAGTTTCATTCTTTTGCATGTAGCTGTCCAATTTTCCCAGCACCATTTATTGAAGAGACTGTCTTTTTCCCACCGGATGTTTTTTCCTGCTTTATCAAATATTAGTTGCCCAAAGAGTTGAGGGTCCATTTCTGGGCTCTCTATTCTGTTCCATTGGTCTATGTGTCTGTTTTTGTGCCAGTACCATGCTGAAAGGGGATCCCTCCTACATTGTTGGTGGGAATGCAAGTTGGTACAGCCACTCTGGAAAACCGTGTGGAGGTCCCTTAAAAAGTTAAAAATTGAGCTACCCTATGATCCAGCCATTGCACTACTGGGTGTTTACCCCAAAGATACAGACGTAGTGAAGAGAAGGGCCATATGCACCCCAATGTTCATAGCAGCAATGTCCACAATAGCTAAATTGTGGAAGGAGCCGAGATGCCCTGCAACAGATGACTGGATTAAGAAGTTGTGGTCCATATATACAATGGAATATTACTCAGCAATCAGAAAGAATGAGTTCTCAACATTTGCTACAACATGGACGGCACTGGAGGAGATAATGCTTAGTGAAATAAGTCAAGCAGAGAAAGACAACTATCATATGATTTCTCTCATCTATGGAACATAAGAACTAGAATGATCGGTAGGGGAAGAAAGGGATAAAGAAAGGGGGGGTAATCAGAAGGGGGAATGAAACATGAGAGACTATGGACTATGAGAAACAAACTGAGGGCTACAGAGGGGAGGGGGGGTGGGGGAATGGGATAGACCGGTGATGGGTAGTAAGGAGGGCACATATTGCATGGTGCACTGGGTGTTATACACAACTAATGAATCATCGAGCCTTACATCGAAAACCGGGGATGTACTGTATGGTGACTAACATAATATAATAAAAAATCATTATTAATAAAAAAAAAAAGAATTTAAATCTCCTTTGAATACATAGTTATATTCCATTTTTAAACACGTAATATTTTTATTGTGCTCACTTTGGTCTTATTTTGGTCAGTATTAGCGGAATTTTATGAATCACTCTAAAAATTCAGCTATCTCTGCATTTGTTGATCTCATCTATACCTGTGTCTATACCTATCTATTGAAGGCCAGGAGTTCATACGAATGCCACAATTCTAATAGAATACCACAAGGTTATTGTAGCGTTTTCCCTTCCCATATGTGTAACTTCCCTCTCTGACAGCGAAGAACCTGTCTCCCATTACCCTCAACATATTTAAAGAGGTGATAAATTCCCCCCATACGTAGCCAGTCTTCCATAAGAGGTACTGCCCCTCTCACACCCTCCACACCTCACCTGGGTTCTGTCTTCCTGCTGCAGGCCATGGCCAAGTCCACATAGATAGTCTCTTTCACCTCACACCGAGGCGGCCCTGCTGAAACCCCCACACGGATGCCCTTCTCACGTCACTTGAGCTCTGACATCTTGCGCCGTGCTCCCCCGCCTCGCCCTCATGCATGGGTGCCCTCCTCACTCCTCTCAGGCTCCACGACCCCCCCCTCAGCAGGCCCCACTGCTGCTCACAGAAACCTCCTCCCTCTGCAGGCTCTGGCTCCCGGCCACTCCCCCGTTTAGATGCTCTCACCTCCCTGCTCAGGCTCTGACAAGGTCTTGGGATATGACACTCCTCCAACCTCCAATGAATGCTTTTCTCACCTCCTTGCTGCTTCAGTCCCTCCCACAGCCCGTGCCCCCCCCCCCCATGCCCTCCTCACTCCACGGGGGCCTTGATAGATTTTTGTACCTCCCCACCCTCCCCCACTCCCACCCCACCTTGCTCAGGTTCCGATACCCTGCACTGGGCCCTCACTGCCTCCAGCTTCCACGTGGATGTCCTCTCTATTCTCTTGGGGTTCCAACAGTGCTGGATTCTGCCACCCACCATGTAAAGAAGCCCTCCTCCCCCTCCTTTGATGGTGACAGCCTGCACTGTCACTTTCCCCTCCATGGATACCCTTTTCATTCCTTTGGGCTCTGATAACCTGCTCTAGGCCTCTTCTCCAAGTCCTGCCCTCCTCACTGCCCTGCCACACAGACAATGCCCTCACCCTCTGCCCTCACCCTCGCCCACAGCTCCAAAATCAAACACAAGTGTTTCAAAACAAGGGAGAGCCGTTTTCTCTCAGGAATGATAATCTTTCAACTCACTAGAGGTTTCTGAAGAAACTGGACACAGTATTAATAATTCTCAGCCAGCCAATATTTGTAATTAATTTTTAGAATCCTGTTCCCTATTAGACTGCCTCAGACGTGACCACAGCACTTGGTGTGGTTCTTTCAGCAAGGGGAAAGGAACAAAAACACTGGGAAAAAGAAGTAAGCATTTAAAATGCCAAAACCCTACTTTTATCATAATTGCACATTATGCAGGCTAGCACTGT
Organism: Ursus americanus; assembly: GCF_024610735.1. Classification (NCBI taxonomy): domain Eukaryota; kingdom Metazoa; phylum Chordata; class Mammalia; order Carnivora; family Ursidae; genus Ursus; species Ursus americanus. Next base: position 43,352,454 of record NC_142134.1, read on the forward strand.
GCTCTCAGTCATTTCTGGGTCCTTGCAAATCAGTGCTTAGCATAAGCTAACTCGTACACTGGCCATCCTAACTGCTCTTTGTTTATGGACATGCTTACTTTAGACAGTATACACTTAGCCATTAGTGTAACGAGTCCTCGTATATGGTGAGCTGTCCCTTTTACAGACTTTGGTTTGAAAGTAGAGCATCTAAGTTTATTTTGAAGATGAGAGTGACTCCTAGCTGTTCCCAAAGAGCTTGAGAACCACCTAGATGCAAATCTCGGCCAGCATTGAGAGTTGTTTATTTCCTCGGAGACTCGTTTCCACCACTCTCTACCAGGCCTCTGCACCGGGACCTCAGTGTTGACTTTGTAACTAACATTATAGACAATCTTGGTTAAGGAAAAGACATTGATCCTGGAAATCTGTAATGAAACACAGGTTACTGCATTTCCTCTACACTACCATCCCTCAGTTCGGTGGCTTTGGCAATTTTATGACAGGTCAGCAACAGATCTGAGTACAATTCATAAGACTTTTGTTTGCCTCAGGCTTCTGAAGATGACAGAAAGATAATGTTATAGGCTCAAAAGGGAAACTATTTTGAGTGTTGTTGGGAAAAATCTAATGTTTATCAGCAGTGACTATGCTTTTAAAAACCGAAGGAGATAAAATATCTTCTCAACTCCTTTTCCTCTCCCTTATCTCCAAGGTCCAAAATCACAGTCTGTTTTAGGCGTTTGGTACATGTGTGCTCATTAAGAGACAGTTGTTTCTGTTTCAAGTTTAAAATGTAGAAAAGAGCACATTTAACCTGAACATGGATACATTTATGATTCTATTAGTGAATATATTCACTTGTAAGAGTAGCTTTGCTTTTTTTTTTTTTTAAATCATAGTATGGATTTACTTAATTTGGGTGGTAGCCTACAAAGAATTCTCTTTCTATAGTATAGCAAGGAAGTTTGATTTAGTCACCTCCTCTAATTAGGATTAGAAGGCCTGCCTCCTAGTGTTTGGTATTGTTAGGACTGAATAGCATTATGTATGTGCATCAGTAAGTACAGGGTTGGCAAGAAGTAAGTGCTCAGTAAATAGTAGTTATTTATTCTTTCAGTGGAACCAGAAATATTACAAATGTCAATTTATGTTCTGTGAGCAATGCCTTTAACATACTCTCACCTGGACTTTGTTTTTCTAACTTAAAATTTGTTAAGGAAAAATGAGTTACTTAGAAAGTTGTTGTTCCCTTTTTGTACTTACTGTTTGGTAATGTTTCACAGCATTTTTCTTTATAAATCTAGATGTAAATCCCATTGTTTCTACAATGCATATCTTTATTTCTTTTTTTTTATTAAGTTCAATTAGCCAACATAGAGTACATCATTAGTTTTTAATGTAGTCTTCAATAATTCATTAGTTGCGTATAACACCCAGTGTCTACAATGCAAATCTGATGTTTTTATGCCTATTGTCACAAAGAAAAACTTTATCGACCATAATTTATCATGGCTATGAAACAGTAGCAAATTCTGTGTAGAAGAGGGAGCTGGGTTTATACTATCTAAAAACCAGCCTTGTACATATGTGTTCTCTATCTCCAGTTATTTCTTTAGGCAGAATTTATTTTTCTAAATTTAAAAATCCAACTTGGAAAGTGATTTTTAAATAAAATACAAATGAGTTATCAAGCTATTCAAGATAACCCAGGTACGTGTTGCTTTAGTTTTAAATTCCACCTGTCTTTGCAATGAAAAGTAGGCATCCCATTTTCTATTGTCAAAGAAGTTTTTAATGGGTGGAGTGAGTTCCTTTTATAATATACTAAATTTCAGATTATCGCTTCTATAACAAATCAGATTTCCCTGAGCTAAGTAAGTGTGTCTGCCTGTGCTGGAACAAATTAGGGGTTTACCTTCCCGGTCCTCTAGAGCTTCTGTGAGGTCCCCAGCCTTGTGGCACGGCTTGGAAGCGTCATGCCTCATTTCAGTTCCATGCCTGACCTCACCGACACCCTGGGAGGTCCTGTTTTGTTATGATTTGTCACTTGCAAAAGTACTAGTGACATCATTTGGGTAAAGAGTGAGGTAAGAGGCAGAAAAAGATGATCCCCAAAGTCAGACCTGAGTGTCGTTTATAGATGAAGCCGATTTTTCATAGGGTTTTTCCTGAGAAGGAAAATTATGAAGCATATTTAAAAGAAAACCTCTTATTTCTTTTATACACTACTCTCAACAGTTCTGACACCAAACATGTAGGGCTTTTCCTACACCAACCAGTTCTCCAATTCTAGACTCCAGCTGGGTGTCCTACATTTCAGTCATGACAGTAACTACATGGGGCTAGTGCAGACTCCCCCCACCCCCGGTTGTAGCTCAGTCCCCACAAGACTGCCCCCCTCCACTTCAAATACCAGTTGCAGGTCTGGGCCTCTCATACATCTGACCAACCGGTTATATATTGGGTGTTCTGTGACCCCCTCCTTGGGTTTGATAATTTGCTGTAGTGGCTCACGAAACCGAGGGATGCATTTATTTAAGTTTACCGGTTTATTATAAAGGATATTACAAAGGATAAAGATGAAGACTCAGATTAAGAGGTACATAGGGTGGGGTCTGGAAGGGTCGTTAGTGCAGGAGCTTCTGTCCCCATGCAGTTGGGATGTGCCACCCTCCCTGCACATGGATGTGTTTACCAACCCAAAAGCTGTACACTTTAGGGATTTTTATGAGGCTTCATCACATCAACATGATTGATTGACTCACTCAGTCTCTAACCCCTCCCGCCCGGAGGATGGGGGGGGTGAGGCTGAAAGTTCCAAGCTTCTACTCATGGCTTGGTCTTTCTGGTGACCAGTCCCCAGGAGCTATCTAGGAATCCACCAAGAGTTACCTCATTAGAACAAAAGATGCTCCTATTACCCAGGAAATTCCAAGGGATTTAGGATTTCTGTGTACCAGGAACCAGGGTCAAAGACCAAATATTAGAACAAATGATGCTTCTAGCACCCCTATCGCTCAGAAAAATACAAGGGTTTTGGAAGCTGTATGCCAGGAACTGGGGGCAGAGACTAAAAATATATTTCTTATTATGTCACTGTGTTTTTCACAGTATTACATCAAAATGACTACAAAGGCAAGTATTAGAGAGCAACAGGTTTCCCCCATTCCTGAGGCAAGTATTAGAGAGCAACAAGTCTCCCCCATTCCTGAGGCAAGTATTAGAGAGCAGCAAGTCTCCCCCATTCCTGATTAACATGGGGACGGGCTAGCCCGGTGAGGGGTAGTAAGGACGGCACCTACTGCATGGAGCACTGGGTGTTACACGCAAACAATGAATCATGGATCACTACATCAAAAACTAAGGATGTACTGTATGGTGACTAACATCACATAATAAAAAATAAAGCAATACTAATTTACTAATACAAAGTTTAATTATTGAATTTGCTTATTTTTTACCTGTTTTGCATGTAACTCATTTTGATTAAAAACACGTGAGACATTTTATTCACAAGTGCTGATTACTCGTTTTGAACTAAAATTTAGTTAGAACAACAGACCTGAAATTAGCTAACTTTAAGAACTATAAACACCAAGAAGCACTATTTAGAACAAGGGAAAAAAGTAACTTCTGAATACAAAGGTTGTATGGTCTCTCAACTCTCCTAACCATTTGCTTTGTTTTGCTCCACATCGTTCCTGGCTCTTAAGTATTAACTTCAGTATTGAGTCATAGGTACATCTCTTCCCAGGCACATCCTCTCACACACGTGACCACGTGCACGTGTACACACACGCACGTGCACACACATTTTTCCTCTTCCATGCATAATAGGCTTAAATAAAGAAAACCAGAGCTGAAGCAACTTTGATTCTCGTAAATAGGGAACCTTGAGGCTTTCAAATGTTAAGGCTGTTTTCCCCAGCTTTTGTCATGGCTGACCCAGATCAAAACTTAAATGCCATCTCCTCAGGGAAGCCAAGCCTTCCCTGAGTAGCTTTGTGCGTCACTTTGTTTTAATTTTGCTTCTCCTTCACTGACATTTTTTGGTTAGACATCCACTGTCTCCCTTGCTAAACTATATGACAAGTGAGGATAGGGACTCTATTGACCTTGTCTGCGAGTATGTCCCAGAATGAACACGCCTCATTTTCATGCTTGTGATAGCAGGCTTAACTGCCTGCCTGTGGGAATTTGAGAAATTTGTTATAAACATGGAGTTTACTTGCCACAAATTAGCACCTGCACATGAACAAATACTTAAGAGGTTTACTAGCGTCAAGAATGATGCCTTATATGGACATAGGACAGAGCCTTCTTTATGTTAACACCTGTTCTGACTTCTTATGGAGCACATGGCCACCCAAAATAATAACTGTGCTTCCCAGGCACCTTTGCAGCTAAGTTCTAGTGAATGAGACACAGGCAGAAGTGATATGAGCCACTTTCAGGCTGTGCATGGAAAGGGTAGGTACACACCTTTTACCCTTTTCTCCCGCGTGCGGAAATGCAACCAGGATGGCAGGAGCAGGGGTGGCCATCTTGGGTCATGAGAGGAAGCTGTGTGTTGGAGATGTTTGAACGAATGATGGAAGGTAAATATCGTACCAGCCCTGGGCCACCTACCAGGACTTTACGTAACTGAGAAATACATTGCTATCTTGCCTAAGCCACTATAATTTTGGGTCTTTGTGACACTCACTAAGCTACATTCTGGTTAACACGGACATCTTTTGCTGCCATTTTCATCACAGCAGTTTGTTCTGTGAGCCTTGGCATTCTGATCATTTTATGACCTCATGAGAAAGTAGTCAAAATAATGAATTGTCTCGATGCCTGTCCTCTTAAATATCGTGACTCTGGAGTATTTGGAAATAGTGTATGAGATTTAGCTCATTTTAATGCAACAATAAATTGTTAGAGTTTAAAAAATCTCCAAACAAATTTGGTGAAAAAGTCCCAGATGAAAAACCTTTGGAGTTAAAAGAGATCTGAATAGACTAACATGTCGGTCCCTCAGGGGCTCACATGATTAGACTCTTTTATTAATTGACAAGACTTCTACCCCTCTTTCCCCCCACAATTCAGAACACCTGGTGAGACACTGTAACTAGAAGAAGCTTTTGTGCATCTCAGAAATATAAACCATCTCTTCATCACTCTCTGTCTTCTCCCAGGGAAGCCCCTGCCTTCTAGTTCTCTGCCGAGAGAGGTTTCACTTCTGAGTGGTGGAGGGAAAATCATCCGAAAAGGCTTTTTCATAAGAAAATACTCTTTTCATTCCATGTAATAGCAATCTTTGAGCCTGTGCTGTCTGCTGGATGCAACCGAGCCATTTATGGCTTCTTGGATGTGCATACAGTTTATATTGTACTGTGGAGTAGCTATCAGTACATTAGGACTGTTTGTGCCATTTTCAGGGATCTGGGACCAGCTGGTCCCAGATCTGGGCTGGTCTGAATACCTGAGTACTGCACTTAATAGTGTTGCTTCGGTGAAAAAAATAAGTCCTAGATTCTCATCAAGCAATTTATAAATAAACTTTTGGAACTGCTGATTCAGATTTGAGCACCATATAGTAGAGATTGGACAGTGATGAATTGACTGTGGTCTTACTGCTACTAGGTATTGGAGCCAGGGTAAGACCTAGATGTGTCTGATTGAAGCCATGCCCTTCACTGCTATGAATTGCTGGAATATGTGTCCTGGGGCAAAACGGCAAAATGACTCTTGGCCACTTCTGTCTCACATTCCACTCATTCTTGTTCTCAGGCATCTGGATAAAAAAGTTTTCAAAACATAGTAGAGTCTATGTAGCCCATTAATTAAACGTTCAGTTTATATGAATTTATTTGATAACTTTATGTGCATTTATTTGATAACTTCATCTGTGAGTACTGAAATCATTAAAATGCTTCCTTGGCCACTAATTTGTTTTTCCTTGATATATCTATGAATTTGGCAACCAGGTCAGATTTTCATCTCAAGTTTTATTCCCCAGCAAACCTTTTATTGAAATCTTACGAGACTTGTACTTTTCTCCATAAGGATACATCATCTTCATTTCACTTTTCTCTTGCAGAATATTTTATTTTGATGTCATTCTTCTCCTCTATCACATTAAAGTATTGTATTTTTGAATAATAAAAGAGAGAGACAAATGGAAAACAGGGGAAAAAAAAAACCACCCACGAATCTCTTGTTTCTTTGCCTAGGGAGAGCACTTCGCCAGGTTTTGGAGTTAGGTGAATTTGTGCCAACCATCTGATTAGAAAGTGAGAGTCAAATATATAGGCTAAGAAAACGATCGCTTTTAAACTGGGCTTGCTTTGAAGCAATGATATCATGTGTTATTCCAGCTGGAAGCCAGAGTTAGTAATCAGGCAAAGTAAGCTTAAGGCTAACAATTTTGGTTCTTACCATTTTGTGGGTCTACCAAAAAAATTGCAAGTATAGAGTTATGCCAGTGGCCAAAGGCACATCTGGGTGGGTCTTTGTTTTGTGAAAAACAAGGGCTACAACCATTCTGGTTTGCTTGACCAAAAGGAAAATAATAATGGTTTGTGCTTCCCTGCGCTGACTGATTCTTCTGTCCCTAGCCACTCCCTCTCTCTGTTTGTACTAAGCTGTCTCCCTCAGTAGTTGCTGGAATTTTTTTTTCTTTTTTCAACATCTGGGCTCCTAAGAATGGAAGGAAATAACACTGTTTAATTGATTTTTTTTTTAAATGTTAGTCAGCCTTAAAGAAACCAAGTCTTGTTTATGCTCATTCACAGGAAATCTTGGGTATAACTTAAGGGCAGGTCTTTCTGAAGGAAGCCTGTGCCGAGGTTGGCTGAATATCTACAGGACCTTACTTACCACTTTACTTGTGACTTAAGGATTTTGAGAGTGCTAGAGGTTAGCTTGACGTTAGTGGGTACCTGATATTAGATGGTAGGCTTTGGCCTGGGTGTGGATTTCTCCTCCAGCTTTTTTTTCCTTCTCTCTCTCTCTCTCTTTGTCCAGAAGCTGCTAATCCTCAACAGTAAGAGAAATATTAGTTCAGGATATCAGGTTTTTTCTAGCGAGGGGCACTATGAGGGTTTGGCCAACTTGGGCACCTTGACTGAATATCTGTGCCTTGGTACCCCCTCTGTTCCTCCCACTCCTTACTTCTGAACTAAGGGACTCAAAGCAGGGTGGGATAGTGCTGAATGGAAGCTGATCAATCATCTGTCTCTTTTTCTCCAGAATGTGTTGGCACTGGAAGTGAGGAATGTTGAATGAGGAATGCCGCATGATCTGAATATCCTACAGTCACACATTCTTTAGGGGGAGCACTGTATGTGGTTGTCTTCAGCACTCTCTTTCCTCGGTGTTTTCCAGTAGGGACAGTGCTAGCTTATAACTTGCAGAATAGTGTTGCAGTGTCGTTTTACAAATATTATGTAAATATTTCTCCTAATTTTTGTCATTTTGTGTCTGTGCAGGAAAAAAAAAATCCGCAGCTGGCCAATTACATACAGGTCATACCCTATGTTTTCGGTAGGAATATTTTCTGACCATATGTGGAAACACTATTCTTATTTTTTTCAATATCTTGATTTTGAGCTCTTAAAAAAGGAACAAGTGAGCAAAACAGAATTGCGAAAAAGTCTAAGGGAAAATACTTGTTAAAAATTGATATTACCACCCGGCCACATGGAGCTATTTCTATTATTATCCTCTCATGTGATTTTGTTTTTAAAATCTTTATTGTGGTTTGACAAGAACACAGACGATTCCTTTTTGTACTTAGTCCTTGTAAAATTGGTACAGTATTTTCTTTTTTTAGTGATGGTTTTGTTTGGTTTAGTGTCGCTGTTTTGTTTGTTTGATATATTACGAAGTGTTTTTCTCACACCATTTTGGATTCATAATTTTTAAATAGAAAAAAATGAGGAAATAAAATTGGAAAAATTTGGGTTTGGCATTTCTGGTTATTAACTCTACTGAAAAATATAGAATTTTTCTTCTTTCTTTTTTATTTTGTATTCTTTAACTTTAGTTTTGGTAGAAAAACAAAATATGAAAACATTACAAAACTTATACGTGTAGAGTATATTAAGGTGTTTTGGGAGTAGAAGGAAAATCCTTGCACGCCTCTGTAATATACATGTAATATTGTTAGTTGGGTTTTTTTATAGGTAACTTTTTTTGATGGATTCGTTTTCTTTTACTCCTGTAGAGATTTTTTAAAAGATCATAGTCTAAATGAGAAAAAGGTATATTAACAGTAATCCCGTAACTCTAACTCTTTAGAGGAAAGCTGCCCATTTAAATATGATAAGTACACTGACAAAGGCATTTGTCATCAGCACTCTTTACTGACCAGAATAGTTCCTAGTGGCATGCAGCAGCTTTAAATTCTTCTTACGAATAATTTACTGATTAGGAAATAGACTAATTCAGTGTGTTCCTTCTGAGCATGACAAAAGAAGAGAGTAAAAAAAAAAACAAAAAAAAAAAAAACAAAAAAAGGAAAATACAGACCAAAGTTTAGAAGCAAGTATTTCATTTTTGTAAGATTGCTAATGAAACGATCTCTAAATGGGGATTATTTCTTACGTAGCCACAACATAAAAGCCATCCTGCCAGCCAACAGATATTTACTGAGCCTCTACTAGACGCCACACACCATTCTTCGGCACTGGGGCTGCATTTTGTAAGCGAGAAAAACAAGGTCTCTTCTATTGCGGAGTTGACGTTATATAGTGAGTAGAGAAGCTCTGAATAGTTAAATAATAAGGACTGTAGTCAGCACAAATCCTGAGCACCTGTTGGGTGTGAAGCAGCCAGTTAAATGTTAAAAAGGGCTTTTCAACTGATAAAGGATGTATGTCTTAACACAGGAATGGTTTCTTTTTTAGTGTGCCATAGCCCCGCACACATGCATCTGTGATAACACATGTCAGCCGTGGTGTGGCTTACAGTTCTTTGTGTCCATCTCCCTCTGCCACAGCTGCACCCATACTGACAGAGCAGCGTCTTATCATTTATTTATGCATGCTTTCCCTTCACGGGAATATGCTGACATAAGAAACAGTGCGTATTAGTTCAGTGAATGTGTTCTACCTTACGGTTAGTGAGGTATTTTCATCTGGTTTATCTCAAATTGAGCTACACCACACCCATATAAAGGAATAATTTTATAGTAGAAGCATAGAAAGATGAAAGAGTTTAAGTGACTATTGATGATCAGGAAGGAGGAATACATATGTTTTTAATGTACCTGGGAGACAGCCGTGGGTCATAGGTAAACCCGCTTTAAGAACACGAATTTGACCTCAGATTTCCCTTGTTGCGAAAGGTCATAGAGGAGGGTGCAACTGATCATGTCTGTAACTTGGGTTTCATCTTCTCTATGAATCTCACCAAAAACTTTAATTGTCTTTCTTTTGCCAAACCACTCCCACTTTTATATTTAAGTTTGTACAAGATGATAGGACTGAAGTTATAAGATAGTTGCTCCTCACTGCCGTCTCATCTACCCCCACAGAGCTCTTGCTAGTGCCAGAGCTACGTAGCAGCTTTACGTAGCCTACGTAGCTTATGTGCTTTACATGTGTTGTCTTCTTCGAACCTTACAATTCTGGGAACCATTTTCCAGATAAGGAAACAGAATCTTGGAGGAGTTAAGTATCTGCCTAAGGTAACATAGGAATGGTGGAGCCTGGCTTCCATCCTGACTCTGCCTGACCCCAGAGTCTGTGTACTCAGTAATTATCCCCTGTCTTAAAAGGCTTATTTGAAAAATAAGTGAAATAAAAGTCATTGTCACGCTACGTATTTAGTAGAGGAGAAGCAGCTCTTCTTATTTATAAGAAAATCATCTGTACATCAGTTTATCAGGAAATATAAGGTCAGGGTCATGATTTTTTATTTTTGGCAAAAATGATGCTTTACTTTTGCTTTATGAATAAATAATACACCTTTGAATGATTTCCAGGGAGCAAGCTCTTCCAGTACATCTAATTTATTTCATTTGCCACTTTTCAGCCAGTAATGCATCTAGGAATAGAGGATTTAGGCTCCCCAGTGCAAGTTCCAAAGGCTGAATATTCTAGTGTAGTAAGGTTTGACCCAGACAACAAACACAGGTTTTGAGTTCTTGCAAGGGCTTTGTATTGTTATTTGCATTTTCTTCAGAAATCTCAGCCATGTTTACACATACTAACCATAGATTCTCATTGTTGGGAAGTGCTTTCACAGTCATCTTTGTAAGAAAACGGGGGGGGGGGGAGTGATCAGAAGGGGGAATGAAGCATGAGAGACTATGGACTCTGAGAAACAAACTGAGGGCTGCAGAGGGGAGGGGTGTGGGGGAATGGGATAGTCTGGTGATGGGTAGTAAGGAGGGCACGTATTGCATGGTGCACTGGGTGTTATACGCAACTAATGAATCATCAAACTTTACATCAAAAACCAGGGATGTACTGTATGGTGACTAACATAATACAATAAAAAATATTATTATAAAAAAAAAGAATCCTTTTTATGGCACATCTTCTCTATAGACAGCTTGTGTGGGTCTGTTGCAGACCTACATTTCTTTCTGAACACTTGACACACAAGTGAATTTTATTCTTTGCTTTGAGGGGAAACATAATCCAGACAGTGGACTATTTGCTTTTTTTTTTTAACCTCTTTATTTAAAAATGTATATTTGTATTCCTCATATATGGTGTTCTTTGATTGGATTGCTTTCTTTACCAAACTTTTGTACTTAATTGTGTCATCTTTCCATGGCTGAAATGACAGTTGGTGTTCTTTTCTTACAAAATTATTGAGTGGTGATAGGAAGGATCTGTGTATAATTGAAGGACAGGGAATGTTCAACAAAAAGGCCAGAATCAGTGCTCACAGGTCCCCCATTCCTGCCATTTCTTCATTCTGGCAGCCAGGTGTCCCATCACTTCCTTAGGAAGACAGAATGGTGAAGAAACATGAGGAGATCCAAGACATTTTTTTTTAAACATTTTATTTATTTATTTGGGAGGGAGAGAGTGAGAGAGAGAAAGCACAAGAAGGGGAAGGGTCAGAGGGAGAAGCAGACTCCCTGCTGAGTGGGGAGCCCAATGCAGGACTCCATCCTGACACTCTGGGATCATGACTGAGCCAAAGGCAAACGCTTAACCAACCCAGCCATCCAGGCGCCTCCTTAACAGCTAGGAGCTCTCTGAAATGTACCTCTGTCAGGGCCTCTGGTTTTTGATTAGAGTGATTAGTAGTAAATAACCTACAGCAAGATGGAACCGCGTAACAACTGCACTGAGTGTTAAAAATAATTTAGTGATAGAGTGGTTTTTGTAGATTGGTTGGTTTCTGGTAGAGGTGACTGTTTTAATGAGATATTTAGCCATAGTGACCTTAATTTGGAAATCTGATTATTTCATTGTCCTTTGTGTTTGTACATGTTGTTTTCTTTAATTGGATCGCTTTCTTTACCTATCCAGATTGCTTTCCTTCATCCTGCCTATCCAAATTAGCTGCTTTTCCTGGATGCTTCCCATCATCTTGCACTGATCACCCTTTGTTTTTATTGCCTGAGTTAGTTGTATCTCCTCAGCTCTCTGAATGTGGGGATCCAGTATGTCTTGTTTATCACTGTTTTCCAGCTGACACATAGTAGATGTTAAATAAAAATTTCCTCTCAAGTTACAAGTTTAATGCAATGTCAATCAGAATTCCAGAATACTAAAAAAATCATTTTTAGAATTTGATGAAGTTATTCTAAAATATATCCAAAGAACCCCAATAACAATAATGTTGAGTGAAAAGCTTGTTCAATTAACCCACACTATGATATTTATCAGTATTATGTATCAACATATATCAAATATATATCAGTAATGCTTATGAATATTTTCTAGGGTTTTTTAATGGTTTTGATTTTTCTACTTACCCTTTTAATTCAATGATAACCACCATCCTTCCCATCAAAAATACTTATTAATAATGTATTATTGCTATAAAATAGTTCAGAGATACAAGAGTATTTTGGTAATTTATTAAATTCAGTGTATTTAATAAAATCAGAGATAAATGGGGAGTTATTGCTGTATTAAAAGGGTAAATTAAAATTCAAAAGAAATCTATAAAATACTGGCAAGCATATGATTTATCCTGAAATAGGGAAGAACATTCCAGACATAAAAACCATGGAATTAATCACAAAGGGGGAAAAATCACCAGATATGGTAACAATAGGGCTTAGAAGTTAAGAGAAATAACTTTAAGATCACATGGTTCTGGATCGGAATTTTGCCCCCCCCAACACTTATTGAGTGATCTTATGGGAACTTATTTACTCATTAAGCCTTAGTTTCTTCATCTGTAGACTAGAGGGGATAATAATAATAGCGAACTCATTATGCCTTTAGAATACAAAAACTTATGTAAAGGACCTGGCCTTTGCCAATCACATAAAAAACACAATAGCCATTATTATTACCTTTAACATTTTTACATGGGATACTCATAAATCAAAACCCCTATAAAAGGCAAACAAAATAGCAAAAGTATTGCCATAAAGACAAAGATTGATATACATGACATATGAAGAATCCATTTATATGGATAAGAAAAGCATAATTGTTCAACAGAAATGGTTAGAAAAAAATGTGGCCAGTCATTTTATAGACAAAGAAACAACAGTGGCTAAAAGGATATGAAAAAAAATGTTTACTTTTCCTAGTAATAACAAATATAACCTCAAACTACACTGAGAAGCAATATACCACTTCAAATTAGCAAAACTTGACAAGTGATAATTTAGTGTTGGGCATAGCTTAATGGCATGGTCAAGAAATACTACTCTTGGGAGAATGAATTTTATCATGGCACTTTGGCAATATATGATGAGACCCTTGAAAAGGTTTATACTTTTCCTGGTAATAAATATTTTTAACAAGGTCTGGAAATGTTAATCCTGTAATGTTAGTAGAAAAAGTTTGTTTATGTGGATATGAAAAAACTGCGGGGCACCTGGGTGGCTCAGTCGTTAAGCGTCCGCCTTCGGCTGAGGGAGTGATCCCAGTGTTATGGGATCGAGCCCCGCATCGGGCTCCTCCACTGGGAGCCTGCTTCTTCCTTTCCCACTCCCCCTGCTTGTGTTCCCTCTCTCTCTGGCTGTCTCTCTCTCTCTGTCAAATAAATAAATAAAATCTTAAAAAAAAAAACTGCATTTATAGTGCATTTAACTCTGTTAAATAACAAGAAAAAAGATAAAGAGTAAAGGGAGGTTAGGTACTTAGACAAAATTAGGAAAAAACAGTGGGAAAACGTATGAAAATAATTATCATTGTTTTCTCTGAGTAGTGGGTTTTCCAGTTATCTATTGCTGCACAGAAAATTACCTCAAAGCTTAGTGGCTAGGTTATAATTTTGTGTGGCAGGAATTCAAGCAGTGCTCAGCTGAGCAGTTCATCAGCTCTACACCGGAGGTGGTGAGACGACTTGGTGGCATTCAGCTGGTAGAGGGGCTGATCTGAAGGACCCAAGATGGAGTCAGTCGAGGCCCTGTAGGGTATAGCTGGAACAATGGGCTCAGTTACAGTGTCTACCCATGGCCTCTCCAGCATGACAGTCTCAGAGGTGGAGACTCAGGTGTTCCAGAGAAAGTTCTCTAGAGGAGCTGGTGGAAGCTGCAAGACTTCTTATTCTGAGAACCTAGCCTCAGAAGTCCCAGAACATCAATTCTACTGACGAGCTGGGAATCAAGGGGAAAAAATTAGACTCCACTTCTCAAAAGCAGGAGAAGCAAATAATTTGTAACCATCTTTAGTCTGCCTCAGTTGGATTGGGTGATTTTTATTTTATGTGTTTCTGCAAAGTCTATAATGCAAATGTATTATTCTTTATACATTTATAAGAGCTGTTTATATATAAACCTTGGATTAGATAGTTTGCATAAAGTACTGAACATGGTGCTGGCATAAATAGAGCCCTGTATTAATGTCCCCTGCCATTAGTATTATCTTTATTCTTTTCTCATTAGAATAGAAATGTATTGGTGGGTTTATTTGCAGGGGCTTGTTCAAAAAGGCGTTAAAGAGGCACAGTTTTGCCTGGGTAAGCCAAACAAGATTTCATGAGCTGTTGATAATTAAACTATGTTTTGAAAGGTGAAAGGGAATTTACCAACTAGGAAAGGGCAAGAAAGACTGAAAGTAGCGGGAGCTGCATATTCACAGACGGGAAGTTCTGACAACGCATGGCATGTTGCAGGACCTGCTAGTGTGGCAGCGTTCAGACAGAAGATGCACCTTTGTGGAAAAAGGGCTGAAGCTTGGGGAGCAAGGATTAAATTCAAGAGATACTCCAGAAACAGAATATAGGGGTCTTAGTAACTGACGAGCTATAATAATTCCTTGAGAGTTCCAGAAAATAAAATTTATCTGTTCACTAAAGCACTCACGCTATCTGCTCCCGATTCAGTTTCCGTTCTTTTCATTTCAACATGAATTGTATGTGAAAAGGACAGAATTCAGACCAGGTAATAAACTACACATGGATAAATTTCCTGTCAATCTCCAAAAATAAAGAGTTGGAGAAAATGACTGGCCACGCTGTTTCGCTACGTTTAAAACAAAGTGATTTATATGGATCCTTTTTTTCAAAAAGTCAACAGAACCAAACATTTGTCCATCATCTCAGAATGGTTTCTTCTGCCTGTTGAGCTTATTAGCTCCATTCTTATTGTCCCAGGGCTCTCACGTTCATGTGCCATATGGCCTCCACATCTGGTCACCAGTCCAGGCTCTTTTGGGGGGAAAAAACAAAATTTCCTTTGAGGTACTACATAAATACATTTCTGTACAATCTGCTACTGCCCACGTCTGCAAATATCTGGGTCCCAAATTCAATGCATAAAGCTGAAATTATATTACTTTTCAAAGATAACAGTAATTAAAAAAGACACACTACAAATTAGGGCTTTAAACTTTTTGGCACCAGTTCTTCTCTTCCAGCATATTACTTGCGTTGATATCCCTTTGATGTTTTGACATATCTCTGAAATCACGATTAAATATGGTAACCAGAACTAGTACTGACTTATTGTACTGGGCAAGCCATTCGGAATCAATATTATAGGGGAGAAAATATGCTATTTGGAATAGCTCTTCTACTTTCAATGAATTTAATTTGTGCTGATGTTCTAAGTCTTTTTTTTCCCCCTCCAGGCCTGTCATTAAAGTAGTTATCTCAACAAGTTATTACACCCAATAAAAACTTGAAATAAAAAAGTAAGTTGAAACTATTATTAGCAAATGTTTATCACTTAATATTTTAAAATTTATTTGAGACTGATTTCCATTGTACCGTGGATAAAAATGACAATTAAGCTTCTGGGCAACCACTCATTTCTTCAATCAAAGCTCCAAGAAGAATGTTGGAGCGCACACGTGTACAGTACTGTGTTAGTGATACATCAGGGTTCTGTGTTTCAACACCGAGGGTTTTATTCTCTTCTTAACTCGTTGAGTCATCGTTGCTTTTCTCACTGTTTGAGAACATGATTAAAATTTGTACCGTTTTTCCTGCATTAAAGAAACAAAGCAAGGAAAGACGCAGTCCACATAAGATGGTAGTGTAGGAACAGATTTTCAAAGTGTTAACTGATGTTGTGAAAAGCTGTTTTAGTAATAAGCCTAATGGGAAAACAATGTGGTCAGGAAACCCGTCAATACTGAAATTTAACTCTTTCAAAGTAGTGTCAGGTACCGGGAACAAAGGAACACAATAAGCCGAATCAGTCCCATGTGTTGTTGAACTCAGGGTTTTTTTTTTTTTGTTGTTCTGTTCCTTCGCTGCCTCTTACAGCCTTTCACGGTGGGGCTGGTGTTCAGGGGCTGCAAATGCCGCCCGCGCAGGAGGGCTGCCGGGTTTTCCCTCTTCCTCAGCTCCTGATCAGCATCCTCTGGCGATGTGAATCCTGTTCCACCTTCCTCTAAGCTGTCTCCTGGCAATGCCACTTTAATCTTCACTTAATTTTGCTTTTCTAGCGCAATAGTCTTGATTTGAAGTTCATGTGAGTAACAAGAAATAAGAAAAAAGTAAGCAAGCCATCCAGGCAATCATATTCTAAAAATTGTATTAAAAATCTGGATAATATCCATTAGGTGGGAATGCATACCCTAAGTCACCACTGGAGACGGAGTCAGAGATGAGAGGCATAAGCGTTCCAAGCCATGCTAGTACTGCTGAGAAGAGACAGCTACCAGCAAGGGCTGTTTAATTCCTAAGATTTGGATTGGGTGGGGCTTTGAGTTAATTTTACAATTTTTATTACAAGGCAGCGTCTTGACAAAACTAAGAATGCATGGGGTAATTTTGTCTCCTTTACCGAAGACTCCTGTAATTGAAAGACCACACACCTGACTTTCAGTCTTTAAAATCCTTAGTTTCTCAGCTTCTTCATCATTCAAACGGGGATATTTTCTTCTCTTCTTTTCTTGAGGAGATTCTGTGATGGTCGGTACTACCTTACTCTCAAGTCTCCAAGGGGAGTTGCTTGATTTTTCTAAGCCACTTGTAAAGGGGCTGACTTTGGTGTGGTTCCGGGCATTAGAAATGATGTATGCATTGTACTATGCACAGTGCCTGCTAGGTATGGGTACTAAAAAGATAGGTTTGGCCATTGTAGTTACTACTGTGACTTTTGCTATCCTGCTGCTGTTACTAGTACTATGGTTCCCTACTTCTTTGCCAGTCCTGTATCAATACTAAAACTTTCCTATGCTTAAAATAAGCATCAGGGTACAGCTGAGATTCATTTCTACCACTTCCAGCATTCAAAATTTTGTTTTGCTGTATTGAAAGGAAAGAGAAGTTAAGCTTTTCAAATATCCCTGCATGTAATTTAAATTAGGCTTTCAAAATTTTTTATTTCAGTAAAGCGTATTTGTTTTCTTAGAGAGATTTGCCCCTAGACTCTCAACAGCAGAAACAGTCAGAACTGGATGGAGTCTTTGGGGCTCTTTTTGGATGTGAAGGCCTGAAACTGACCTTTTAATCATCAAAGATATTGAATTATGGTTAGTAAGATGTTATTACTAACTGCTTGATTGTATCTAATGCTATAAAATTGTACATGTGTGTACATTTATATAGTCTTTGAATAATTCAATGCCACATTTAATATAAGAAATTCTTTGCATTTCTGATAATGTTAGACTATATTAACACATAGACACACAGGAAGTACTCAGTTACTTATGTCAACAAATAGTTATTGGCAACTGTACTTAATAATACTGTGTTGCATATTTGAAAGTTGCTAAGGGATAGAGTTTAAAAGTTTTCATCACAAGAACAAGAAATTTTATAACTATGTATGGTGACAGATGTTAGAATTATTGTGGTTATCATATTACAATGCATACAAATATCAAATTAGTATGTCGTTACACCTGATACTAACAAAATGTATGTCAATTATACTTCCACAAAAAATCCAAATAATTATTGAGTATCTACTATGTGACCTATAGTCATGTTCCATGTGATAGGAATAGAGCAGTGAATATTATAAAGTCCCTTCCCTCATAAAATTTACATTCTAGTTAGATAGTAAACAAACAAATGTATGAAGCATGTCCGGGTAATAGCATGGATGATAATGAGCTTGGAAACTGATCAAGTTTTCTATAGCATCTGTTCCATGGACCAGTGCCTTTGCTGTAGTGGCTCCTAAATAATTTGAGTATCACTGTTGGTGATAAGGGCTGTGACGAAAACAAAAGCCGGGTCATGGAGATAATAAATGAGGGGAGAGGTAGGAGAGTTACCATATACGTTGTGGTTAGGGTTGGACTTTTTTTTTTTTTTTTAAGATTTTATTTATTTATTTGGGAGAGAGAGGGAGAGCACGAGTGCACATGTGGGGAGAGGTGGGAGTGGGGGAGAGCATCTTCAAGCAGGCCACCTTGAGCATGGAGCTGGACCTCACAACCATGAGATCATGACCTGAGCCAAAACCAAGAGTTGGAGGTTTAACCAGCTGAGAGGGTTGGACATTTCTAAAGATGTGACATTTGAGGGGAGACTTGAATGAAGAGAAGAAGTGAATCTAGGTCATCTAGGGAGAGTGTTCTAGGCAGAGGCAGTGGGAAGGGCCAAAACCCTGAGGCAGGTTGGATGCCACTGCTGGGTTTGTGAGGATCAGGTAGGAGGGGGAGTGAGCTCAGAGAGCTGTGGTAGGGAGGATGGGGGGCAGAGTTAGCGGCCTTATAAGCCCTGGAAGTAACCATTATTATTATCATTTGGTATTTTGATCTTAGTATGTCTTATAATAATGTTAAGCATTGAAAAAAATATGGTATTTTTATTTGGATGAATGGAAACATTTTAAGTATGTTTTGAAGCACAATTCCACTGGTATTCTTCTATGCTGATTATTTGGTCACATCTCTTAATTTTTGAATTTTCTTTTTGCTTGAACTAGCATGCAGTTTTTTTGTATGAGTTCTTCTTAAGAGTTGTGACAAAAGAGATATTTTTACAGGCATGACTGAAAGCGGGTAGACTCAGAAGGAGGTCCTGCTCATTCTGGTTTTAATTTCAGCCTCCTCTTTGTAGTAAAAGTCAGGTCCCTAAAGAGAAATGAATTAAGTCAGAGGCTTTTAAAATTTTTTTATTCTAATCCAGTGAAGATTTTGGAGTTTTTGTTTTGGCATTGCACATCTCCAAGAGGAATTTTTTCCCCATACATCTATAGCAGTGAAATATAAGAGGATAGTGATCTTAAGTCCTATACACATTTATGCTAGAGACTATTATATCTAAAGTCTTAATATGCATTTGGGTTGTCTTAGGCATTAAACTTTGTAAAAAGGTAGTGCTTTTTACACAAAGGCAAATAATTCTTGTGTAATCATCATTACTAAAAAGTATGTGTACCATATGTGTTTACACATACTTCATTTATCATTATTACAGAAGTGTTTCAGCATTTTAACAACTGGAATAGCCATACTGATACATACAAGCTGAATATTTTCTTTGGCCCACTGTCCACCTGCACCCAGGTAGTATTTTTTTAAATATTAACTATATATGCTAACAAGATAGAAAAAGTAGAATATACTGGTTAAAAAAATTGGTGATGTAGTCATGGCAAATGAGTTAAGGTTCACTTGTGAAGCAGAATTTGAATGGTTCAATTGGTTTCCTTTTAAAAACTGACATCATTTCAAGAGAAAAAGTGAGCCCATGTAGCAGCTGTATAAAAATAACTTCTCTAAAACCCCATGTATAATATGAACCATTCTCCTTGTACCTTAATGAATATTAGTCATTTGTCCATAATTCACCTCCTCTCTCTCACCCCAACACTGTCTCTCTCCCTCCCTCCTCATCTCCTTAATGCTTTATTCTCCTCTCTGTTAACGGGCAAATTGCTTTATGCTTTCTTTTGATTTGGATAGTCTCTTGAGCCTCTCCTGGACTGTGTTGTTGGTTTGGGAATGAGATGGGCGAATAACTTGCTGACAGGGGATTTGCTTGCACTATGGTTGTGTCAACTTGGGTGCACTGACACCAACCTAAAGATTCTTCCCACATTTTCTATTGCCTTGTCTCCTGCAAGTCTTGGTCCTTTTTAAGCTATGATATGTGGTTGACTTTACCAATTTGGGGGAAGGAAAGGAGTATTTGGTTTTGAGGGAAGGAGCATGTCTTCCCAACAGTAAATTCTGTTGAGTTCTGGAAACTTCTTCCCTGCAGGAGGCAGAGATGCCATTCCTGATACTTTAAAATTCAGCCAGAGGAAATTTATCTTGGGAGTATACCACCCAACCAATATTATCATGGAACTGAAGGGGGGAAGAAAAACTGTAGGTGAAGTAGCAATAGAATGTAGAAAATAGCCTCATTAAGCCTAAAACTCAAACTCCTTAGTTGGCAGTTTTGAATTTTTAGCATGTAGTTTAAACCAGTAGATCTCAAACTTTTTGGTCATAGGACCCTTTCACATTCTTGAGAATAATTTATTATGGACCCCAAGGAACTTTTGTTTATATAAGTTATATCTGTTGATATTAACCATCTTAGAAATTAAGCCTGTGAAATTATAAAAATACTTAATTTGTTAAAAATAACAATAATAAATTCATTGCATGTTAATATGAATAATACCTTTTTTAATTAAAAAATTTTTTCAAAACAGAAACATTTTGTGAGAAGAGTGGCATTGTTTTACATTTTGTGAATCTCTTTAAAATGTCTGGCTTAATAGAAGACAGCTGGACTCTCCTATCTGCTTCTGCATTCAATCTGTTGTCATATCACACATTACATAGCTTCTGGAAAACTTCACTGTATGCTCCTGAGAGAATGAGAGTGAAAAAAGGCAAATGATGTCTCAGTATTATTATGAAAATAATTTTGACTTGTGGATCCCCTGAAAAAGTTCCCTAGGGGTCTCTTGACCACAGTTTGAGAACTGTTGGCCTAAATACATCTTTCCTGTCACACTCTTCTGTCAGCCCCCGTGCAGCCTCTTAGTATCAATACTTGAGCCTATTCTCCCCACCCCAACCCATTTGTTTTCCTAGCTGCCCACAGTTTAGAGACCAGAAGCGAAAGCATTGAGTAGAGTCTACCTACTACAGATGAGTATCATGGAAGTGTTCAACTCAAGGTATTAAGAAAATAACAAGAGGGTTAATTGAGAATGAGCGAACCCACTTTCTGAAGTTAAAACTATAATTGAAGTCTTATCCGTGGAACAGGCCCTGACGATGACTGAGAAGGTTAATCGAAAAAGCAGTTCAAAATAGAGTAAAAAAAATGAGAAAGAACGAGTTCTCAACAATTGCTGCAACATGGACGGCACTGGAGGAGTTAATGCTAAGTGAAATAAGTCAAGCAGAGAAAGACAATTATCATATGATTTCTCTCATCTATGGAACATAAGAACTAGGAATATCGGTAGGGGAAGAAAGGGATAAAGAAAGGGGGTAATCAGAAGGGGGAATGAAGCATGAGAGACTATGGACTCTGAGAAACAAACTGAGGGCTTCGGAGGGGAGGGGGGTGGGGGAATGGGATAGACTGGTGATGGGTAGTAAGGATGGCACGTATTGCATGGTGCACTGGGTGTTACACGCAACTAATGAATCATCGAACTTTACATCAGAAACCAGGGATGTACTGTATGGTGACTAACATAATATAATAAAAAAAAACATTTAAAAAATGATACATACACGTATCAACATTTATTTTTCACATATATAGTATATCCATTTATCCAATCTTTTGATGTAGTGCCAGGTCTCTTCTTGAGTATGGATTTGCTAATTGGAGTTTCCCATCTTTTTTGCATAAACCACACTCAAGATGCATCATCTCCTATTTCCAATTTTGTGTTTTTTTTTTAAAAATGGAGTCAGAACTTAAAGTCACTTGCAAAACTTTATGAGCACTGGTCTGTCACTTCTCTAAGTGTAGTTTCTTAAAGATAGAGACTGTTTTGTCATCTTTTTCCTAGTCATAATACAGTGCCTGACTGTAGTAGATACTGAATGGTTATTAGTTGAGAACATAGTGAGGGCACACATCCATGAATGGATGAAGTAGTAGAGAAATGTCCGTTCATGCCTTCTGCTCATTTTTTAGTTGGTTTATTTGGGTTTTGGGTGTTGAATTTTATAAGTTCTTTATAAGTTTTATAAAGAACTTATACTAGCCCTTTATTGAATATGTCATTTGCAAATATATTTTCCCATTCCATAGGTTGCATTTTAGTTTTGCTGATTGTTTCCTTGACTGTGCAGAAGCTTTTTATTTTGATGTAGTCCCAATAATTTATTTTTGCTCTTGTTTCCCTTAGCACACTATAATTTAAAATATGAGAAATATTGAGAATTAAAGTGGGTTTCTTATTTTAATAAAACATTTATCAAGACTAACTGTTGGAATATTGCTTGCCTTCTCCTCGTTTTATAACTTACTATATGGAGCAAGCACCGTGGGAGAACTGTCATACTCTAAGTTTGGATCAACTTCTAGTGTTTTATCCTTTGCACTTTGAATGTCATGACTATGTGGGAGTTCCTACATCTCTTTATCTGGAACATCTTCACCTCCTCATCACAACCACTTTCCTCATTTATGTGGATAAGTTCACCCTCACTAAGATCTTCTGGCTGTTTAAGTAGAATCTCTTGAATGGCGGCAGTGTCAACATTCTCACAGTTAGATATTTCTTCTATAATGACGTTTGCACTCTGTTTGAATTTCGCTCGTAGTATTACCACTTTTTATTTGCTGCATTTTTTTTTTATGTGTGGCTAGTTTCTGTTTTTCATTTTTGTAAAATTCCTGTGAGTTCATCACTGGGAGACAAGGAGGCATCATAACTACATACTTTGTCCTCTGCGTGTGAATTGAATGACAGATATGTAGTGACCAATCACCAACAGACTTTGTAAGAAGTGATGTGATTGGTCACTGATCATGATGCACGTCTGTTATTTATGTCGTGATTTGTGGACTGAGGAGCAAACAATAAAGTTTGTACTTTATACAGTTACTCACAGTTAATATACTAAGGAAACTGAAATTCGAGCTGCGTTTTGGGGAACTGGTGTTAACAATTGATGTTAATAATGCCTAGACAAATATTGTTCACAGCCGGGCCTTGTAATGTATTAGGATTATGTTCACTTTCCGTGTTCTGGAGTTAAGAAATAACTATTTTTTTTATTTGTTAAATTTGCTTTGTACCTATTACTAATTCTTGCACATACTTCAGAACCTTTTTTGGGGGGGAGGGTTCTATAATTTTCCATCAGATTAATCATATCAGAGTCAGGGTTTTAAGCAGTGGGTTTTTGTTTTGTTTTGTTTTGTTTTGTTTTGTTTTTTAAACCTTAATTTTTCTTTCTTGGTATGCCCAGTTCTCATCCTGGCATCATCATTCTTTGCTATCCTCGTTTTAATTTCATTTGCTTTTTTCCCAGAATGGAGTCACTTCTTCTTGGATCTCTTCTCTTTATCTGTCTTGGTTTACTTCCTTCATTTGGTGAGGCACATCCTCCAGTATTTTGTCAGGTAAAAAAGATTGTTCAGTGGCAAAAGCATGTTGATGACAGCCTTCACCATGCTTGTCTCCTGAGTCATACTGCTCCAATCTGGGTGGCTTATCATATATGCCTAGTGCACAGTGTGATCCTAAGTTCTTTCTATACCATCAGCAGATTCGCTTTTCTTCTTCTCTCTTTGGAATCTCCTGATTTTTTCTCTGTCCCATGCCTTCACTCTTCCCCCTCCTCTCCATTTTGTAGAGTACGTAGTCCGGTGATTTGCTGAGAAAGAGGACATGAGGTATATCTCTTCAGACCTCAGATAGCTGAAAATGCCTGTGTGCTACCATTATATTGATAATTTGACTAGATGTAGAGTTCCAGTTTAGAAGTCATTTTCTTTTGGAATTTTTAACGTATTGCTCTATTGTTTTCTTGCTTCTGGTGTTGCGTTTGAGATATTTGAGACTGTTTTGATTCCTAATTCATTATAACTCTTTTTTCCTCTATGGAAATGTACACGATCTTATCTTTATTATTAGTATTCTGAAATTTCACAATGGTGTGGTATCTATTTTGCCTGGTACTCTACTTTGCCTGTCCTTCAGCTCTGGGAAATTTTCATGTTTTTTGTTTTTGTTTTTTGTTTGTTTATGTTTTGATGATTCCATTTCTTCATTTTTTCCATGTTTTCTTTCTGGAATTCCTATCATTTGGATGTTGACCCTCTTTAACTAGTCTTTTCAATTTAAAATATTTTTTTCCTTGTTTTCTATTTCTTGTGTTTGTTTTCTTTTTTGTTTTCTGGGAGATAGCTCAACTTTACCATCCAAACTTTTTATTGAGTTTTAAAATTTTTGCTATCATATTTTTAATTTCAAGAGTTCTTTGTGTGTTTATATGTGTACTTGTATGTATTCTGTATGTTATTATTTTAAAAATAGTATTTTGTTCTTGTTTTTTTTTAATAATTTTTATTTTGTTATATTAGTCACCATACAGTACAACCCCAGTTTTTGATGTAGTGTTCCATGATTCGTTGTTTGCATATAACACCCAGTGCACCATGCAATATGTGCCCTCCTTAATACCCATCACCGGCCTATCCCAATCCCCCACCCCCCTCCCCTCTGAAGCCCTCAGTTTGTTTCCCAGAGTCCACAGTCTCTCATGGTTCATTCCCCGTTCTGTTTAGGCTATAGTATGTTCTCCCTGCATGGTTTTTCCAAGTTGCCTTTTTAAAAAAGTTTCTTTTCCTCCATGTTCTATGTTAGATGCTTTCCTCAGATGTTGGATAATTCCTGGTTATAAGGATTAAGAGTAGATGTCTAAAATGCTGATTTGATATGGTGCACCTAAGATGGGCTTGTAGATTTGAGGTTAACTATAGGTGATCAGATGAGTTGTTTGCTGGTGAACCATCAAAATCAGTATTAGGTCTTTTGTCTTGAGCTAGAGGTATTCCCCAAAAGAGCACCCTTCCAATTGCTTGCATGAAATGGAAGAGGTCTGGATGAGAGCTGTGTAAAAGAAGGGGTGGTGCCTTAGCCTACCTGGAAGGCTTTAACAAAATGCCACATACTGGGAAGCTTATAAACAACACAAATTTGTTTCTCATAATTCTGAAGGCCGGGAAGTCCAAGATCAGGGTGCCAGTGTCGTTATATTCTTGTGAAGGCTTTCTTCCTTGTTCATAGGTGGCACCTTTTGTATGTGTCTGCACACAGTAGAAAGGGTTAGGGATCTTTCTGGAGCACTAGTCCCATATGTGAAGGCTTACCCTTGTGACTTAAGCATCTCCCAAGGGTTCTCACCTCCTAGTATCATCATCATTAGAGGTTAGAATCTCAACATATGAGTTTTGGGGGAACACAAACATTCAGACCATAGCTGGTGGGTAGTGTCAGTATCTGGCTTTTGGTGTATATTCACCATCTGCTCTAAGTAGAGTCGAATACAGACTAAACAGAATATCTGACCGTATTTTCTTTTTTAAAAATCTGTGTTTCTATTACTTATAAATGATAATTACCACAGAATCCCAATATAATAATAAGATTTGAAAGGAAAATGTAAGCACTGACTCTTGGACTAATCACAGAGTTTTTTCTCTGTTTAAGGTGAAAGCAATAATCTGTATGTGGAAAGAAGATTGAGAGGGTTTCCTGTTTGGAAAGTTGGGTTAGGAAAGTTTGGGAAGATAGTTTAAGTGCTCTGCTAATAACCGAAAGAAATTTTCCTGCATGAAATAGAGTCTCTGGTTTCAGCAAAATGTGTTCAGGTCAAATTCTGACAATATATTTACTTGTGAGAGATAAATGTAGATAAAATTATATTTTGTCATAAGAGCATAAATTTAACCTGTATTATGATATTTGTAGCTTCTAATAAACTTAATGTCATCACACACATACAAACACATACTCAGTGCATTCATTTCAGTCACTCATCTCTGCATATTTCCCTGATATTCATCAGAGACATATAAATTCCATTCTCAAAATCAAAAATTAAAAAATTTAGTAAGGTTTGAGTATTTGCTGGAAAATATAGTTGATATTATCATTTATAAGTAAAAAAGTTTGTTTTTTCTTTTTAAATAAATAAACCCACAAATACAAAGAAAACTAGATAGGAAGCTTGAAAGTCAATGCTTAAGTGTTAAGGGACATAGAAGAAACTAAGAAAGCCAAAGAGAATCTTAAATCAGCAAGAGAAAAACAACTTGTTACATATAAGGGAACCCCCGTAAGACTATCAGTTGATTTTTCAGCAGAAACCTTGCAGGCCATAAGAGAGTGGCATGATATATATATTCAAAGTACTAAAAAGGAAAAAACTTCCAATCAAGTATACTCTACTGAACAAAATTATCATTCAGAATTGAGGGAGAGAGAGAGTTTTCCAGATAAGGGAAAATTAAAGGTGTTTATCACCATTAAACCAGCCTTACAAGAAATGTTAAAGGAACTTCTTTAAGCTGAAAAGAAAGGCCCCAACTAGCAATGAGAAAATATATGAAAGTAAAAGTCGCATAGTAAAGGTAAATATGGAGCAAAGGTAGTGGATTAATTATTTATAAGGCTAGTATAAAGATTTAAATACACAAGTGTAAAAAGAACTATAACTATAGTAATTAGTTAAGGGATACACAAAATCTGAAAAATGTGACATCAAAAACAAAATCTGGGAGGTGGGAATAAAAATGTAGAGTTTTAGGATGCATTCAAACTTAACTTGCTATCAATTTAAAGTATGTGTGTGTGTGTGTGTGTGTATAAAATAATAGACTATATATAGACTAGAAAAAGATGTTCCACACGAACGGAAACTAGAAGAAATCTGAAATAGCTAAACTTATATCAGACAAACTAGACTTTAAAAAAAAAAGCTGTAATAAAGGACAAAGATGGACATTACATAATGATCAAAGGGTCAGTCCAAGAAGAAAGATATAAGATTTGTCATTGTGCACCCAACATCGAGGCACCTAAATATCTAAACAAATATTAATAAAACTAAAGAGAGAAACTGACAACAATACAACAATAGTAGGATACTTTAATTCCCCACTTACATCAAATAATAGATTACCTAGGCAGAAAATCAATAAAGAAACATCAGCCTTAATAGAAATATTAGACCAGATAGACTTTATAGATATACACAAGAGTATTCCATTCAAAAACAACAGAATACACATTCTTCTCAAGTGCACATGAACATGCTCCAGGACAGATCATATGTTAGGCCATAAAACAAGTTTCAGTAAATTTAAGAAGATTGAAATTATATCAGGGATCCTTACAACCAAAATGGTATGACGCTAGAAATCAATTACAAGAAAAAAACTGGATAGGTTGTTAAATGACATGCGACTGAAAAACCAGTGGGTCAACAAAGAATCAAAAGATAAATTAAAAATACCTTGAGATAAAAAAAAATGGAAATACAGCATACTATGGGAAATACTACAAATCTATGGGATATGGCAAAAGCAGTTCTAAGAAAGAAGTTCTTATTAATACAGGCCTACCTCAACAAATAAGGAAAACCTCAAATAAAACAATCTAACTTTACATCTACAAGAACTAGAAAAAGGAGAACAAACTAAGCCCAAAATTAGTTGAGGGAAGGAAATAATAAATCAGGGTGGAAATAAATTAAGTAGAGACTAAAGGACAATAAAAAAGATCAATGAAACTAAGAGCTGGTTCTTTGAAAAGATAAACAAAACTGGCAAACTTTTACTTGACTCAATAAGAAAAAAAGAGAGAAGGCTCAAGTAAATAAAATTGGAAATGGAAGAGTTGGTTACAACTCATATTACAGAAATACAAAGGATCTTGTAGATCATAATGAACAATCCTACACCAAAAATTGGACAACCTAGAAGTAATGGATAAATTCCTAGAAACATATAATCTTCTAAGACTAAATCATGAATGGAAAATCTGAATAGAGTGATTACAAGTAAGGAGATTGAATGAGTGATCAAAAACATCCCAACAAACAAAAATTCAGAACCAGACATCTTCACTGGTGAATTCTACAAAACATTCAAAGAAGATTTAATATCTATTCTTCTTAAACTACCCCCCAAAATGGAAGAAAATGTAACTCTTCCAAATTCAATTTATGAAACCAGTATTACCCTGACACCAAAAGCAGACAAGGATGCCACAAAAACAAAATTATAGGCCAATATCCCTGGTGAACATAGATGTAAAAATGCTCAACAAAATATTAGCAAACTGAATCAACAATACATTAAAAGTGTCATACACAACAGACAAGTGGGATTTATTTCAGTGATGCAAGGATGGCTCAACATTCACAAATTAGTGTGATCTACCACATTAACAAAATGAAAGATAAAAATCATATGATCATCTCAATAGATGCAGAAAAAGTATTTGACAAAGTCTGACATCCATCTATGACAAAAACTCTCAAGAAGGGAATGGACCTCAAAAATAATAAAGCCCCTATATGACAAGCCCACAGCTAACATTATACTCAATGGTGAAGAGCTGAAAGCTTTTCCTCTAACATCAGGAACAAGGCAAGGATGCCCACTCTCATCACTTTTATTCAACATCGTATTAGAATTTCTAGCTGGAGCAGTTAGGCAAGAAAAAAAAAAGTATTCAAATTGGAAAGGAAGAAGTAAGGCTGCCACTTTTTGCAGATGAAATGATATCATATAGAGAAACCCTGAAGGCTACACCAAAGAAACTGTTAGAACTAATAAATTAATTCAGTAAAGTTGCAGGATACAAAATCAGTATACAAAAATCAGTTGTGTTCCTATACACTAAAAGCAAACTATCAGAAAGAGAAATTAAAACAATCCTATTTCCAACTGCATCCAAAAGAATAAAATTTAGGAATTTTAAATCCCAGAATTCTAAATCTAGAAATAAATTTAACCAAGGAGGTGAAAGACCTATATACTAAGAGCTATACGACATTGATGAAAGAAATTGAAGAATACACAAATAAACAGAAAGATACTCTGTGCTCGTGGATTAGAATAATTAATATTGTTAAAATGCTCTATTACCCGAAGCAATCTACAGATTGAATGCAGTCTCCAACAGAATTCCTGTGGCGTTTGTCACAGAAATAGAAAAAAGAATCCTAAAATTTGTGTGGAACCACAAAAGACTTCAAATAACCAAAGCAATCTCGAGAAAGGAGAACAAAACTGGAAGCATTAAACTTCCTAATTTCAAACTATATTATAAAGCTATAGTAGTCAAAACAGTATGTTATTGGCATAAAAACAGACACATAATCAATAGGCCCAGAAACAAACCCACACAAATATGGTCAATTAATTCACCACAAAGGAAGAAGAAAATACAATGGGGAAAGGACAGTCTCTTGGATAAATGGTGTTGAGAAAAACTGGACAGCTAAATGCGAAAGAATGAAACTAGACCGCTATCTTATCCCATACCCCAAAATTAACTCAAAATTGATTGAAGATTTGAATGTAAGACCCAAAATCATAAGACTCTTAGGAGAAAATATAGGTGGTAAGCTTCTTGGCATCGTCAGTCTTGGAAATGATTTTTTTTTTTATTGGATCTGACTCCAAAAGTAAAGGCAACAAAAGCAAAAGTAAACAAATGAGACTACACCAAAGTAAAAAGCTTTTGCCCAGTAAACGAAACCATCAACAAAACAAAAAAGCAACCTACTGAATAGGAGAGGAGATTTGCAAATGATATGTCTGATAAGGGGTTAATATCTAAAATATATAAAGAACTTGTACAACTCAACACCAAAAAAAAAAAAATCTGATTAAAAAATGGGGAGAGGACCTGAAGAGGCATTTTTCCAAAGAAGACATACAGATGGCCAACCAGTGCATGAAAAGATGCTCAACATCACCAATCATCAGGAAAATGCAAATCAAAACCACAATGAGATATCGCCTCATACCTGTTAGTATGGATATTATGAAAAAAGACTAGAAGTAACAAATGTTTGTGAGATTGTGGAGAAAAGGAAATCCTTGTATATTGCTAGTAGGAATGGAAATTGGTGTATCCACTCTGGAAAACAGTATGGAGATTCCTTAAAAATTAAAAGTCAAATTACCATATGATTCAGTAATTTCACTTCTGGGTATTTTTTTGAAGAAAATGAAAACACTATGTTCACTGTAGCATTATTCAGAATAGTGAATATATGAAAGCAACCTAAGTGTCCATTGATATATGAATAGATAAAGAAATGGGTGTATCTACAATGGGATATTCAACCATACAAAAGAATGAAATCTTGCCATTTGTGACAACATGGATGGATTTTGAGGGTATTATGCTAAGTGAAATAAGTCAGACAAAGGTAAATAGCATATGATTTCACTTACATGTGGAGTCTAAAAAGCAAAACAAATGAACAAACAATAAAAGTCATAGATAATAGAGAACAGATTAGTGGTCACCAGAAGGTAGGGGCTTGGGGGAGACTGGCAAAATGGGTGAAGTTAAGTCAAGAGACACAGACTTCCCGCTATAAAATAAATAAGTCATGGGGGTGTAATGAACAGCATGGCAACTATTGTTAATAATATTGTATTGCGTATTTGAAAGTTGCTAAAAGTAAATCTTAAAAGTTATTATAAGAAAAATTTTGTAACTATATATGTGTATATGTGTATATATATGTATATTTACATATAAATACTTTCTACATCCTACAGCGAGTGTTTTGTGGAGGGTGAGTGTGGAGTTGGAGAGGTGGAAAGAGGAACAGGAGAAATTGCTAGGTAGAAATTAGATGAACCTTCATTACAATGAATCTAGAGTTGACAGAGTGTTTTATATCCTGGTTTAAAGGTTTTACATGCAGAATAGTCACCCACTCATACAAAGAAATATTACACAATTATAAACTGTATTTCTGGTTTTGGCTCAGTTCTATAGACTGAATTGTGTCCCCCTAAAATTTATATGTTAAAGCCCTCCAACCCCCAATGTGATGGTATTTGGAGATGGGGCGCTTGGGAGATAATTAAGTTTATATGAGATCATGAGGGTGGGACCTTAGGATGGGATTAGTGCTCTTATAAGAAGAGAAAACAGAGGGCATGCTGTCTTTCTGTCTGCCACTTGAGGACACAATGAGAAGGCAGCCACATGCAAGCCAGGAAGAGAGTCCTCACCAAAACCCAACTATGCTGGCACTCTGATCTTGGACTTCCAGCCTTTAGAACTGTGAGAAAATAATTTCTGTAAAAGCAATCTAGTCTACGGTATTTTATTATGGCAGCCCAGGCTGACAATACATTTGGAAATTCTGTTATTAGTCATATGGGAGATACCTGGCTTCAACTCATCCCTACTCTGGATATATAGCTGAGGATGTTTTCTAACACCAACCAATTCTTTAATTCTCTACATACCAGTTGGTTGTTCAGTAATTCGGTTCAATTCTGACACTCTCTACCTGGAGTTGCCAACAGATTCCCCAAGTTATAGGGGCTTAGTCCTACAGACTGCCCCCATTGCAGATGCTAGTTGCAAGTGGCAGGCCAACCATACTTCTGACCAACTAGTTATAAATCAATGTTCCCATGACCCCTTTTCAGGTTCAGTAATTTGCTAGAATGGCTTATAGAACTTAGTGTCAGTGCAAAAACATTGTGTCTTGCCTGGCACCTACACAGTAAAGAATTAAAGATTGCCACCCAAAGTGAAAGCAATAAACTTTATTAAGGACAGTAGACTCTCAAGGTAGGAGCCTGGGCAGGCCCAGAGGTAACAACTTCCTTGAGGGCATAAGGGTCCTTTCCTTTTATGTGAGCAGGATCTTGTGTCATGGATGGGGTGGTTTCTAAAGGTGGCTGCTTCCAATCATTTGGGGAACTCCTCCCACAGCTTGGGAGGGGGACTTTTTGACCCTACAAGGTTGACACCGGAACCATCATGGCAACCTTCCTCCATGGGGGAGGGGGCTATAACTGCAAAGCAAATGCATTATAATGAGTCTAGGGGTACCCTGAGTCAGAGGTGGAAGAGGAGAGCTCATGCTCTGCAGCTGTGGCTCGTGGTCAGTTAGCCCCAGGGTCTTGGAAGCCATGAAGTCAGGATGTTGTGCTGTCAGGCTTCTAATGTGTAATTATCAGAATCCTTGCTTCCAGCTCAGGTCTAGCTGACTGCCTACTCTTTCATTCTCCACTACAGGACTTGGGACTCTCTAATCTTTCAGGTCAAGGGATGAAGTTCCAGTTCCACAGGGCGTTCCTTCCACTGCCCATATCTAGCTTCTATCTAACATTAGGAAAACCTTGTTTTACATTTACCAATTTAATATAAAGAATACAACTCAGGAACAGCAAGTGGAAGAGCTGAGTAGGGAAAAGCGTGGAGGGCTTGGGATGACACAGAGCTTCTATGCTCTCTCCAGTGCACCACCCTTCCAGCAAGTGGATGTGTTCACCAACCCAGACACCCATCAGATCATCAAACCTTGCTGTTGAAGAATTTTTATAGAGCTCATTCTCCAGCCCTCTCCCCTTCCTTTAGGCCAGGGGGTGGGGCAGAAAGTTTCAACCCTCTTTATCCCTTGGTCTTTCTGGTGACCAGCCCCATTGTGAGCCTGTCTAAGGGCCCTACCCTAAGTCACCGCATTAATAGAAACTCAGGTGTGACCCTGCAAAAGGGCTTGTTCTGAATAGCAAAAGACACTTTTGTCACTCAGAAAATTCCTAGGGTTGTGGAAGCTCTGTGTCAGGAACCTGGGACGGAGCCCAAGTATAATTCTTTATTATATTTCACATTTCAAAGGTCATACCTTGTTGTTTGTGGGTCAGCTCCTCAGTTGTTCATCAGGTATGTTAAGAAGGAAGAAGGGAGGCAAAAAAGCAAGTAGACCACTTACGTGGTGTGTCAGGATACTTTTAAACTAGAGGTGACACAGAAATGGCTTAAATAATAGGGAAAATATGCTATTAGGACAAAAATGCTGTGCCCTTCTCTGCCACAAATGCCAGCATTTAGAGGTAAAATGATGCTCGCCTTTGGAGGAACTGAGTGGGTACATCAGCTTTGCCACAGAAGAACTTTGGCCCCGGCATACTGCTTAAAACAACTTTGGCAGTGATATTTTTTGGCTGGTAAGAAACTAATTAGAAGATGGGACCATTTTACATACTCCTGAAATGACCCAGAGTTTCAACAGATGTTTCAGGGAAATGCATACCTGGTGCTCTTCCATTATCCAATTACTGTGTTGCAACTGTCACAGGCTCTTTTGTACAACAATTACGAAGAATTATGTCCCAACTGGCAACTCAAATGTACGTTGTTTAGCTCAATTTGAGGGAAATTTGGTGGTAATTATAGGCCCAGTTTTTGTGTTAAGTCTTGAAACGAAACTATCACAACAGTTGAGAAGACTTTGATGAAAAGGCATAGACAGACCCCATTCTGTGAGAAGCTTACCTAGTAGTCTTGTAGAATCATGCGTGTGTGTGTACACACACACACACACTTCTCTCTCTCTCTCTCACACACTCCCACACTCTCTCTCACATACACACATACTCTTTCTCAGGAGCACACACAGACACTTACTGACAACATAAAACCAAAAAAGCCCCAACTCCAAAACAATTTAAGCAGAAATGGAGAGAGTAAAGAATAAGCTATAACATAACTTAAAGTACTAAAATTTAAAATCTATAGCATTTTAAAAAATTTATAGCATTTAAACATTGGTTGTATGAATTCTTGCTGGCCTCTTATGATTTCTCAACAGTGTTTTGCTTTATAGAATCTCTTTTTGTTCATTTAAATTATTAGCTTATATTACATAAAGGAATAGTTCTAAAATTGAGTTTTTCAGTAGATTGGAAATAAATTCTTGTTGGAATCCATAGCACCTCACTCTCTTAAAGCAAGCAAACAAACAAACCTGAAATTAAAAACAAAGATAAGTATAAGAACTTATCAAGACTGTGTGAGGCTTGATTCTTTCAAAGTCAAATAATTAGTTATTGTTTAGTGATGGTGAGGCTTTCAAGTATTAAAGTTATAATCCCTCAAATTTACAGAACTTAGAGAAAGTCATATGGATTATCATTATGCGTGGTAAAAGAAAATCCTATTATGTATCTATAGGTTTTTTCCCTGGGATCTGGCAAAGAATTTGCTTTTCCCTCTTCAAACTCCCAAAACATTGTAAGTCATTGGAAGTTGAGCCATTCAGTACAAACAGTTTCAGTTTCCATATTTCCTATCAGTCCAGCCAAGAGCCATCCTAGGCAAATGGAAAGAAAAAGTTTATTTCAGGAAAACGCGAATACATTCTTGTACTTGTAAATATTTTCTTATCCCATATTTTTTATATTAACATCAATTAGCATGGGTCACATTGACTTGTGTTATAAACCAGCTCTGCATTTCATTTTAGACTAAGATGAAATATTCATTCTTTTTTACCATCTCCCAATGTGATATTATATTTACAATAAAGAACATCTGGATATTTGCAATTGGAGAAGTCTTCATGCTTTTGAACTATGACATTCAATAAATAGTTCTCCTTTCACTGTTAAGTAGCCATCAGCACGTCTCAGACATTTGGGTAGGTTTTCAATAAAAAGCATTTGCTTTTTGTATCATTTAAGGCATTTTAATATTATAGGTAGGTGGTACAAAAGCAAGTTGGATTTCAGGGGGAAAAATCTAGAATTTTGTAATAAATTAGGAAATTATGCCAACATGGTTAAACCTTAACGAAGAATAATGGTCTTTTTCCTGCTCTGGTCAGGTCTTGAGTGGTTCAAGTGGAAGCATGATGTTACAATAGTGCCCCCTACTGTAAGATTTTGCCTGGCCCTTTCAAAGGAACATCAAGAGAAAAATAGAATCCAACAGGAGACTGGGACAAGTTTATCTTACTACATTTGGCATTTTAAAAGTGTATTCTGATGAATAGTTCAGGCCCCTTAAATGCAGAAATCTAGAATAACAGTACAATCTATACTTTTGTTTCTCAGTTTGTTTTCTTTTGAATTAATGTCATTGCTACTCTGCTCCTTTGAGTTAAACAGAGGAAACTTCCCTCCCCTGACATACTTTGAGATGATGGATCTTATTCGGGTTTTGTGAGTGTGTTTTTGTTTTAATTAGTGCTGGTTTCAAGGAATTTTGCTTCTTTGAAAAAAGCACACAGGGTATCTTTGAGGCTGGATGAAGAATGATGCTTTTGTCTATCTTCAGTGTAGCTTTGGTATTTTTAATAATAGGAACAAGTCTTGTGGTAAAGTATATCAACTCAACAAATCATATCTTGGAATTCATCCAGTCTTAAATCTAACTGTCTGTAAACAACTTTGTGTTCTTTTGTGTTGAGCAAAACTACAAATTCATGTGAACAGACTTTGGCATAAATAAGATTTAGACTACCTTTTTTTTTTTTAGTTGAAATCTTTTCCCCTTTTTTATGGGTATTGCTTTAACAAAATGATTTTGATGACATTTCTTTTGCCAGTGCATTTTTTCTGACATTAAAAAACAAATCAAAAACCACTTATCATATGAATCATTGTTAAAGTCAGCAGTAATCCACTGTGTAAAATCTCCCCGTAAAGACTCAGAGGCTGGGGGCTTAAACCTGGAGCACATTAAATTAGTTCCAGTCTCTCGCGAATGGGCTTTGCCTGGCTTGCTTAGGCAGGCAAAACGGAAACAGGCAGTTTATAACAAGAAGTCTGCTTTAAAAACCATGGGGTTCATTGGAGAAAGATTTATATCCCCCACTTATATAAACATTACAAATGTGGACTGCAAGTAGGAGGGAAACCTTTATCGAAATCTCTTGAAGAGCTTTTTCATTGTGAGTAAAATGGACAGCTCGCACTGTTGTTTGAAGATACGCCAGCATTTCGACAATCATCCTTTTCACTGCTTTGCCTGATTAAAATGTAGCATTGTGAAGACTAACCAGACCACCTACTTTTAATTTATTTTCATGACGAGAGCACGTTGGCATCAAAAGTAGAGCCAACAAACTCTGTGCCAAAGGAGAAAATTGTCATTTGGGGATTAAAAAAAAAAGACAATATAATTATCTAAAGTGTTGGGGTAAGGGGAATCTAAATGTCAGTTTATATCATCTCCTGATTTAAAATGATTTTTATGTATAAACACTATCTGAGATATCATGTTATCTTTAGGATTATAATAGAACACAGATGAGGCTTGAAATATTTGTTCTAATAAAATGAGAAAGGCTGCAAGGAAAGATTACCATTTGAGATTAGAGTAGCTATTTATTTGATATTTCACATGTGGTGATTTTAGGTCCATGAGCTAAATTTCTGTTTTCCTCTCATTTGTTTTTAACCTCATTTTTAATATCTTGAAAATTGCCATAGAAATATACTTTCCTTTGCCACAAATATGCCGAATGCTTACTAAGACTAAGTTATCTTTTTTCTTTAGTCTTGTTAGTGATAGCTGCTATTTGATGGGTCTTAGTTACAATCTGGGCTGTACCGAATCTGTTTTTCATGGGATTTCTTTGGTCTGTCTGAAAGATAGCACATGCATTTCTAGCATTCTTAGCTGGTTCCAAACATAAGGTTATTTCAAATGCATCTTAAAAATCAGGGCTGACTCTAAGAGGTGACATGGTGAAAGCACTTGAAGGACATAACACAAAACCAGGACGTGCAGGAGTGCGGGGATTCACATCTCAGAGAGCTCTGTCCAAGAAGGTGGGCGGGGCTGTTTGCCCACCAGGGCTATTAACTGTGACTGCAATTGAAGATAAAGGCAGATTTCTGAAAAGGAAGAACGTTCGTTTGACTTCCCCAGCTGTACAGAAATGGAAGATGTGATTAGGTCCAACATAAAATTAGCTCTCTGGCTAACAACAACAACAACAACAACAACAACAACAACAACAACAACAGTAATAAGAATAATGTTAGTGGGTCTGGTTTGTTAAGCTCTTATTATATGCCATGCACCATGCTAATCATGCATATCATTCTTTTTCATCTTTGCAAAAACTTGATTTCCTTTTGTTTATTTGTTTGTTTTTTCAATGACTTGATCTCTTAAATGAGGAACCCAGGTCACAAAGGCTTGAGTCACATGCTTGGGGCACAAAACTGGTCATTGAAACCAGGCATTCTGATCTAGAGCCATGCTCTTAGCCTTTTACCATGAATTTTTCTTGTTTTTAAAGATACCTGGGATTTCCATACTTTAACTTAAAACCTTGTCCAGTTTAGATTCATGGAGTTTTTATTAACAACTATATCTGTACCCATAGCCATAAGACTCAGATCAGTGGCCCTGAGCATGATAACAGACTCTTTGGTGTTGTGAACTTGGATGGAGCCAAAAGGGATACAGGATAATTTGTGCCCAAGACTCTCAGATAGTGATGAAAGGAACTCTGGTCAGGGGGGCCTAGTGCTCTGTATGGAAGGATTATGATAAAGGATGATTCTTCCTAGTCTATCATAGTAGGAAGCCGATAGTTAATGTCAAAAAGCAGATATATAAAAGAAGTGGTATAATTATAACTCATTATTAAATTACTTGATAATGATCCCCAGAAAAACTGAAACCAAAAATCAACCCCAAGTGGTTTGCTCTGAGAAGTAGGAGCCGGTTTGGGCAGGGGGTGAGGAGGAAGATTGTCGCTTTCTGTTACAGACTCTTCTGTAGTATATGAACCATGTTCATGTTTTACTTTGATCAGAATAAACCTGTTTTTAAGACAATAGTGGGAGAAACAATATAACAATCAAGGTTCTCCTTTAAAAAGGCCGAAAAGAAGAAAAATCTCTTCACGTACCCCATTGTACTTTCCTTTCCCCCTCTAAGCAGGGATCTGAAAAATTCAGTAGAATACAACATATAAGTAATTGTTCTTGGTTTTGTTTAGTCTTGAAAGTTCCCTTTGTTGGTAAGGTGAAGGTTTCCAGAGAAGACATTTTTCAAAACTGTTTGGTTAATTAGGCCAGCTTTTTTGATGACTAAATAAACCTGACCAATGACCTGTGGACCACTTGATTAATTTTTGATCCCAAATTACCGAGGTCCATAGATTTAAGTGATGGATGTAGTGCCATGATGCCTCAAGGACTTCTTAGATTATCTTTGCCTTTCGTTGCCATTACCGGAATGTTACTTGTGTTCTGTAGGTCTGCTTCTTTGTAACAGATAATCACAGTAACCTTGACTGTCTGGAATCTTAAAGCTGGTTAACCACTTAGGAAATCCTGCTATGCTCTCTTTGGAGGTGGTTGGTAATCCTAGCTCATTACATACTTTTTCATATCAGCATTTGTCTTAGTTTCCTTTGCAGACCATTTTTGCTCATTTTTTAACATCATCATTCCTAGATAGACTTTTTTTTTTCTTTATCATATATATTGTTCCTGAAAACCTTATTTGGCTGAACTTGTTTGACCTTAAACTTATCTTTAGTTCTCAGGAAATTTAGTCATTTCCCAGTTTAGCAATCTGACAAGTTAGATTTTATTTATGCTTATAGGTTTTTAAAATAAGGAGATGTTTTTCAGGGGTATGTGTGTGTGAGTGTTAATGTGTGTGTGTGTGTGTGTGTGTGTGTGTGTGGATGTGTGTATATATCATTAATTGTAAATAGAAAATCAAACTTTCTCAGTGTACCATCCTTAAAGTTTCCCATAAGATACTGTTGTTTTATAATATTTTTAAAAATGTACTATCCTATCAAAAGATTAATATTGACTATATGGTGACACCTTTTTTTTCTGTAGAGCACTTTTACATCCTTATCCTGTTTAGTTATCACAGCAGGCCTGTGATGTAGGCCAGGGAGGACTCATCATCCCCATCTCATAGACTGGGAGAGGAGAAGGTGAGTGACTGGCAGGCAGTCCCACAGTTAGCGGTAGAACAACAATTCAGTGCTCTGAACTTGATTTCATGTTACGCTGCAGCAGGATTTAAATCTAGTGCAGGAGCCAAGGGTTTAATGAAATAAGCAGCAGCACACAGCAATCAGAGTTCATGTTTAAGAGCTATAAGCAGTTGTGTTGGGCTATGCAGAGCAGGGCTTTCAAGCTCTCCAGGAACCAGGCAGGTAATACAAATGAGGTGTAAGACAATGGGGAGTTTCAGGGACACTAGTGACGCTGACAGCAGGTGCCCAGAGGGGGCAACAGAGCTTCAGATCTTCCTTTTATTCAGCAGTTTAGCCTCAGTATGGCTTAAACTTGAAGATTTTTAAGAGAAGTTAGAAAGTCTGATTTTTTTTAATGGGTAATTACCCAATTTTCACACACTCTTCTTGCTAAACAAATTATTTCACTCTCAGGCCTGTAGCTTAGGACCCCTGACCTAAATGTTACTATTCTCTGCTTAGGCACTTAAAGGCAGCCTGTGCTGAGGCCACTCCAGGGGCTGCGTTCATCTTTCCTTGCACCAGGGGTGATCTTGCTTTGTGAGGAGACCATGACAAGGGTACTCTTGGGACAGAAGAGGCTGCAGGTTATAGACCTGGGACCTTGTTGCATGAAGGAAAGCCCTTTCTAATTTGTATTTTCCAATTATCCTATGGAAAACCTTTTTGGAGTGATAAAGCATGAGCCTATTGTTTTCTAGATATTTATTTATGTTAAAAGGCCACATAACAATGTTCATTTTTGGTGTATCTAGGAAAAAATAATTCATTAATATTTTCAAGCTTGATTTTTCTGCTGGTAAATACGGGTCAACTTTAATATTGTCCTAGATCCAAAGAAAAGTAAATGCAAACCTTATACTTTTTTGGTTATTGGTATAGTTTTTCTGTGATAACATAGTTTTGTTCTTAAATAATTTTGTCTATTTTTGTTATGTTGGGGACCTTTTTATAGCAACTCTGGTTTTTAAAATATTTATAGCAACTCTCCAATCTCAACTTCTGGAAGAGTTCACAGGCATAACCTGCTATGGTTTATTGGATTGGAAAATATTCTTCTTTAATTTAATTTGAATCAGAGGACTTAATAATCCAGTTGTGGTTATATTGGTTCATATGTCTTCACTCATTTATTTAGTACCGATTATTTCCCTGACATTGGGGGTTGAACAGAGAACAAAAAACACAGAAATCTCTGTTTTCCTTGAGTTAATCTTCTAGTGTGGAGAGAGAGAGAGATGATAAAGAAAATAAAGAAGTTAAACATGTAGTGCATTAAAAGGTCAAATGCTACGGAATAGGAAGTAATAGTGGTGGAGAAGTTTATAACTGTAAATAGAACGTTCAAGAAGGCCTCACTGAGAAGGTGACATTTAGGCAAAGAACGAAGAGAAAAGAGGTAAGCCATGTAGATCATCTGCAGGCAGAAGTTATAGCCAAAGCAAAGGTCCTGAGGCGAGAGGTGCCAGCTGTTTTCAAAGAAGAAGAAGGCGGCCTGTCTGGCTAGAGCAAAACAGGCATAGGGAGGAGATAAGATCAGACAGAGCCTGTAGGACCTTATAGGCCATGATAAGGACACATACACAGCGCGCGCGCGTGTGCGCGCACGCGCGCGCACACACACACACACACACACACACACACAATCATCTGTCTCCACTAAAATTTCATAGCCGATTCCCCTGTTGATTAAATGGTAAAGGCCAGCGTTTGGGGGTTCTTTTCCATTATTAAGGTATTCTGTGCCTGTTGAACATTTGGCTAAAGAGAAGATGAAGAAATAGGTTGACTGTATTAGGAGCAATTCAGATTAATTAAGGGTTGGGATGTGACTCCAGAATCTCTAGTTTCTCAGAATTAGAACCCACCTGTGTATTTTCATATCATGTTGCTGATACCTTTATTATAGCATTCATTTTATTGGTTATATTGAAAATAAGTTCCTGAGGGATTAGTTAATTTGCATATTCATTTTCCAGCAAATATTTATTGAGTGATGTTATGTGCCAGGTACTGAGCTAGTCTTTGGGGTAAGAAGTGGTGTGCACTTAAGGACATAGCCTACATTCTAGTGACAGATTCTAGTACAATGAAGGTTACACAGATGTGCTTGGAGGTAGCATAGATCGTCTCCTCCATCTACTTTTTTGTGTGTCCAAAAGCAATTTAAATAGCGTTATGGACCGAATATTTGCGTCCCCCCTACCTCCATTCATATGGTGAAGACCTAAAACCCGCAATGTGATAGCACTTGGAGATGGGGCCTCTTGGAGGCGATTAGACTTGGATGAGATCATGATCGTGACACCCTTCTCATGGGATTAGTTCCCTTACGATAAGAGACCTCACACCATGTGAGGACATGGCAAGAAGTCAGAAAAGTCTGCAAGCCAGGAAAAGGACCCTATTGTAACCTGACCATGCTAGCACCCTGACCATAGACTCCTGGCCTCTGAAATGAGAAATAAATGTCTGCTGTTGAGGCCAGTCAGCCCATGGTATTTTGTTAAAACAGCCCCAGCTAAGCTAGGTAGACAACCATCTAACCTTTCACTGTATTTATTGTCTCCTTTTGGTTTCATGTGACAAATTTAAATCAAATGCTGATGAATGGTTTCAGGCATGGTTGGATCTAGCTTTTAAAAATAGTTTATCAGGAGACTGTTTCTGTTTCTTGGTTCTTCTCCTTTCTTTACTAATGTTTAGCTAGATTCTTCCCAACTGATAGCAAAGATGTTTCCAGCAGCAATAGGCTTATATTCTCTTGGTATGGAACTAAAGAAGAAAGAATGTGCGTCCTTCCCAGGAACTTAAAGAAAATTTTCAAAGCTGATGATCTTTGCCCTCAAAGAACCTGACTTGGGCCATGTGACTGCTGAATATTCATTCTATCTAGGGGGATGAACATATTGCATGACCATTCCTGGGTTACCCTTCAGTTCCTAAAGTTAGCAAATGAGGTCAACTCCACCCATATGAGCCAAAATGTGAGCTCAAAGGAAAACTGGGTGTTGTTAACCAGAGAAGGGGAGTGGATGCTGGGCAGGAAAAAAACAAGCGACCATATCTGGGGGTAGATAATGTATAGCAACTTAAGCAGTTACTTACTTATCCCCATTTTTTGTTTTTGTTTTTTTAGTACTTTTGTGTTTAATATTTACTAGATGAAATGAAGAAAGTTCAGTTGGGTCTATTCTCTCATTGGTTTTAAAGAGTCACAAGTCAATAGGCTGTTTTCAACCCTGTAATACTATGGCTGTACTGTTAACTATTAGGATCTTTGTTCAGTAATAGTTGTGAGAATTACTCAACATACAGTCTAGAAACACAGCGCTCGGCCTGCTCCCTCTTTTCCATGGCAGATGGAGAGATGGGGCTAAATGTATTTGTATTCAGACTGGCTTCATTATGAGGTTGGACCTTTCTTAGATTTATTATGAAGCTGGAAAGCCATTAAATACACACACACACACACACACACACACACACACCATTTTTGAAGCATGAGGACTTTCTCCTCTTGCCTATTACAAACTGGTTAAACAGATTTTTCCACCTTAACTATGACCAAGAATTTGAATTGTCACCTAAGAGGCCCCTTTAAATTTGCAGAAAGCAATGAGTTATAGCATAGATAAACACACACTGGAAGTATTTCTAGAATTATAACCATACAGATCACTAAA
This sequence comes from Ursus americanus, assembly GCF_024610735.1. Lineage (NCBI taxonomy): Eukaryota > Metazoa > Chordata > Mammalia > Carnivora > Ursidae > Ursus > Ursus americanus. The sequence goes on from NC_142134.1 coordinate 43,394,611, forward strand.
TCTTCCATAATTAATGTTTGTTTTTGTTTTTTCTTTTTGCTGCTGAGTAAGCATGAGATTAAGCTTTTAGTTTTATCCAGTACTGCTTAGTTTTGTTTTTGTCCCCCCTAATGCTATCCAACCACTAAGCATATGAGGTTCCTTTGAGTTGCTTTGGTATTTAATTGAACTTTTCCACTGAGCTGCTTGAACTGCTTGCATACCCATAGAACCTGAGGGTTGGTGCTCTTTATTGTATGCCTCTTCTGAGAGCAGAGTGCAGCCACTGTTGAGGATACGTTCTAGTGTCGGGGGTATCCTGAACAATGGGGCAGAACTATCTCCTTCTGTTTAATTTTTGCTGTTGGAAAAAATAGTTTTTATTATTTTCTTAATTACAAAAATATATTTATCACAAAAATTAGATTATATTGCAGCTTCCCAAAGTCACATGTAATTTAATTATCTAGAGGTAAACAATGTTAGCATTTTGTATGTTTCCTTTCAGATCTTTTTACTCTATTGTTGCTTTTTACTGAAAATAGAATCATGTAATAATGTTGTTCTATCATTCATATTTTCATTCATGGCCCTAAATATCGTCCATGAGATCATAGTAGTCACAGTGTTGTAAAGGTATTGTACTTTACTAACCACTTTGTTGTTGAATACTAGGTTATGTCCAGTTTTACACTCTTATAAACAAGCTGCAGTTTATGTATTTGTGCATATCAATGATTATTTCCTTGGTATAAATACCTAGATTTCCCAGGTCAAAAGGTTTTTACATTTTAAGGCTTTTGATGCTTCCTGACAATACCTTTTAGAAATATGGCAATTTAAACTCTCCACAAAGCTCTATAAGCATGCCCATTGTTCCATACCATCATCAGTATTGCTGATTTAATGTGCAATATTTTTCTTTCATTTTAACAAGTACCTTCTAATCAATTAACGCAGATTTTTTTCATGTGTGCTAGTTTGTTGTATTCATATTTTGTGAAGTGTTCAGTTACACTTTCCAATTTTCTACTGGGGTTTTCATCTTGTCAGTTTATAAAAGTTCTTCATATATTTATGATATCCATCTTTTTTCATGCCATTTATTATTTGATATTTATTTATTTGTATTTTAAAGAATACAATGACTATTTTTATGCAATCAAGTCTGTCTATCTTTTCCTTCCTTATCTCATTTTTAAACATTTATGGAAGACATAGTATCAGACATTATCACAAGAACTCTACAGTCATTATCTTATTCAATCCACCCCACAAATTGTATGAGTCATGTATTATTATTATCACCCCTGCTTTACAGTAAGAAAATTGACTCCACAAATGGCAGTTGGGAACTGGATCCATGCAGCCTGACTCAGAGCTGGCTCTCTTGACCATTTATCTAATTCTTGATTTTGCTCTTTGTGTCATGTTTAGAAATGCCTCTGCTTCTCAAGATTATGTAAACATTCATCTGTATTTTCTTTCAGTATAATTATGGTTTAATATTTACCTATTATTTATTTAAATGTTTTTTATCCCCTAATCTCTGGATCTCTTTTGTTCTCTCACCTGCAGGCACAGAGAATAATTTCTTGTTGCTTTCTCATTCAGGACTCTCTTTGTTTTTAAAGCTACCGCTTAATTCCCTTCTCCTTTCTTCTGTTGTTAATGCCAGTGTTAGTTCAACAAACATTAGCTGGGCATGTACGTTGTGCCAAAATCTCTTAGTCAAGGTAGGGATACAAAAATGAATAAGACAAAATCTACCTCTCCATAGCTTGTTTTGTAATGATAAGAAAGAGAAACATACATGAAGAATTTTAAGGTAACCAGGTGATGGGTATTAAGGAGGGCATGTGTTGTGACGAGCACTGGGTGTTATACACAACTAATGAATCGTTGAACACTACATCAAAAACTAATGATGTACTATGTATTGGCTAACTGAACATAATAATAAAAAAACTATGGTAAGTCTTATAAAAGAGATACACACAAAATAGTGGGAGAGGGAGAGGTAGAAAATAATTTGAATTGGTGAAGAAGGAAGGAATAATTAAGGAAGGACTTGTGAGGAAGTGAAATTTAAATCAGACCTTGAAGGATGGGGAAGACTCAGACTATAACACAAGGCTGATCATAGAATCATCTCATAGGGCTACTGTAAAGATCAAATGAGTTAATGTATGAAAGTGTGTAAAACAGTATCCGGCAGGCGATTAGAGCTGAGTCAATGTTGAACATAGTCTTGATCATGACTGGAAGCAAAACCTGGGAAAATGCTGATCGTAGAATAAGTCCTACCTTCTAGATGTCTATTTATGTATCCTAGTGTCCCTCTTGATTTTTTTGTGTTAGTAGTTGCTGGCTTGTATGTTTCATGATTTTATACCGTGCTTTCACAAAGCTAGTCACGTTGCATTTGGAGGAGAGCAGGCTGTTTCTAAAGAAAAATAAGTTTAATTAGCTTGGAGCCAGTTTTATTAACTTTTATATATCATGCTTTTGTTACAAATTAACCATAGACTTCTGTTTAATTAAGAGTCTGATGGTCTCACTTAAAGATTGTGATCACAATCTGAGTATCTTCAAACAGTTGTGTGTGTTCGTGTGTGTGTGTGCATGTGCTTTATATTATCAAAGAAACTAAAACAATAGCTTAAAATAATATACTGGAATCATTTAAGTTTAAGTCAGACAGTGAATAGAGTTTTAAAAAACCGTGTTTGATACTTTTGCTTTTGGGTCATTTGGGTGCTTGGGGGACTCTCCTGATTGGAGTTTGGCCCTTGCCAGGAAGCAACAGTCACCATCAGAGGTTACAAAGCAGGAAGCTCGAAGCTCAGAAAGGAATCTTGGGGGCAGCACTGTATGCAGTCTGAACCCTGGGACCAGGACCATGTCAAATAGATGACTGCTAATCCCATCTCTATCTTACCTTGAGAACAGAAGCCAGTCCCCCACGGCCTGAGGACAGGCTCTAGGCAGAAGTCCAATGTGGATGGACCAAGAGTTAGTTGCAGTTCTTAATGATCTTTAACATTTATGGAGCACCTCAGTGGGACCCAGTGAAAAACCAGACCATCTCCCTTCTTCTCTTCTTCCTATCCATGCTCTCGGAACCATCCCTTCCTCACTGGGACTAATTGTTGTCGTACGTGTGTGGATGTGGGGAGAAAAACACAGACTACCACCAGCCCATAATGGTACTTTTATAGGAATAAGAAAAGGCTGTTCTTCCTTAAGACAGGAAAGTTGTCATAATCAATATACAAAGCTATGGAAAATTGTCATAATCAATATACAAATCTATGATGTTTATGATTTGAATTGCATCCCTTTAGGTGTATAGTGTACAACCATGTGGTATTACCCTGGAAGTAAAGCCTGCATGTTAGAAAGAAGGGAGGGAAAATGATAAGGGCCGTTTGGAGCTGCTTTATCCCTGGAGTCTTCTATCTTACGGTGTACCGTTGCCTCCTGTGTCCCCCAGTAGAGGCGCCGTTGACCTTGTGGACTGCACAGTTCTTTGTTGTGCACAACTGCTTTGGGCACTGAAGGACATGATGTGCCCCTGGCCCCCTTTTCCACTTTCTACACTAGATGCCTGCACTGCTCCCATGTTACCGTGTCAGCCCAAAACACCCGCTTCCGTTTCTAGATGCCCCTAGAGAGACAGTATTATTCAAGTCGAGAACCTCTGCCGTGGCCTCCCAGTACTAACCCTTCGTTCTCCAGAATGCCATGTATACATGCTTACCCTTCACGTCACCTCCTCTATGAATATTTCCAGTTTTCTGTCTAGACAGAAATGATCCCCCACTCCGTGCTCCCACATAGCCCCTTATACTGACACCTGTTAGGGCGAATACCGACTACATTGTGGTTGGGTTTGGGGGCCTATCTCTGTCCATCCATTAGACTTTGAACAATATGAAGTTGGGGATAATGTTGTCACCCTGGTATCCAGAGTCTAGCACAGTTTCTTGTCTTCTTGGGAAGCTTTTCTTCTCCTTTCTCTACCAGGTCAACTAAAATTTTAAAATCTCAATAACTTATTCTAATTTGTGAAAACATTTTGCTTAATGAAGTACCTCTTGAAATCAACCAAATAAAGGCATAATGTGTTATAACTCAAAGTATTGGGGAATTGCTTCTGTAATATATCTGAAATGTTAGTTTCCTATTCAGACCAGGATTTTCAGGTCTGCTGAACTATTAATGCTAGTGTAAAATATTATTCTAGGTCAAAGTTGCCATGGTTCTGTACCACTTAATGAAGATAGATCTTTTGTGACATGGTTCCTGTGTAAGTGAGTCTTAAACTTAATATTGCAAAGGATTCTCATTTCCAGAGAATTTTATCACTGTCCATACTTCCATTTGTGTTGAGAGTTCCACTGAGTCAGCCCCTGGGGCCTGAAGTAAGTGAAGAATATTTTTCTCTCTTATCACTCTGTGGTGTGTGAGAGTCAGTTAACTATGGGTAATGTTCACTGGCTTCAGTTTGGGGAGGGCATTTTTATATTTCATTTGATTTGTCTTCAATAATTTTTTTCCTAGCAAGACACAGGTCAAATTCATCACAATAAATCCCTCTATAAAAAGAATGCTTGCTCATCAGGAAATTCAATTTCTTATAGCTGCTATAAAGATTGTTTCATGGATGGCCAAGATATCTTCGAGTAAGAAAAAAGTTCCCAAGGTTCTGCAAGGACTCATAATAACAAACAAAGGCTGTTCTTTCTGCTTAGCACTATTGCCATTTGACAAGAAACAAATAATAAGTACACAAGTGAGGCATCAGTGATTTGAGTTCTCTGTTGCCAAAATTTGCTTAGGGGTAGTGCACCAGCCGTCTAGAAAGGTCTTTGGACACACAAGGCCGACAACAGTTCAGTTAGTTAAGATACACCCTAGGTTGCTATAGTAAATAGACTTTAAAATATAGTAGACACAGGCAAGATAGAAATTTCATTCATTCTTTTTAAAAATTTTTTTATTATTATGTTATGTTAGTCACCGTACAGTACCTCATTAGCTTTTGATGTAGTGTTTCATGATTCATTGTTTGCGTGTAACACCCAATGTTCCCTTTCATTCATTCTTATGTAAAAGTCCCCATCGGTGTTCAAGGGCTAGTAAAGCAGCTTCCTGATGCTGGGGACCCAGGCACCCTCAATTTGGTTGTTTTGCCGTACACACTTTCATTTTGTGGTCTCACAGAGCTGCTCCAACTCTTGCAAGCATTTCCTTATTCCACAGATCAAAAATAGGGACAGAAAGTGATGAGTACAACATGATCCCTTGAAAATCATGACCCACTTAGCACCACAGCTCAGCATCCCACCTGTCAGATCTTAGTGGCATGGCCATACCTAGTTGCAGGGGAGGCTGAGAAATGTAGTCTTTTTTCTGGGTGGCTATGTGCCAGGCTTAAGAGGTGGTCATGTAACCAAATGAAGTGAGGAAATTGACTACTGGGGCACAAGAAACAAGGTCTGTTAAAATGGTTCTTGCGATTAGTTATAGTACTGAAAGTCAGTGAAATGAATTACATATTTTGATGAAATATTTCTTTGGAGTAGAAACCTTTTCCTAGCTCATTTCATAATCTTTGAAAGGCATTTGTTGATGGAATTGGCCACATCATTGTCTTTGCTAGATCAACGCTTGTGCTTGCTCAGATTAACTGTTGCGTGTGTCTATGTTGTATGAATGGGAAGCCAGAAGCAGGCAGCCTGCCATACTCTCAGGCCACCCGTGGCTGTAGAAATGGAGGCTAGTACAACTTTGTTCTTAAAGGTATTCTTAAAGGTATTCTCCCTACTAAGTAGTCTTCATCATCTTAATAACCAAAATGCAAGGGAGATGGAAGATTTCATGAGTCCCAAAGTTTAGGCACATTCTTATTATAATTCTATCAAATGTTAGTTTTCATTTTTTAAGATTTTGGTTTTTTTGTTTTTGCTCAATTTACTTTGACTTTGAAAAAAGAAATTCCTAATCCCCTCTGCCCTCTCTTAGTTCACTCTCTCCTACAGATTTTGTGTGGTCTTGATTTTCCTGGGAAACTTTACTTGATCTCTGAATTCTGGATTGAGTGCCCCAAATGTCTTCTACCATAACACCGGGAATCCCATTTACTGTCTACAGACCAACCCTCTGTATTGTAATTGTCTGCTCCTATGTTATTATCCCCCACTAGACTCTACACTATGCAAGGGATGGATCTTGTTGTTCATTTAGCAGCATTTCTCTTCTGTCTAGCACACAGTGCCTCGACACACATTTGTCAAATAAAGGTAAGAACTAATGGACAAAGAAAAGAAAGAAGAGAGAGGAAAAGCTAACAAAAAGGGAAGAAGAAATAGGAGGAAATACATTTGATTTCGTTTATGTTGCCATGTTTGAAAATAATTTCTGTCTAAAAAATCTGCTGTCAGCCTCCTCACAGAGCAGTGAGACCAGTAGTCTAGAAGGCTTTATCCATCAGATGCCCATTCGCCCCTCCTTTAAGCTTATGGGAGGAAGCAGAGACAATATAGGGTGTGGTGGGAGTGAGAGCATTTCTGTGTTGGCTCACTGGCCTGCTGGCCAAGGTAAGAGTTCCGCTTCCTCCCCAAGGCATCTCATCAGTTCATTCCCAGGGAGCTCCAGAAGGCTTAAGGAGTGTTTGAGTAATTCATGGAGTATTTCAACCATGTAGTATATTCTACCAGTTCACAAATATAAATTTCCTTTAGCTGTTATCTGTATCTTCAAACATTTCTAATTTAAAAATCTATCTAGTATTCGCAGACTTAACAAAACACATTCTATTTATGCTTTAAGTGGCAGACTTTTTAAAAAAAAGATTTTATTTGTTTATTTGAGAGAGAGAGACCGAGATAGCAACAGAGATAGCGAGAGAGAGCACAAGTGGGGAGGAGAGGGAGTAGCAGGCTTCCTGCTGAGTAGGGAGCCTGATGCAGGGCTCCATCCCAGGATCAGAACCTGAACTGAAGGCAGACACTTAACTGACTGAGTCACCCAGGCGCCCTGCAGACTTTTGAAAGGTTTGTGTGTGTGTGTGCATTTGACTGAATTTGACTGTGTATTTAATTTAAATCTAGACATTCAATGATACATTTTATTATAGTGCATTCCATTATTATCTTCAAAATTGAGAGCTCTTTCCCAGTTTAATATGCCTGCTCTGTAAAATAAAGTGAAAAAAAATAATTTGAATAGATAAAAATAATTGAAAGTGGGGCATTTTGTGGAGGGTAGAGAAATATGCAGAATGGGATGGGTAGAAAACCATTGCTATGGTTATAAATTCACAGCCTTGGTGATGGATTCGTTTTTTTGTTGTTGTTTTGTTTTTTTGTTTTTTTAAGATTTTATTTATTTATTTGACAGAGAGACAGCCAGCGAGAGAGGGAACACAAGCAGGGGGAGTGGGAGAGGAAGAAGCGCGTTCCTAGCAGAGGAGCCTGATGTGGGGCTCAATCCCAGAACGCCGGGATCACGCCCTGAGCCGAAGGCAGACGCTTAATGACTGCGCCACTCAGGCACCCCTTGGTGATGGATTCTTAATTAATAATTAAAGAAGCTGGGACTTTGTATTGTGGGATTGTAAAGCTGGAACCAGGAACCTTGAAATCCTCTTGTGCAGTGCTCCCATTTTACAGATGAGGAGAGAGCCCAAGTCACATATTCAAAGTCACTGAAAGTGGCTTTTGTCTTTCTTGCTAGTTATTTAAAACTCTCATGGCCTGTAATCATGTGGCCTGATGAAATATTCCATAGGGGCAAATTTAAAGATGCCAAACTCTTCTAAATCATTGCTCTTTTTTCATTTATCTTTTTTGGGGAAGAAAAGCTCTTTTTAAAAAAATACACATGGGGCGCCTGGGTGGCAGAGCGGTTAAGCGTCTGCCTTCGGCTCAGGGCGTGATCCCGGCGTTCCGGGATCAAGTCCCACATCAGGCTCTTCCGCTATGAGCCTGCTTCTTCCTCTCCCACTCCCCCTGCTTGTGTTCCCTGTCTCGCTGGCTGTCTCTCTCTGTCGAATAAATAAATAAAATCTTTAAAAAAAATAAAAATAAATAAAAATAAAAAAATACACAGACTAATAGTAAGTATAAATCTGATTCGTGTTAGTATTTCAGTCAACTTTGGAGTTAATTTCAATCTACAGTGAATGCTAAAGAAAATGGAATGATTTTGTAAGAACATAGTTATCATATAACTCACTGAACTACTTGCAGATTAAACCAATTAGTCTCACTTCACGTGCAAATGAAAATTTAAATTTAGTAAGATTTTGGGGGGTTACATTTGAATAATTCGGAAAATATTACAAATTTGTCTCAAGTGGATTTGCACATCCAATTTCTTCATCCCTAAAAACAGGAAATTCAAAAATTCAAACCCAGCTCAAATATATCACAACACATGGCTTTGTTTTAAGAAATAAAATTTATTTCTGTACTAATAATATTTGCTTTTTACTTCAGTGGAAAATATATTAACTCTAAAAGGGATTTCAAGTTTTTGCTAAGTGTTAGTTACCTTATGAGTTCCTGAATTTCAGTTCAAATTCCTGTGCAATTCTTTGGGGATAGCTAAGTATACGCAGCCATTGTTGGGGAAGAAAGTTTGATCTGCAGTCAGCAGAATATGAAACCCCAAAGTCAACTGAAATTAGAGTGGAGTAAGGAGACTTTTTCTAGTCAGTACGGTGCAGTGGCCTGTCGCAAACATGCAAAGCAGTCATCTGTGCTGCCCAGCCTAGGCAGCAACATTTGCATGGATGAGATGAATCTTTACTATAAACAACGTTCCACGCCAGTTAGACTGAATAAAAGGCATTTCTCTTGACTGAGAACAGGGGTGAGATGTGGGGGTGTAGGGACTCACTGTTTCATATTAGCAGATGTTTCTCACTTTGTGGTGAATTTATTGTTGTATTCTCCCACCCCAAGGTTCTAACAAAATGAAGAAATAAGCCAATTTCAGATTTCAGTACAGTGAGTCTTGTTTCACTCTTTGTAGTGACTAATCATTTAATTGGAGTAGGGATGGAAAATAGAGTTGATTTATTCAACCAGCATTTCCCAAACACTTTAGGATGTGCTTGGCGATGTGATAGGAGCTAAGTGCACAGAGATGACTGGTACTCAGGACTTCAACAACATTTTTTGTTCTACCATATCCAGCTACTATTTTTGCCATTGAGACATCTGTAGTCTCTGTAATATAATTCCTTTGAATGTGATCCACTTTTCTTTGGCTGCTTTTCAGATGTGTGTACCTGTGTGTATTTGTTTTACAATTTCATTGCAATGTACGGTGTCTAATTTTGGATTTCTTTTCATTTGTCCTGCTTGGTATACATTGCATTTCCTACGTCTATGGATTTATGTGTTTCTTCAGCTCTGGATAATTCCCATATATTATCTCTCTAGTACAGATCTTCCTCAGCTTATGCTAGAGTTATGCCCCAAGAAACCCGTCATAAATTGAAGATGTCATAAATCAAAATGTATTTTCATATGTTTAACCCACCAAACGTCATATCCAATGCTAGCCTATCTATGTGCTCTGAACACTTTAATTAACCTATAGTTGGGCAAAACCTTCTAACACAAAGCCCATTTTATAATAAAGTGTTGAATATCCCACATAATTTATTGACTTTTGTACTAAAGGTATAAACAGAACGGTCATGTGGGTACAGAGTGTTTGTAAGCATATTGATGGTTTACCCTTGTGATCGTGCGACCGACTGCGAGCTGCAGTGCTATGCCCTTGCCCAGCATCACTAGAAAGTACTTTACCTCGGGGCGCCTGGGTGGCTCAGTCGTTAAGTGTCTGCCTTCGGCTCAGGGCGTGATCCTGGAGTTCTGGGGTCAAGCCCCACATCAGGCTCCTCTGCTGGGAGCCTGCTTCTTCCTCTCCCACTCCCCCTGCTTGTGTTCCCTCTCTTGCTGGCTGTCTGTCTCTGTCAAATAAATAAATAAAAATCTGAAAGAAAGAAAGAAAGAAAGAAAGAAAGAAAGAAAGAAAGAAAGAAAGAAAGAAAGAAAGAAAGAAAGAAAAGAAAGAAAAGAAAGAAAAGAAAGAAAAGAAAGAAAGAAAGAAACTTTACCTCATGTCACCACCCCAGGAAAAGATCAGAATTCAAAGTACAGTTTCTACTGAAGGGGCATGAATTTTACACCTTTGTAAAGTCAAAAAAATGTTTAGTAAGTTGAACCATCGTAAGCTGGGGACTGTCTGTATTCTTTCTTTTCTGTTTTTTTCATTCTGAAACTCCACTTAAATATATCTTAGACTTCCTCATTCAATATTCTTTTCCTATTTTTGGTCTTTTCTTTCTTTGCCATGTTTTTGATAATATCTTCAGATCTATCCTCTGTTTCATTATTTTTATCTTTAGCATTTGAAGTCAGCATTTGAGTTTTTACTTTCAAATATTAGTTTTTCACTTTTAAAAACTCAGTCTTTTTTTTATTTTTTATTTTATTTCTATGTTTATATTTATTTTTTTAAGAGAGAAAGAGGTTAGGGAGGGGCAGAAGGAGAGGAAGACAGAGAATCCCCAGCATGCTGCATGATGCAGGGCTTGATCTCACAACCCTGAGATCATGACCTGAGCCAAAATCAAGAATTGGATGCTTAACCAACTGAGCCACCCAGGTGCCCCTTATTGTTGTGTTTTTTTTTTTAATTTTTTTTTTGATGTAAAGTTTGATGACTCATTAGTTGCGTATAACACCCAGTGCACCATGCAATACGTGCCCTCCTTACTACCCATCACCAGTCTATCCCGTTCCCCCACCCCCCTCCCCTCTGAAGCCCTCAGTTTGTTTCTCAGAGTCCACGGTCTCTCATGCTTCATTCCCCCTTCTGATTACCCCCCCTTTCTTTATCTCTTTCTTCTCCTACCAATCTTCCTTGTTCTTATGTTCCATAGATAAGAGAAACCATATGATAATTGTCTTTCTCTGCTTGACTTATTTCACTTAGCATTATCTCCTCCAATGCCGTCCATGTTGCAGCAAATGTTGAGAAATCATTCTTTTTGATAGCTGAGTAATATTCCATTGTATATATGGACCACAACTTCTTAATCCAGTCGTCTGTTGAAGGGCATCTCGGCTCCTTCCACGATTTAGCTATTGTGGACAATGCTGCTATGAACATTGGGGTGCATATGGCCCTTCTCTTCACTACGTCTGTATCTTTGGGGTAAATACCCAGTAGTGCAATGGCTGGATCATAGGGTAGCTCAATTTTTAACTTTTTAAGGGACCTCCACACTGTTTTCCAGAGTGGCTGTACCAACTTGCATTCCCACCAACAATGTAGGAGGGTTCCCCTTTCTCCACATCCTCTCCAACTATTCCATTCAATTCAATTCAATATATTGTTGTTGTTGTTGTTTAAAAAAGACTTCAGGTTATTTTTGATAATTTATTATTCCCACTTTATTTTTTTCATTTTCATCTTTTGTTTCTTTGAACATTTTGTATATTATCAGTTTATATTCCTTAATTAATAATTCCACTGTTGAAGTCACTGGGATCTGAATCTGCTATATGGTATGTCTGCTGATTCATCCATTGCTTGCTTCCTTGTATGTTTTGTAGTTTTTGGTTGTGAACTCATATCTGGCAGAATAATCTTTTGTAACTCTGCAGGTATAAATGAGGGCTATGTTCTTTCAGAGATAATTTGGCTAGACTCTTCCTCTAGAGCTAGGGGTCACTAGGGATGCTACCAATCCGTGACTGGTTTAGCCTGCTTCAATGTCCTGAATTAATATAGAAGTTGCAGGTTCAACTCTCTCACCTTGAAGGGTTCCCAAGGCCAAATGTTTAGATTCCCACACAGAAGCCAATGCAATACCCCCAAGGCAACAGCAGCTTTCTGTTGGCTTGTTATCCAAAGTCTAGTTTCAGCTCACTGGTTGATTTGTGTTTTAGTGTTTTTGTCTGTACAGGTTTTCTTTACTTTCTTGTAAGCCAAGAATGAATTAAGAAGAAAGTTTGTTGTCATTTTTATGTGATTTTATTGCATGTATGTGTTATTGTAGCAAGAGGGCTTATCATAGTATTTAGCCTCGTGTAACTCCAGGACACTGTAATACACCTCTAATTTTGGCCCACCAATAATCTGTGTTGTTAAGAAAATAAAACAAATGACATAATTAATCCTGAGAAATGTGAATATTGAGGCACTTTCATGTGGGGAAACCTTGTAAGTTATAGAGATTAGTCCCATATGAAGAAAGAACTCTTCTCTCCTCTTGATTTTTGTTGGACAGTGTAATCAATGCAAAATATTGGCCTTTGGGGGCGCCTGGGTGGCGCAGTCGTTAAGCGTCTGCCTTCGGCTCAGGGCGTGATCCCAGCATTCTGGGATCGAGCCCCACATCAGGCTTCTCTGCTGGGAGCCTGCTTCTTCCTCTCCCACTCCCCCTGCTTGTGTTCCCTCTCTTGCTGGCTGTCTCTATCTGTCAAATAAATAAATAAAAAATCTTAAAAAAAAAAATCTTGGCCTTTGGCACTGTCTTTATCCTAGGTCAACAGGTATTTTGACATGATTTTTAAACAAAATAAACACCTAAATCAAGTGTTTTTGGTTCACTTACAAGAGTACAACTATGCATTTGCTCACGAAGTAGCATTTAGAAATGCCTGGGAGCAACTGGCCAGCTGGATATCTTGAGATGAGACTGTTTCAGGGGTGGAATTTTTTGACCTGTTATTTGGTCATGTCAGTGTTCCTGCTGAATATTTGATTGATTCTCTGTAAGTTAGTTTTGCCTTTCCTATCATTCTTTAAGTTCTGCTGGACCAGTTACCATTAAATGGTAACCTATATATAAATGAAACATGGGCCTTGTACGTGGAAGTCAAATAGGAAAGTTGTGTACACAAATAATTACAGCACAGTAGGATAAGCTCTAGAGTAGAAGGATACAAAGTATTATAGGCATCCCTAAGAGGGAGCATCTATGCCTGTGTGCAGAAGATCTGACCAATCTGGAAAGACTTCACAGATGAGGACACATATAAGTTGGGTATTAAAGAATAAGTAGGAATTACCAGGTAGAGAAGAGGGGGGATGACAAATTCCAAACAAAGGGGTTGTTATTAGATAGAGTAGGTTGGAAAGGTTTGTCAGATGAGGAGGAAAAGATGCTTAAAGAGATGAGTATAAAACATTCGTCTTCTTACAGGGAGTAAAAGCCATTGACTTCGTCTTTTACAACAGCATAGCTCTTTTATTCCTCATATTCACCCCCTACCTCCTTTTCCCAAATATCACTAAATACTTCATTTTTTTATGTGAACCTAGATTATAAAGAATCCACTACGTAGAGATCATTTCTTTGTGGGCATCTTTGATATTATAGCATTTTCCATTCCTTAGGATAGGATCTCTGGTCCTTCCAGCATCTTCAAGCCAGATCTTGATTGCTGGCTGCCTTTGTTGTGAGTGGGCTCCACCTTGTATCTTTTGTTCATATATTGCTGTTTGCAGCAGGAGTGGGGAAGATACTTTGCTTCACCACAGGTTACCATAATCCTTTTTTCCCCCTCATTTTTAGAAACTTTGCCTTTTTCAAACTAAAGAATGACTTTATTTTTGTCTGAGTTTATTTGCCCATGACTTCAAAATTTTTCTCTTTCCATTATGTCCTCTAAGCTTTCATACCATTCTGTAAAACTTGTCATAGAATAGGCCTGTTTCACAAGCTTGAAGGGGAAAAGTATATCTGCCATTACCAATGAAAAATTAATAGTTTCTGTTTTTCAAGTAGCTTAGTTTGCTTCACAGATTTTTTTCTTTTTGCTGCAAAGGCAAGGAAAGGTATTGGCACATTGACTTCTAAGACCTCATCCTGTTTATTTGTTATGAAAAGTGCATCTGATACACCAATGTTCATAGTAGCATTATTCAAACTCACCAAAAGGTGGAAACAACCCAAATGTCTATCAACAGATGAACAGATTTTTAAATGTGGTATATACATGCAGTGGAATATTACCCAGCCTCAAAAAGGAAGGGAATTCTGACACGTGCTGCAGCATGGATGAACATTAAAGACTCTATGCTAAGTGAAATAAGCCAGACACAAAAGGGCACATATTGTATGGTTTCACCCATATGAGGTACTTTATGAGGTGCATAAAGTAGTCAAATTCATAAAGACAGTAGAATTGTGGTTTCTAGGGCTTAGACTGGGGGAATGGAGAGTTATTGTTTAAAGGGTATAGTTTCTGTTTGGGAAGATGGAAAAGTTCTGGAGATGGATAGTGGTGATGGTTGCACAACAGTGTGAATGTATTCAATGTCTTTGAGCTGTACAGTTAAAAATGTTAATTTCATGTCATGGATATTTTGTCACAATAAAAAAAAAAGTATATCTGAGAAAAGGTGACTTGGAGAAAATCATATTGTGTCGGAGGTCATTATTTCAGAGACTTCATTGATTCAGTCATTCATCCATTCAACAAATACTGAGTTCCTACTATGTATCACGTATGTTATAGATACTAGGGACACAGCAATGAACAAAACAGACAACAATTCTAGCCTCACTGAGCATTTTAGTGAGGTGAAACAGACAGTAAACAAAGTAAATCAATTTAAGAAAATGTAGTGAACATGTAGTGAAAAGTTGTGTGGAGAAATCTAAAACTGAGAAGGATAGGGTGAGTTGGGATTAGGTGAGCACTGTTAAAATTTGTCAGGTTAGTTCTCTCTGAGAAGTGGCATTTAAGACCCGAAACAAGCGTGGGATCAGCCAGATGGCTATCTGAGGGAAAAGCAGTCCAGACAGAAAGAACAATTGAGGACAGAGGCCCTGAGATGAACTTTGAGTAATAATAATAGATTTCATTTGGACACTAGTTTTATATAGTTTACTATTAATCTTTAAAACAATTCTGCAAGTAGGTCTTATTTTCCAGATGTGGCTATTGAAGTTCATGGAAGTTAACACACCTTGTACAAGTTCACTTAGTCAGCATGTGGCAAAGCAGGAATTTGCAACCATGTCTGTCTGACTCAATATCTCTGTCTTTCTGTGTTTCCATATAGCCTTCTATGGCACAAAGGTAACAAAATTAATTGGGTGTCCCCAGTGAATGAGTTGCTCAGCATTTCAAAGCATTCCCTTAGAATATCATATGGGCTCTTTTAAATTATAGTTTGTGATAAGGATAATAAAAATCATACAAACAGACTTCCAGTTTCTGTTTTTACAAGTAAGGAACTTGGAAATTGCCACCTTGTCCTAACAAGAAGCTGAACAGACTGAAAAATCAACTCTTCTTGGATCCACAAGAGAGGAGAGGACACAGGGCAAACCGTGTCCCTAAGATTGGAGAGACAGAGAGACAAATACAGGGAGTCCCAGCCTCTCCGGGCAGAGACTCACAGTGGAAATTGCTGCAAGAACCAGTTCAGGTAGGGAAACCTGAACTGTAATTGATGAACTGCTGGAGGCTCAGTGCAAACAACTCTGAGAGTTAAGAACTCCAGGGGGACCCAGTTAGAGGGGGAGGCCCCACAGTATTGTGAGACTCACCTCCAGGTGAACTTGACTACATTCGCACGGCAAATACAGGAGAAAAATCCCCTCAGGCTTCTGGGAGGGAAAAGGAACTATTTTGAAATATGCCAGAGTACTCTTCTTCTCAACAAGGCCTAACCTCAGGGGAAACTAGTTAACCAGAGCCTAACCTGCTGGGGTATTATCAGAGTCTAACTGACCTGGGGAAGTGAAATACGCAACTCCAGCCCACTTCATCCATCCTGTCCCCACTAAGAGGGGAGAAAAAAACCCTGAGAAACACTTGTGAAATTCACAGTTCAGAGGCACAGGCTCACTAAAACCCTGAGACCTGCAGGATTATAGAATACTTTTCCAAACCCCACTCCTCACTATCACATTACTTTAAAGGTCAATCTAATTTATAGCAGTTCCTTGTACCAAGTACTTCATATTGGCTATCAAAAAAATTACAAGCATGCCAAAAGGTAAAAAATACAATTTGAAGAGACAGAGCAAGCATCAGAACCAGACATGGCAGGGATGTTGGAATTATCAGATCAGGAATTTAAAACAACTATGATGAATATGCTAAGGGCTCTAATGGTAAAGTAGACAGCGTGCAAGAACAGATGGGCAGTTTGTTTCCCAGAGTCCACAGTCTCTTATGGTTCTGGGAAACAAACTGAGGGCTTCAGAGGGAGGGGGGTGGGGGATTGAGATAGGCCAGTGATGGGTATTAAGGAGGGCACATATTGCATGGTACACTGGATGTTATATGCAAGTAATGACTCATGGAACATTGCATCAAGAACTGGGGATGTACTATATGGTGACTAATATAACAAAATAAATATTATTAAAAGAAAGAAAGAAAGAAAGAAAGAACAGATAGGCAGTGTAAGCAGAGAGATGGAAATGCTAAAATGCTAGAGATAAAAAAATATTGTAACAAAAATAAAGAATTTCTTTGATGGGCTTATTAGTAGACTGGACATGACTGAGGAAAGAAATCTCTGAGCTAGAGGATATATCAATAAAATCCTTGAAAACTGAAAAATGAAGAGAAAAAAGAATGAAAAAAAAAAACCCACCAAAAAACCACAAGAGAATATCCAAGGACTGTGGGATAACTACAAAAGGTAAAACATATGTGCAACTGGAACAGAAGGAGAAGAAAGAGAGAAAAGAACAGAAGAAATATTTGAAACAGTAATGACTGAGAATTTCACCAAATTAATGTCTGACACCAAGGCACAGATCCGGGAAGCTCAGAGATCACCATGAAGGATAAATGCAAAAACAAAACAAAACAAAAAAACCCTGGACATAGCATTTTCAAATTATAGAAAATTGAGGATAAAGAAAATACAATCCTGAAAGAAGTCAGAGGAGAAAAAAACACCTTACCTGTAGAGGAATAAAGATAAGAATTATATCCAAGTTTTCCTCAGAAACCATGCAAACAAGGAGTGAGTGGAATGAAATATTTAAAGCGCTGAGAGAAAAAGGCCCATCAACCTAGAATTTGTAACTCTGTGAAATTTTCCTTCAAAAGTGAAGGAGAAATAAAGACTTTTTTTCAGACAAACAAAAACTGAGGGAATTTCTCTATAGACTACCTTGAAAGAAATGATAAAAGAATTTGTTTAGGGAGAAGGAAAATAATGTAGGTCAGAAAGTCAGTTCCGTAAAAGAAAAGCTTCGAAGAAGGAATAAGTCAAGGTAAAATAGAAGCTTTTATATTTTTTGTTCTTAATTGATGTATTTTTCAAAATAAGGGTAGCAATATATTAAATTATGTATGCTTATGCATAATTATGCTTATGTATGCTTATATAAAGTGAGATGAATGATAGCAATGATACAAGTAATGGGAGGAAAAGACAGAAGAATTAGGATTATTTTGTTATAAGGTACTCATGCAACCCGTGAAGTGGTAAAGTGCTACTCGAAAGTGGACTTGTATTAGTTGTAAATTTATATTGCAAATTCTAAGGCAACCACTAAAAAAGGTTAAAGAAAGGACAACTGATATGCTAATAAAAGAGAAAAATCGAATCATGTAAAATGTTGAATTAAAAGCACAGATGGCAGAAAAAGATTGGAAGACAAAATAGGAACAAAGAAGAAAGGCATCAAATAGAAAACAGTAATGAATATGGTAAATATTAATCCAACTGTATCAACAATCACTCTGAATGTCAATGGTCTCAATGCACCAATTAAGAGAGATTGTCAGAGTGAATCAAAAAGCATCTGACTCAATCATATGTTGTTTACAAGAAGCCCAATTTAAATATAAAGACCCATGTAGATTAAAATAAGTGGGTGGGGGAAAATATATCATGCTAACACTAAGCAAAAGAAAGTAGCAGTAGCTATATTAATTTCAGACAGAGCAGAATTCAAAGTAAGGGAAGTTATCAAGTATAAAGGTGATTACATCATGATAAAGGGATCAGTTCTCCAAGAAAACATAACAATTCTTAATGTGTATATGCTAACAACAGAGCATTAAACTACATAAGGCAAAACTGATAGAACTAGAAGGAGAAATATATGAATTCACTATTATAGTTGGAGACCTCAACACCCTTCTCTCAGAAACAGACAGATCCAGCTGGCAGAACATCAATACTACAGAACTACAATACTATCAGTCAACAGAATATAATTATCATCTGTAGACTACTTTATCCAACAACAGCAAAAACCACATTTTTCCCTAACTTACGTGGAAAATTCACACATGTAAGTGTTAGACCACAATCTGGGCCATAAATGTATCTTAATAAATTTAAAACAATAGAAATCATATAATGTCTGCTTTCAAACCACAGTGGAATGAAACTAGAAATCAATAACAGAAAGATAAATGGAAAATCCCCTAATACATGGAGAGTAAAGAACACAATTCTAAATAACACATGGGTTAAAGAAGAAATCTCAAGACAAATTGAAGAATAAAGCACAACTTATTAAAATTTGTGAGATGCAACAAAAGCAGGGCTTAGGAGGAATTTATAGCATTGAAGGCATATATTAGAAAAGAAGAAAGATCCAAGATCAATAATCTAAGTTTCCATTTTAGGAAACTAGAAAAAGAAGAGCAAATTAAATCCAAAGTAAACAGAAGAAAATAATAATGAGAACAAAAACCAATGAAATTGAAAATAAGAAAGCAATAGAGAAAAATCAATGGAACCAAAGCTGATTCTTTGAAAAGATCAATAAAAGTGATAAGGCTATAGCCAGCCTAAGAAAAAGACATAGGACACAAATTACTAATATCAGAAATGATAGGGAGACAACACTACACAGCTTCCATGGAAATTAAAAGGATAATAAAGGAATACTATGAATAACTCTATGCCTACAAATTTGATAACCTGGGTTGAAATGGACCAATTCCTTGAAAGATACATTCTACCAAAATTCACACAATAAAAAATGGATGATCTGAATAGGCCTATACCTATTAAAGAAATTTAATTAATAATTAATAACTTTCCAAAACAGTGCCATGCCTAGATGGGTTGACTGGTGAATTCTACCAAACCCTTCAGGAAGAAATTATATCACTTCTCTAGTTGGGGGAGAGATGAAGAGGTGGAGCACAGTGATTTTTAGGACAGTGAAAACACCTGTATGATATCGTAATGATGGATACATGTATTTATAGTTTTGTCCAAACCCAAAGTGAACCCTAAGGTAAACTGTGGGCTTTGGATGATTATGATGTGTCCATGTAGGTTCATTCTTGGTAAAAGGAAGTACCACTCTGATAAGTGATATTGATAATGGGGAAGGCTATTCGTGTGTGGGGGTAGGGGGTATATGGGAAATCTCTGTACCTTCTTCTCAATTTTGTTGTAAACCTAAAACTGCTCTTAAGGGATCATCCTTAAAAAAAATCACATAAACATATTTTTTTAGAGGGCGGAGCAGAGGGAGAGAGAGAATCTTAAGTAGGCTCCCTGCCCAGCATGGAGTGTGACTCAGGGATCGATCTCACGACCGTGAGATTATGACCTGAGCTGAAATTAAGAGTCAGACACTTAACCCACTGAGCCACCCAGGTGTCCCAAGCATACTTTATTTTTTATGTTAAAATAGACTCATTAGGCAAGTCTCATTTAATATGGGGATAAATTTATATACTAAAATCATGATTATGATTATGATTATTTTAACTATTCGTCCTGGACCATGGTTGCAGTCTCATGCTCACCAAGTTCCAAATCCCTAACTCATTATCAGTGATTATATTCTGCGTCAGTTTCCTATTGCCGCTATAGCAAATTAACACAAAGTTAGTGGCTTCAAACAACAAAAATGTATTATCTTACGGTTCTGGAGGTTGAAAATGGGTCTTGAAGAGCCAAAATGAAGGTGTTGGCAGAGCTGTATTCTTCTTGAAGTCTCCAGGAAAGAAAACATTTCCCTGACTTTTCCAGCTTTTAGAGGCTGCCTGCATTCCTTGGTTCATGGCCCCTTTCTCCATCTTGAAAGCACATCACTCCAACCTCTGCTTCTCTTGTCATATGTTTTCTCTAACTTTGACCCTTTTGCCTCCCTCTTGTAAGAACCCTTGTGATTACATTGGGCCTACATGAATAATCCAGGATAATCTCCCCATCTCAAATTCCTCTTGCCATGTAAGATAACATAGTCATAAGTTCTGGGGATCAGGACCAGGACATCTTTGGGGGTCCATTATTCTGTGGTCTGGATGGTCTTCTCTATTTTGGGTAATTTGTGCCATCTCTAAACCTTAGTTTCCTTGCCAGTAAAATAAAGATAATAATATCTTACTGTTAGGAATTAAAATGAGATGTGAAAATATGTATTATATCTAATTCAATAAGTGTTGCATCCCTGGTGCTGGTTTTGAACGTGGAGTTTGGTGAAAGTCCTAACTCTGGAGCAGCACTATCCAATAGAAATCGAACATGGGCTACAATGTAAGCCGCACATATTATTTTAAATTTGTTAAGAGCTACATTAAAAGATAAAAGGGAATGAGTGAAATACTGTTAACGATATATTTTATTTTACCAAGTATATCCAAAATATCTGAAATACTATCATTTCAAAAAGATACAATAAAAATTATCAATGAGTTATATATTTTTTGCACTAAGTCTTCAAAATATGGCATGTGTTTTACATGTGGAATGCAGCTCGATTTAGACTAGTCACATTTCAAGTATTCACCAGCTATATGTGGCTAACAGCTACCATATGGGCCAGTGCACGTCTAGTAGAATCACTGTCATTTCCTTGGGTAACAAGTACTTCACAGCACTTGTCCAACACGAATTCTTCCACTCAGAGTGTTCACAGACAGATCTGACGCTTGAAAGGTCCAAGTAAAGGAGTTTATTCATTTACAAGCTTATTGACCACCTTTGCAGCAAATAACTCAGAAAATTTTAGCTGGTGATAAAGGCTGTGAATATAATACAGTGGTTTAAAGAGTGACTAGGACTAAAAATGGGACAGAAAGATGCCACTTCAGACAGCAAAAAAAGTTCTGAGAAGGGGACAGCTGAGCTGAAACCTGAATGATGTGGCATTCGCGCAATGAATTTCCACCATGGAAAGACCTAAAGAACATTTGGAGCATGGGGATTAAGGCCAAGTGCGAAGGCCTCCGATGATACAGAATGGCACTGAGTAATTGAGATGCTGAATGGTGATCAGTGTGGGCGGAGAAAACTGAAGGAAGGGAGGGAAGAGTGGGGGTGGGGGTAAGAGGGAGGCCCGTAATCACATAGGGTTGTGCAGGTCAGTGCAAGTCACGTGAATGTCATTGTGCTCCATAGATCACTGGGAACAAAACTTCACCCGCTTTTAGATTCTTTTTTTCATCACACTGCTTAGTGTTTGTTTTTCGTGGGTTACGTAAGCACAGGCAGAGATTTCTCCTTTCTTCAGGACTTTCTATCCCCCAAATTTTGCAAGTGTATACTTGTAGTAACAACACATACACTCTCAAACAGCTGAGTGAAACCAAGACCCTTCTCCTTGCCTGATTCTTCTTTGTGGCCTCTCTAATAACCCTTGTCCTGTCTTCCTGGGAAACAGAGTTTGAGGCAAAATCGGCATGACAATTCCTTTAAAGGGGAAGGAGGTGGAATCTGAGAGTGAGGGAAAGGGGAAATGAGTCAAGGAAGGAGGTAAAGCAAATACAAGGGGACACATTACCGAGCGGGCCATGGCCCCTTAAGAAACCCAGTGGTTGCTCAGTCAGGGGAGGTAGCTCTGAAAAGACTTTAACTAACACTACTGCAACCTGAATTGTTCCTAGGGGAGAAGCTGGGCTAAGAATTTATCTGTCTTCTTCCCAGTCTCCCTGCCTTTCATTGGCCTTAACGTTTATTATAAGGGGTGCTACTACCCTTACTTTCGGGTGGGTCCTCTGGGTAAACACGAGAAAAGCCAGAGCCTCTATGAGACTAGCTGGTTGGACCTAGGCCTGTGGGGGGTGGCTTCCACTGCGGTGGGTATGATGGAGCCATATCAGTGCTGCCCCAGGGAAGTCTGGAAGAGTTGGCAGCGTGGGGCTGAGGCAGGGCAGCAGTGGCCAGACCCTCGCATTCAGCATGTGGCCAAGTCTCAGCGGGTAGCTGAGTCTTTGGAAGTGTATAAATATATCCGGTATGCCAGGCCTTTTTCTAAATAGAAGCATAGTTTTGGAGAGGAAGTTAATAAAATCGTAATAAATATAGACTACGGAGCAAATACAGACTACGTTATAGTTTATGAAGTGATCTCTCATTTATATTACATGAAAGTCTGAGACATGAGCTGAAAATCTGAGGTGAGATATGTGGTACTATCCTCCTTTTTATCAAGAACTTGAGACCCAGAAATGTCCAATGCCTTGCTACAGTAAAGCGGTAAGGTGAGGCTAAAATTACAGCCTGTCATCTCGTGCCTTTAAGGAAATGAGATGTTTACTTTCTGAACTATACTACTGCATTTTCAAAAGAGGAGGAAAAAATAGTACTATCTTTCCATTAATTTCTGTAAAATGGGATTGGAGGAGCTCCAGAAGGGCTTTCTACGACAAATTTCTACCTAACTACTACTGAACCTGAAATTTAACCTCACTTCCTCTTAGATTCTCTCTTCTCTTTTAAAATGCAGAATTCTCTTGGAAGAATTTGGCCATTCAGTCCTTCATTTCATAGAGGAGGAGTGCCTCATTGACTGGTGCTGGCAGGAGGCCACTGAGTTCTGATACTTGGTGGAGGCAAGGGAGGGGCAAAGTCAGAGAAAGGAGAGACCACTGAAGTCAAATTTGCTGCCTTCATGATGGTGCCTCTGGGTCCCCACTCTGGCATTCGGCCTTCTTTGGAGTTTGTCCAAACTTCCCCTCCAGAGCAGAGAGTGTTCCAGAATTGCTTCTGAATAAGATGGTCCAGCCTGCTGAGATTCTGGCTGGGATGCTTCAAGGAGAGGGGGCTCTGGGACCTTGTCCCAGATCCACCGAGCTTGCACATTTCTGCAGGCAGGTCACAGATGTAAGCAACGCTGCTTTGTTACTGAATAGAATTTCCATGTTGCTGGTCACGCTCATGAAGGAGCTTGAAGCCTTGGACAGCACAACACCCTTCTTTTTCTTACTTCTTATCAAGTGATATGACATGTTTTGAAACAGTACTTAAGATAACTGTTCTGGTTTTCACAGACAACCTTTAAAC
This sequence comes from Ursus americanus, assembly GCF_024610735.1. NCBI lineage: Eukaryota > Metazoa > Chordata > Mammalia > Carnivora > Ursidae > Ursus > Ursus americanus. Next base: position 43,417,867 of record NC_142134.1, read on the forward strand.
TGACCTGTTTTACTTCACCACTTTTCTCTTCCTCCTCCCCATTCGGTAGTCTTTGCTTGGCTCTGTGGATCCTGAAAGTCAAATTCGATCACAGGCTTGGAGGTGCAGTATCGCATTCTCCATTAAAATGGCTAAAATTTATGTTTTCGTCTTCTCATATATCCCCTAATTTGCCAAAATGTTACTCCTTTGCTGGAGTCAGCAAAATGACATCATTTCAGTTGTCTGCTAAGAGTTGCAAAACCGTTGCTTAGCCAAACTGAAAAGAAAGCAAGCAAGCAAGGAAGAAAAGGGGGAAGAAAAAAAGGGGTTCTTAGATAATATATACATTCTCTAAAATATTTTGTTATTAGAGGCAGAATTTACTGAGAGCTCAAGAAAAGAATGGACACGTTGAGTTGGTGCTGATTGGAGGAGTGTGAATATTTTTATACAAGCTTCGGAAAGCCCAGCGTTGACCTGTTTTTATTATTTTTATTGGCTCCCTTGATGATAGACAAACTGCCCTAACCTGGGGCCAACAGAGCCAGCAGGAAATTTAGGTCACGGATAGTTGCATTTTAAAAACTCCAGTTTTTAGAGGCTGCTCAATCATTGTAATTGATTGATGATAACATGGCAAGGAGAGCTCTTAAATCATTAAAGGTGGCCCGATAAAGACAAATGGCTGGGGATTTTGTTGGATGCACAGTTCCCAACTCCCTGTGGTGCTCTGCTCTGCTTTCTGAAGAAGTAGTTTGTCCCTCGTTTCATGCAACTTATGGCCCAGCTGGCCTGTTTACAGAAAACAGCCTCTTAAATTTGGCAGTTCTGTTTGAAGCACAGTGTAACATCATTTCCCAGGAGATGGGGGAAAAACATAACAAAAAAAAGTTTATATCCCTCCTAAAACATGTGTGTTTTAAACTGAATAGCCATTGAAAGCTGTTCTTTTTGTCTTCCTCTGAAATCAAGGCTTTAGCCTTTTCTTCTAGCTGAAGTTAAGTGTAACCAAATTAGATGATTTGATAACTCCTCTAAGCTTCTTATATGTTCCTGTTCTTGCTTTGGGTAAATGCTAATCTGTAATAAGAACTCTAAGTAGATAGCTCTGTTCTTCCCAGGACACAGGAAATGTGGCCCAGTGCAATGGCATTTTGAAAAGATTTTATTGAAGTAAAATATAATATATTTTAGAATATAGAAAAGTACAGCTCAACAAATTTTTACTAACTGAAGACATCTGTGTAATCAGCATCCAGATCAAGAAACAGAATATTACCAGCAACTGTGGGAGCCCCACTTTTGCTGCCTCCCAGTTACTCCCTCCTTCCAGTGGATAGGGACTTCTAAAAACATAGATTAGTTTTCCCTGGTTTTTGTATTTTACATAAATGGAATCATTTAATATGTTCTTTTTCTATGGCCTTTTTCATTCAACGTTGTAATTGTGAGATTCAACCATATTGTTGTTTTAGGGGAGTATGGGTCATTCTTTATAGTTGCTAGGTAGTCTTCCATTGTGTGACGATACCATAATTTTTCTCTAATGGCATTTTTAGTGGGAGAGAATGCTTGTAGAATCTGTTTTCACTGTCATTGAGGACTTCACCATTTTTCATTGCCAAGGAATCATTTGCCCCACAGACGCAGAATGCCAACTACTTTCAAGTGCCCCTTACAGGGATAAATTTGGGGAAACACATTCATACTTTGAAATTAGACTCTCTGGGCTACTTTACAGTGCATATTCTTTCTAGTAAGCCTTCCCGATACATTCTTCTAACTTTCTCGTGTATCACTCATGCCATTATTTTGCTCACTCCAGAATCCTTCCATTCATTCTGGTCCCCTTTCTCACCGTCCTGAGCTTAGACATCCTGCTTTCTGAAATACTTACATCTGTGCCATTCTCACATTTTCCTCCAATCCTGCCCTCTCTGTTGTCTCCTTTGAATCACCTCCTGTTCTCTGAACCTCCTTCCAAAAACTTTGAAATAATTCTAGATTCGTCTCTTCTCTCACACTGTGTATCCAATCCATCAGCAAACTGTGCTGGCTTTAGCTTCAGAATATTTCAAAATTCAGCCACTTCACACTACCTGCAATGTGCCTACTGCAGACCAAGGCCCCTAGTTTCGCTTGGCTTACTGATTGCTTCCTAACTATCTCCCTGCTACTACCCTTGCCCCTCCATAGTCTGTTCTCTTCACCACACCCTGCATGATAGCCTTTTCCAACATATATCTGATCATACCATTCCTTTGCCCCAAACCCCTTTCATCTGGGAAGGAAAGCAAAAGTTCTAACAGTAGGCCATGTGGCCCTGAATCACCTGCATTCTTCTCTGCCTCATCTTACCACCTTCCCATTTCTCTTGCAAGGGGAATTGAGCCTGTCCATACAACTTCCACATCATTAATCCACCAGTCTCTTTCTGCTGCTTCTCATCTGCAGCCCGTGCTGTAGTCCCGAGCTACTCTCTTTCAATCAGCTGCTCCTCCTGGAGACCATTTCTGCCATCTTTGATGACTTCAGCATCTGCCTTCTTTTTGTGCATATCTCTTCAGTGCATCCTATCCCTTTCTTCACATAGTTGCAGATACACATAGAAAGCTATGCTGTTTGTGCAGGATACACTGGATACACAGAACTGGAGGCCACTCGCCCAGTAGTCTGGCTGCCCTAGGTCCCAGCCAGCTGTCACTAAGGCTTGGGATGGGAGGTAAACGTGGCATGGTGACACCCTCGATGGGAAATTCTGCCTTAATATTTGTGGCTGGAACTACATATCCCTCTACCAGAGGTGTTTAATGAGGTTCTAGAGCCTGTTGTGTACCTTTTTGGGGGATTCTAAGGAGTTGCAAGTCAGCAGATCACCTGTGATTTATCTCATCTGCTGCGTTTCCTTGATGATTTGTTCTAGTCAGAATCCTAGCATCACACTCTATCTCAAGGGTCTGGATTTCCCTTCCCCATAAACTCTAGATTCCCTCTGACCAGGAAGCACTGGAGAAGAAATGCATAGTAGCCAGATATAGGTGCTGGCGAAAGACAGTCCTGAGTCGGATCCTAGTTCAACCATTCACTAGCTGCTGTCCTTGACAAGTAACCTTTCTCATCCTCAGTTTCTGCCTCTGAAATAATAATACCTGTGTTACAGGGTAATCCGGAAGATTAAATGAGATAATCTATAATTATATCTTTGTAAGTGTTCATTTCTCTTATTCTGGTGTCAGCAGCTTCATTATAGAGGTAAGTGTACTTTTGATACTATGTTCAAAGGTACTGGAGATAGCTTTAGAAATAAGATGTGATTCTTGTCACCAAGGATTTTTCAGTCTTAGAAGGGAGCTAGACATGAATAATTCAATTCAGGGTGATAGAGCCATGGTAGAGGAAAATAGAGGCTTCTCCAGGATCACCAAGTAGGCACATTTAACACATCTAGGGAAGTTCTGAGAAGAGAACACTTGGGTTGAATCATGAAACCAGGTGGAGAACAGGGAAAAGAACATTCTCGGCAGAGAGATAAGCACAGAGGCAAATGCAAGTAGTTCAGCAAAGCTGAAATATCACTCATAAGAAAAGAATTCATGATAGATGAGGCTAAACAGTTATGTGGGCTATGAAGGTCAAAAAAAAAAACAAAACAAAACTGCACATGTCATATTAAAGGCTTTATCTTGAAGGCAGTAGAAACCATAAAGTAATTTTAGAGAGATTAAATTTTTGGTTTAAAATGAGATAAATCATGGCTAGAGATATTGGTAGTTACAATTTAGGGACATCAAGGAAAGAATAAAGAAGAGATGGAGATATAAAGTCATGAAGACTTGGTGACTGATTGGATGTGGCAGGGACAAGAGAGAGCCGCGGCAGAGCCCAGGATTCCATCGTGGTCAAGTGGAAGAGTAGCAGTACCACAAAACAGTGGAGGGTACACGGAATGAAGAGCAGATTTGGCAGTAAAACACTTCATTTCAGTTTTAGATACGTTGAGTTAAATCTGCAGATGAGGGGCCACTGGGTGGTGCAGTCAGTTAACCATCTGACTTGGTTTCAGCTCAGGTCGTGATCTCAGGGTCATGAGATTGAGCCCTGTGTCAGGCTCCATGCTCAGTGCGGAGTCTGCTTAAGACTCTCTCTTCTCTCCCTCTGCCCCTCCCACTTGTGCTCTCTCTTTCTAAAATAAGGAAATAAATCTTTTAAAAATTTGCAGGTGAGATATATAAGTGGAGAAGTCCAATAGACAATGGACTCTGTTGGTAGGGAGCAAAGGAGAGAAATTTGGCTGGAGATGCAGGTTTATGAGTTCTATTAGTTAGCATCCAGGTTAAGGTGAGATACCAAAGAAATCCACAAATACAGTGACCCGAAGAGGATATTTCATTTCCCATCCACGCAGCTGTCTAGAGATTGTTCGGTGGTCCTGTCCAGATGCCACGCAAACATGGTCCACTGACCAGCAGCGTTGGTATCACCTGAGAACTCATACAAAGTGCAGAATCTTTAGGCTCTATCCCAAACCTAATGAATCAGCATCTGCGTTCAACAGGTAATCACAGGCACAGTAATCACAGGCACAGCACATTTTGAGAAGCTCTGATTTAAAGAAGCATGTTGCTCTGCTTTCCGCTCGAAGAACGTAGTTGAAGCAATCTTGCCACTACTTTATCTGCACTTCAGCCATAAGATGGGGAAAAAGAGAGTAGAAAATAATGAGCCTTCTTTCTAGGATATGATAGATATCCTTAAATTGGTAATTACTGGTATTTACTGTATTAGAAATTAAAACTGAGAAAATTTTAACTTATTTCTAATTCCTTTAAAAAAAAACCTGTTAGATGCTAGCATAAATATTTTTATGAAAAGCAATTACACTTCCCAAACAAAAAAGAGTAAGTAAGAATGGCATTGGTTTATATTTTCGCAAATCTCTTTAATGTCTCACTGAGTAGAAAACAGCTGGATTCTCACATTTGCCTCCTCATTCAGTGTGCTGCCATACATTGTTTTGGTTGGAGTTTATGAAGAAAATCCAGTCTCATGCAAATACATAGTTGGAAAAAGGAGGAATATTTTGATAGCCTTTTCAGATACTCTTTTTTGATACATACCTAGACTCTACAAGCAGTGATTTCTTAAGGGTAAATTGTAATGTGGAATCTGAAACCATATCAGTGCATTGTTTGTACTCTTTTACATTAAAATCTGCTGGTCTACCTTGTATTTTGGATAGATCTTTTGTCTGTTCCTGATTTTCTTACATCATACATTGGTCATTTCCAAATATTGGCACACTAAGTTATGCAGATCTTCCAAATGTTGACATAATTCATTATGCAATTGAAAATAATCACATTTTTAATGTCACCATTGATCTCATCAGAAAAATGTTTAAGTACAGAGAATCTGCCAGTGGCAGATACAAGTTTTCCAAAATTTGAATTTTTGGTTAAAAGCCAGAATTTTATCATTGGCAATAAATATGTCCATTGTTTTTCTTGAAGGAACAAGATTACTTTGCTCATTTTTGAGAAAATGTTTGCACCTGCATCTTAATAATCATCATTTCTCTGTCATTCTTTCAAGTACAGTGGTTTTAGGTGACAGAAATAATTAGTTCAGTTCACAACCCAGATAATTGCCTAGATGTTTTTCCTTGAGATAAGCATCGTGCTTTAGCATACAGGAGAAATGCTTTATGCATAGTTCCTACTTTGTTACACAAAATATTAAAGAGACACTTATTTAAGGGTTGAGTTTTGTAAGATTAATAATTTTTACTGCTTCATCAATGGCATTCTTAAGTGAAACTGACTTTTAAAAAATTCTATCTGTGAGTACATAGTGTAGTGGTAAAGAGTACAGTGGCCATTAGCATCGTTTGGAACCATTCTTGTTCCGTTAAGATACCAGCAATTTTACCCACCATTATTTTTGTACTATTAGCACAAATGTCAACATAGTAAAAAAGGCAAAGAATATCCTAGTATCATGATAAAAATAGTTTGGACATCCTGAAAATCTCACTGGGATCTTGGGTCTATGGAACACATTTTCAAAACCACTGTCTTATGTGATTATTCTGACCTTGATGAATATTAGCTTATATGAGATTGCATGGTTTTGGACTGACCAGTTCTAGAAAAAAATTGTTAAGTAGCAAATTTAGATTTGGTGTGTCTCTATGCTTTCCCTTTTTGTGACAGCCCTGAAGGCACTCCCTAGCACCCTAGTGGGACAGCTGGCGTGAGTACCACTGAGGTGCCTATTCGTGCTTGCTCTTGTTTGTTTAGTCAGTCATTTGGCAAGTATTGAGAGAGCCCTACCATGTACTAGGTTCTTTGTCTGGACTCTGGGCCCTGATGCAGAGCTTGTCATGCCCTACCTCACAAAACCACTTGTATTAATTTCCTATTGATGTTGTAGCAAATCAGAACAAACCTAGAGGCTTCAAACAACATAGATTTACTATCTTACAACTCTGTAGGTCAGAAGTCCAACACTGGTCTCACCAGATAAAAACTGACGTGCTGGCAGGGTGCCTGGGTGCCTCAGTTGGTTAAGCGTCTATCTTCGACTCAGGTCATTATCTCAGGGTCCTGGGATCAAGCCCCATGTTGGGCTCCCTGCTCAGCATGGAGTCTGCTTCTCCCTCTCCCTCTGCCCCTCCCCCCTGCTTATGTGCACGCTCGCTCGCTCTCTCTCTCTCTTTCTCCAATAAATAAAAATCAAGGTGTTGACAGCACTGCATTCCTTTCTGGAGGCTCTAGGGGAGCATCCGTCTCCTCACTTTTCCAGTCTAGGGGCCCCTGCGTTTCTTGGCTTGTGGCCTCTTCCTCCTCCTTCAAAGCTGGCAGTGTCGCATCTCTCTCTGACTGACCGTAGTTAGGAAGTTTCTCTACTTGAGGGACTCCTGTGAGTGGACTGGTCCCGAGCAGATCAGGCAGGCCCATCTCCATCGCCAGATCTGTAACCTTAGTCACACTGGCCAAGTCCCTTCTGCCCTATTTGCTTGTGACATATTCTGGGGATTAGAGTGTGGGCCATTTTCAGGGGTCATGATTCTGCCTACCACACACTCTTAGTAAGTGTGTGTTAACATTTGCTGAGGGAATGAAGGAAGGATCTTAGGCCGTTGGTCATTTCTCGGAGCTGTGCTCCTCCCTGAGATGGTAGTCGATTGTGGGAGACTCAGTTGAGGTCCCGTCCCTTCCAGGACTTGGTGCTCCTCTGTTGTATCTCCACATGGACGAAAACTCCCACTGAAGCACTTCCTTACTGCATCTCCTCTACAGTTTACTCCTACCCCCACTCACCAGTAAGCTCCTGGAATCTTGTGTCTTGCCTTGTTCTTTGCATGCCCAGAGTGTAGCACAGTGCCTGGCCCTTCGTGTGTACACCGTACACATTTGTTGAAGAATTCATGAGTGCATCAATGAATTATCATCACATACACCAAGTTCCATTTTTGCATTTTGCCTGGGGCGTATACAGAAGCCCATCTCCCAAAGAAGCAGAGTGGCTTTAATCATGGGAATCTAAAGCCTGCAACAGGTATTAGTGCAAGGGTGGCAAGTGACGTTTGGGGGCAGAAGGCCTTAGGCACTCCCTCAGGCCCTCCCTGGCAGCATCCCATGAGCCTGCACCCTGTGACCGAGCTGCAGAGATGGGTTCTCCAGCAGCCCGTGAGAGCGGCTTTGACTTTCCTGGGGGGTCTGCAGGCGGCACCACCAAGGAGCAGGTGTGGAGCCCGCCCTGCCTGCTCTACAGCCATGAGGAATATGGCCCATTCGCTCCTCAGGCCCACGGACGGAGCCAGCAGGGGCCTGACTTTGACTTCGCAAAGGTGTTTTAACTCAGCACCCCCCAAAAATGGCTTTTCTAAAGACAACATGCATTTTACAGAGAGCCTTTTGTATGGAGTTACTGGGGACTCATTCAAAAATAACAGGAGCTCCAGACTGCAGAATTTTAAAAAAAGGTTCTGTCACTCTAGACACAGCTCTAGTCTTCCACCTCCTACTAGTTGGCCCATTTATATCAAAACGAATGAGAAATTTAAACTCTGGTACTTTATAAAGAAACTTTTTTTTTTTTTGCTTTGGTTGTGGTTTGCTCTGCGTGTGCTTTTTAAATGGCAGTGTTTAATAATGTTTATATTGCCTTTAACCTTTGACTGACTTTGCAGTGAAGTTCCCAGATGTGATGTCACATCCAATACTGTCTCCCTCCTTGGAGACCATGAACTTCTTATTCCTAGAAGGTTCTTCGTTCCCTACCAGTCCTCCTAGTGACTCCTCCCGGGCAAGCAAGGGGTCCATGGGGTAGTAGGGGATAGCAGTGCTAGGCATCTCAGATTGAGCAGAGGCTCTGCGCCAGGCACTGTGCTTTGTGATTTACTTCTGTTACTAGATCTTGAGAACAACCTTACGAAGTGAAAGCTATTGTTGTCTGGCCTCAAATGGAAGGTAAGGTATTTTCCCCCAAATCCACCCTCAGAAAAGAGGGTGTCTTTTTATGTTTGGGTCCTTACAAAGACTGACCCTTCGTGGGGATTACCGTATTTTAAACCACAAGGTAGTTCAAGTATTCGTCCCAGTATGAAAATGGGAGCCTGAGTGGTGATTAATATTCAGACATTTGTGGTATTTTGTCCATTTTACAGGTGAGGAAACTGAGACTCAGAAAAGTTAATTTAAGTTGCCCAAGGCCACACAGCTCGTAAGTGCTATAGCCAGTTCCCAGGTGTATAATTTTACTCCCATAACCTCATTATTATTTTTTTAAAAGATTTATTTATTTGACAGAGACAGCCAGTGAGAGGGAACACAGGCAGGGGGAGTGGGAGAGGAAGAAGCAGGCTCCCAGTGGAGGAGCCTGATGTGGGGCTCGATCCCAGGACTCTGGAATCATGCCCTGAGCTGAAGGCAGACGCTTAAGGACTGAGCCTCCCAGGTGCCCCTCCGTAACCTCATTTTTTTAAAGATTTTATTTATTTATTTGACAGAGACAGACAGCCAGCAAGAGAGAGCACAAGCAGGGGGAGTGGGAGAGGAAGAAGCAGGCTCCCAGCGGAGGAGCCTGATGTGGGGCTCGATCCTGGAACGCCGGGATCACGCCCTGAGCCGAAGGCAGACGCTCAACGACTGCACCACCCAGGCGCCCCCCCATAACCTCATTATTAACCCTGCTTAGATTCTTTCAGATTTAGAAAGGTTTCAACCTGGAGTCTCACTGATCTTTTCCTTCTTCTTGTTGAGGTTTCATTCTCAGAGAAGAGAGTATCGGAAAATGGTTATACGTCCAATCTGGAGTCATGCTTTTATGGATAGTACTGAGAGGGTCTAGTTGGCCTTCTAAGCCAATGTGTATAGGATTCCCTCTCATTCATCTGTGCCAGTTGATCTCCCTGCCTCCCTTTGCCATTGATGGGAGGTTCATTGTCCCAAGTCCATCCCTTACCTTGGCCTAGGCTGTTTGAGGAGTTCTTATTCTCAGCTGAAATTGTCTTTCCTGGAATTTTCATTCTGACAGAAGGAGATTCAAAAGTACCTGGATTTGTCTCTTACTATCTTCCCTTCCCTCAACGCCCCCTTCCATCTCTCCCCCTCCCCTCTCCTCCCCTTGCCAGAAATTTTTTTTTTATTTTAGACTATTTTTAGATGTATAGAAAAGTTGTCAAGATAGTACAGAAAGTTCTGTATATCTCTCATCTTATTGTGAAAATCTTACAGTACTGTAGTGTATTTGGCAAAACTAAGAAGCCAACATTGGTACATTACTATTAACTATGAACTTCAGACTTTATTGTGATTTCACTAGTCTCCCCCACCCCGCCCCCCTGCTCTTTCTCTGTTCCAGGATCCCATCACATTTTGTCATTAGTCTCATCTGGTGTGTGATAGATTTTTAGTCTTTCCTTGTTTTTCATAACTTGACAGTTTGGAGGAGTACTATCTAGGCATTTTGTAGAATGTTCCTTAATTAGGATTTATCTGTTGTTTTTGTTGTGTGGTTATGGGTTTGGGAGAAAAATACTGCAAAAGTGAAGTGCCATTCTCATCACATCATATTAGGGACACATGATGTCATTTGACTTATCACTGGTGATGTTAACCTTGATCTTCTAAGGTAAAGTTCTCCTCCCTCCTCTTCCCATACACAATTTTTTAGAAGCAAGTCATTTAGAAGCAAGAAGTGGGGGGATTCAGCTCTCTCTACCTCCTGGGGGGTGGCATCTACATAAGTTATTTGGAATTCTTCTGAAAGGAACATTTATCTCTTATTATTTATTTATTTATTTATTTATTTATTTATTTATTTATGCAATCACTTATTAAGGTGAGTATGGAGTGAAGAACATTTTTTTGTGCTTGGGGTTATAATCTATTACTACTTTATTTTCTTACCCAAATTGTTTCAGCTTTGGCCCCTGGGAGGCCTTCCAGTTGTCTCCTGTGTCTTTTTGACATGCCCCATCCGTTTGTTTTTTAAGGACTTCCTTACTTTCCGGCACAACCTTGGCATAAATATGGCTTAAGAACTGAGCCATCTTTTAGTTGGATCATGTCATTTTAGAGATGAAGATATCCTGAGAAGTTTATTGGGATCCTACGAGGTTAAGGAGCTACTAAGTGGTACAGTCAGGTTTGGAATCTGGGTGTTTGAAATGGAGTCTTTTTATTTCCACTATATCTCATGCCTCTTTAAGACTAATCAGTATTCTTCACTTTGTATTCAACTCAGTAATTAGCTTTTGGGAATGCTTTAAGCAGATTAGGGTGTAATGTTATAAATTGATGTGCACAGGTATTACCAGCTAACAGAAGTCCGCCAGAGTATTACTAATGAGGGAGTTTGTTCTCCAGCAATATATCTTAGATCAACAACTTGAAAATGACGCTCTCATGGCCAGATGTTAGTGGGTGGATCTTTCTAAATGATTATGGTGATTATTCTACCTTGTTTTACTTTTTGTATCTGTCTTTTAAAAATTCCTTTTGCTCTGGGAAGAGAATCATAGGGCTCCTATAGGATATATCAAGTATAGATACTTGATGCATATACCTGCTTTTTAGAAATGGGATATAAAGCAATGAAGGAATCTGCTTAACGTCACCCAAAATGTTGGTGATGGGGTAAAAAGGAAAAATGAATGCTGTAGTGCCCACAGCCCCACTTCTAACAGGCCAGCCACAGAGCTCCTTTATTTTAAATTGCTCTTGGCAGCTTGTAAAGCAGAGAATACTTGAATGTTTGTCTCCAGAGACTCCTGAGGCTATAGGACAGTCCTAGGATGGCTTCAAATGTTTCAGCCATTTCCTTTGAGAAGTGGCTATGTTTACACTGGGTAAATCATGTCTTGTCACCATATAACAGTAAAATCTACCTGTTCTTTTCCATCCGTACCTATTCATTCCCAAGACTTATCATTTTGTTTTTGTTTAGTGTGTTGTGAACATCCAAGATTTTTAGTGGAAATAAATGGTAACAGCTGTTTTTCATGTACCAAATAATATAATTGTGAACCTTAACCTTGAGATGATATGTCCAAATTTCTCCAGGTGTGGAAATGACTTGACTAGAAAAGTTCGTTTTGGGGTAGTCATCCCAATACAGAATCACATCCAGCTGCTTGCCATCAACTTCATTCAAAGAGAGAACATTTCTATAGGCCATTTATTTAATTCCAAAACTCCCTTCTTAACCTGGCCTTTCCTCTTTAAAATAGTGTATTTTCATACACATAAACATACATTTACCCTGAAGTTGCATCTTCCTTCTTTCGTGCTTTGTCCTTCTCCATAGTCCTCACCATCATGTAGTATACTATATATTTTACTTATTTTGCTTCTTAATTGTCTGTTTCACCCAACTAGAATGTAAACTCTATGAGAGCAAGGGATTCGTTTCGTTCACCGCTGTATCCCTAGACCCAGCATAATACCTGGAACATAGTAGATACTCAATGAACCCTTCTGAATGAATGACATGAAAGTTGCAAGTTGTGATCATCTGGCCCCTGATTTTAATATACATACAAATAGCTGAATTTTATTTTATGGGATTATTTTATAATATAAGTGAAATAAAACATATTATTTAAGCTGGGGATTTATCTATTCACCAGAAATCTCATAATTTGTACGAGACGTGGTATAGTTACTTAGAAGTTAGGTGGTTACTCCAGAAATGCAATGCTGTTATCACATGCAAGGAATTTTGAAATTCTCTGCTAAATGTCACTCTTGAAATTAGTGGAAGAGCTAAAAGGAAAAAAATGTTTTGTTTTAAAGTGAATTACCTTCAGATTCACCCAAAGATATCTTGAACCCTAAGTGACATTGTCCAGTTTGATACCTCATTCTACTCACCAAGTTTAGCAGAAAATGACTGTTCATTGTTATAAAAAAAAATCCTATGATTCTCAGGGTGCTTGGGTGGCTCAGTCAGTTAAGCAGCTGCCTTCAGCTCAGGTCATGATCTCAGGGTCCTGAGATTGAGCCCCACATTGTTCTCCCTGCTCAGTGGGGAGCCTGCTTCTCCCTCTCCCTCTGCTGCTCCTCCTGCTTGTGCTCGCTCTCTCTCTCTCTGTATGTAAAATAAATAAATATAATCTTTAAAAGTAAAATAAAATAAAATAAAAAATCCTGTGATTCAGTAATCGCACTACTGGGTATTAACCAAAAGAATACAAAAACACTAATGTGAAAGGATATATGCACCCCTATGTTTACTGCAGCATTATTTACAATAGCTAAATTATGGAAGCAGCCCAAATGTCCATTGATAAATGAATAAAGAAGTGGTATGCATATACAAGGGAATATTACTCAGCCATAAAAAAAATCAAATCTTGCCATTTGAAACAACACGGATGGACCTAGAGAGTATAATGCTAAGTGAAATAAGTCAGTCGGAGAAAGACAAATACCATATGATTTCACTCGTATGTGGAATTTAAGAAACAAAACAAATGAACAAAGAAAGAAAAGAGATAAAACAAAACACAGACACTTTACTAGAGAACAAACAGATGGTCACCAGAGGGCTGGTGGGTCGGGGGATGGCTGAAATAGGTGAAGGGGATTAAGAATACATTTACCATGATGATGGGGCACCTGGGTGGCACAGCGGTTAAGCGTCTGCCTTCGGCTCAGGGCGTGATCCCGGCATTATGGGATCGAGCCCCACATCAGGCTCCTCCCCTGGGAGCCTGCTTCTTCCTCTCCCACTCCCCCTGCTTGTGTTCCCTCTCTCACTGGCTGTCTCTATCTCTGTTAAATAAATAAATAAAATCTTAAAAAAAAAAAAAAGAATACATTTACCATGATGAGCACTGAGTAATGTATAGAATTGTTGAATCTCACTATATTGTACGCCTGAAACTAATATAACACTGTATGTGAACTATATTGGAATTGAAATTTTAAAAATTTAAAAAATAAATGAAAATAAAAATAAACTTTGCTTTTGGAATTAAAAAAATCTATTCTGACTAATATTTGCTAATATAGAGAATATTAAAAAGAATATACTATAACATTCGAGGTAACTCTGAAAGAATGTCAGCATTCATTTAGGATATATAGATGCTGACATGTTCTTTCATATCGCTTTACAAATACATTTTTTAATTTAAAACTTCTGGTATCTGAAGTACTTAATGCTTATAAAACTAGTGGACTCTTACTTGTATATGCGATATATAAGGTCGTATAAAAGGGCCTGCAACTTCACTAGCTATGCTATAAACTAGATCATACCAATCAACCTAATGCCAAATTTCTTGCAGCGTTCTCTCCAGGACAAGAAACAGACAAACAAGAAGCAATCTAGTCAGTGAGCATCACAAACTTGTTGCAGCCATCTTTGGACTGATGCAGTGCCGTAATTACGTCCGTGTGTAAGAATGACATCTTTTCTTATTACCACCTTTTATTTCAGAGCATTGGGGAGTCGACAATGTCTGTTGTGTTAAATCAGCTGCTGCCCATGATTAAGCCTTTGAACCAGAGGACCAACGATGACTACAGCCCTGAAGAGCTGTTGATTCTCCTGATATATATTTACTCTGTCAGTGGAGAGTTCACGGTGGACAAAGACCTGGGGGAAGCTGAAGAAAAAGTGAAGAAAGCATTGGCTCAGGTCTTTTGTGAAGAGTCCGAATTGTCTCCTTTGCTACAAAAAATCACAGGTGAGTGTTTAATAAAAAAATAGAGGCAATAAACATCACTGATACAGAGAAGGGTTTAAAAATAAAGGCAGTTTAGGAGGAGGATGAAACTGTCTTCATTGGAGTTGTTTGGAATTTTATGAGGCCTGATGAATACCAGCCAGCCTTTAGGATTAGAGGTTTGCATTGCAGTATTTTTGTTCCAGCTGTAGTGAAATTGTCTTCTGATTGCCCGTCAGAACTCCTATTTTAGAGCCTTGTTAAAATAGCAAAATTTTCACAGGGTGTAATATCTTTAAGAAAAAATAACATGTGCAGCCTATTCAAAGGGTTTCTGTTGACATATTTTCTTTGAGATTGTCATTTCAGACTTAAAGCACACACACACACACACACACACACACACAAGTTTCCCTCAGATGTTATGCAACGTCATAAGATTGAAACTTGTAATTTTCAAGAGTACTTTTATACTTTTTGCTTCTCATATTTCATTTTGAATCTGAATTAATTGGTAGTATCCAAAATAATATCCAAACATCCCAGTAAAGAAGGCTATGCTGATTCGGGAAAAAGATATAGTTAAGTATCATACGCTCTAACCATTTTTACTTTTAGAAAGAACTGTGACATAACTCACAGAGACATTCATTTGTGTTTTTCTTATCAAATTCACTATTTTGTCTATTTTGTACAAAGCTTATTTCCATTAGTATGAATGGAGCCTGGGTCTGTTTAAGAGTGGAAATTGTTAAAGCTACGCACAAAACTTAAATAGTCTAAAAACATACCTCGTTTCCCTTCACTCATGAAAAAAACATACCTAGTTTCCCGCACACTCGTGTGTGTGTGTGTGTGTGTGTGTGTGTGTATGCGTATGTAGGCATGTGTAGACCTCTGCATTCAGAAGGGCTCCACTGAGGCACGTTATGTATTTCCCAACTCCTCCTCCTGTCACCCGTCGCGTCTCACTGAGGGGAGCGTCCAGACCGCTCCGAAAGAGGCCGTGTAGCTGTCCACCGAAGTGCCCCATGCATGTTGCTGGCCTTCGTGCCCACAGCTGACCTTTTCTATGTCTGGTTATGGAAAATGAAACCCTGACAAGATGGAAACCGAATGAAGTTTCCACAAAAATGAAACATTTCCTTGCCAACTTAAAATCTACTTAAGGGAAACTTGTGGAATTTGCTGGGATTTCATTAAGTTGCAGCTCTATATGCGACTACATGTGTTTGTTTGGCTATAAATGAATATTGACTTAGAAAGGTTTAATATGATTTATACAGTGCTTCGAACAGTAATTTGATTCAAAGTAAATTTGAATGCCAGAAGAATTTAATTGGAAGTTATTCTTAAAATGCATAATTTCAGAAACAGACAACAAAGATGGTTTGTTTTAACTGAGGTTCTTTGGAAGGCTTTTCTGTAACATTAGTATGTTGCTGTATTATTTTGGGAATTGAAGTCATGCTGGAAGAGCATTCGTTTAATACCCGCCCAAGGTGTTTATTGACCCAGCATTTCACTCTTTATTACTTTCTCTCTTTATGATTGCTGAAGATATTGCATTCTCGTGTTTTTTCTCTTGCTTTTAAATGTGATTTCACATTTAAAAACACTTTTGTATATTCATCTTTATATCAGGAAATTAATAAGTTTAGCAAATGAAGCTTAAAAATAAGAATTTGTGGAAATTTTGGTATTTTAAAAAATTTTAGAGACATCTTATTTTGTAATACGAAGTATTCATTCCTACCTAGACTAACTTTGGATGTACAGTGTAAACAGGGCGGGTAAGATGTGCTACTTAAATTTGCCATTAGTGAACTTACCAGTGGAATACGTATGCATTGCTCCACCTCTATGGACTCCGAAAGGACTTTATTTCTGAAGATAGACTTTTACTTGGCCATAGACTTACCCCTATTAAGTACGTTGGAGAGTCAAATGTTCTGAGACGTAGGATTTATGTTTACAATTAGGTGCTGAGGCAACCGTTTACATCTCAGGAAAAAAAGCACTAGGATGGCGTTGGGGTAGCAGTGACCCAATCTCGTAGAACAAGGTGGGATATCCCATTATATAGTGAAAGAATTGAATCGCCTTCCAAATCGCCTTCCAAATGCTTGGCCAGTCGTGGCACTAGGTTGGCCTGGCTTTCCCGGGAACTCGCGCTGTGTTACGTTGATGTTATCCCAGCTTGTAGTCTTGGCTTACTTGTTCCTGGGTGGCAGGATTTCTTTTATGGTTTGTGCACATTTTGGGGTTGGTGAAATTTGGTTTGAAACTATTATTGAAAGCAAGCAATTAATCAGTAGATTTCCACTTTTTATATTATAATTTTACTAATCTTAACATTGTTAGAATCAAGAAAACAATACTTTTTCTGTACTGAATACTCAAGCATGTGATCATCACCCAAAAGTGAAAGGATCAGAATTTGAACCCAGGTGTTCTGGATCTGGAGCCCAGGTCTTTAAACAAGAGATTCTACACCTGCTACAAGCTCACTTCCATAACCATTGCATTTATGATAGTTTGTAACTCACGCTTGCTTACACTTACTGTTTTATGCCATGTGTGCTTAGCCATTCCATCACGTTCTTATTTTACAGTGAATTAATATCTGGTTAATATTGTAGATATCACCTGTTCTTTTTACTCCGTCTATAATATACTTACAGGTGCTTCCTCATGCCCTCCTGTTTTTGTGCATGTATTCTCTTTGTTTCTGCGTTGCTATTAAGAAATTAAAATATTATTTCTAGTCATTGAAATCTGTTGGTTGTCTAGCTTTCTAAAATAGGAGTAGCAAACTTAAATTCTTTTTATTTCAATGATATCTCTTGACAATAATTGCCCTGTGTTTAAAATTCATATTTCCTCTTTATTTGTTGAATATGTAATTTACTTTTGGCCATTTCTTTCATTTCTCCTTATTCTTCCCTTTTTTGGAAAGCACAATAAAAAATTGTAATTGGCAAAACATACCAAAACTTAAGCTTGGTCAATGGCAGCATACTATTTTCCTTTTGATAGCTACTTTTAGGGAGAATGGTGGGCAAAAACTCTTTTCTACTCACACAAAATAACAAGGACTGGCTCCCTGGGTGTCAGGGATAGGAGCTGTAAAAAGAAAATTGGTACCGCCTGAAAATGTCATTTACTGTGCTTTCTCAGCCTTGCTAAGTTCAAAGAGATTATCAGTTTCCGTGTATGTTAGTGTTTGCCTGGCAGTCACAAGAGAAAACAAAGGAAAACTATTTGAACTTTCTTCAGAGAATGAAGTCAAAGTTCTAATTTTAAAGATCTGTGTAAACTTGGAATGTCATCATAGAGGGAGGTGTATCAGATAAAGCATAGAGCTTAGATGTAGAAATTCTTTATTCAAAAGTCCTGGCTCTGTCATTTCCTAGCGATGTGTGTTAGTCACCGAATCGTCCATCTTTGAACCTTGATAATAAATGTAAGTGCTGTATTGATGACCACTCAATGATTTTACTAAAAATAAAATGATGTGATATGTGTGAGCTAATTTCCAGTCATGTACAATGTAAATAAGTAATCTTCTCCCATGGGTGTTGTTATTTCGATAGCTTCTAGCTATCATGTAGGGCAGTACTTCCCAACCTTAATCACATTGTGACACACACAGACACACACGAGTATGCTTGCATAGTGTACTCAGGTAAGTGGACAGAACTTTTTGGTCACGGGCAACCAGCCCTGGGCCTTTGACCTGTCCAAGCCCTTCTTACCTAACCTGTGAACTGAAGTGAAGCAGCTTGACGCACATGTAACCTAACCTATTAGGAGCAAATCAGTACTCCAAGGGTATGTTGGTCAGAAGGTTCTGGAACCAGAAAAAAAGGAAAACAGAACTTGTGTATAGTTTTTGACACCCAAAACTATTTTGGAAAAATTTCTTTTTGGTGAACAACTTTTATGTTACTTATTGATTTATGTCCCTGGGTTTTTATAGTATCTTTAAAGGAAAGGTCAATAAGGGCTAGATCTCTTGAGTTTAGTGTAAAGCTAGGGAATGAGTGATTCAAAGTATTTTTTAAAAAAGCAAAACTATAGTTCAAGATAGAGGCATGATAATACCATGGAAACGGTGTTTATATTTATTATACTCTTACTCTTCTTCCTGTTGGTAATTTGGGATTATCACGTATTATATCATTAATAAGGATTACACCTGGGTATGTGTAGTGGGAGATTTACCAGATTAGCTTAACAAATAGGGATTTATTTTTTCTCAGCAGGAATTTCAGAGATAGGCAACAGAAGTCATGTTCTTTCTGGTTCCTTCCTTCCTTCCTTCCTTCCTTCCTTCTTTCCTTCTTTCCTTCTTTCCTTTCTTTCTGGTTTTGTTTTCATGGTCACGAGGTGGTCACTCCTCCTTGACTTATTATGTCCATGCTTTAGCTGATAAAGGAAGAAGATTGGAAGTAAGAGGCATGTATTAACAGAGGCTGCCCTTTTTCATATTAGGAACACAATAACATTTCTCCTGTCCTACGTGTATCGTTGGCTAGAACTGGGTTTCATGACCACCTCTGGCTCCTAGAGTATTTTTCTGGGCATCTCTTTGTCATGACCAAAGTCATAGTTCTGTTACAAGAAAGGAGGTGAGAATGGACAGTAAGTAAAGAACTTGTATTTGCTGCAGTTATCATTTTAGGCTTCCCTGATAGGAAAAATTGTAAGGGAAGATAATATACTGTGAGGTGGAGTGATGCCCAAGGTACTTTAATCCTTGGTACAGTTATAATATTGAAGTTTCTTTTACAGTATATACTGGAATAATGTGCTATTGTGTGCTAGTATCACTGGACTTACATCACGAATATTTTAACCCTATCAGTGTTTGTTGAATATGTCTACATACCTGGCGTTATTCCAAGCACTTGAAGCACCAAATCCCTGGGGGCAGTGGTGGTGGAATGTAAAGGCTCTCAGAACAGGATTAGGAGTCGTGTGTCTAGGTTTTAGTTCTGACTCTGGATCTTAGTAGTGGTGCCAATCATTTAACTTCATTTACTCTCAGTTTCCTCATAAATCAAGTGGAGATAGTAATGATAGTACCAGACTCATGAGATAAACTAGTCAAAGTGCTTGGTGTGGACCCTGGTGCATGTGCTGTCAGTGTGTGCTCTTCACATCGTTATCATTATTTTTATCATCATTGTTATTTTGTTGCCATCATCATTATCGTCATCAGGCACTGGCTCTCCTCAAAGAGCTTACAGTCATTTTAGATATCAGACGAACACACAAGACACTGCAGAACAACATGTTATCCCATATATAATTAAACACCCAAAATCTGTGAATTTGGATGCTCTGATGACTTGGTTTTAAATGACATCTATGAACAAAGAACTTCAAGCTACCGTGTTGGGGTTTGACCAGATAGAATCCTGTATAGAAAAGGATTGGGAAAATAACAGGTAATAGCATTATTATAGTATCTGGTAATTCTGATTAATACTATAGTGTTTAAAGCACTTTTATACCCAGTATCTCCTTCGATCTGAAACAAATATATAAGTTTGAGCCAATAAGCTTACATGTCAAAAAATATACCCTAAACACTTGAGCCCAGATGAAATAATATCTATGGTGCTGAGTTCCGTTTGAGATAATTTATTCACAAAATCAACTGCTAATGTTTCAAATATGGTTTGTGACAAAGAGTCTAAAATTGTATCTAAATTTAAAAATAGTAGAGTTGCGGTTGTCACTATGTTACCATTTTTCCATGGTGATTCCCTTCTTAATAAATCTTTTTAGGCAAAACCCAGGCACACTTTTGGTAGGTCCCATCGTTGCCAGGGTTTTTATAAGTGTAAAGACTCATCTGACATGAATTATTATGTTTTACAGATAGAAAGGTTCTTAACAATTATCCAATGTATTCATTTTGCAATTGAGAAAATCAAGATCCTGAAAGGTTGACTGACTTGCCTCAAATCACCAACCAACAGCTTGGTCAAGGATGGGACATGGATGGGACCACATCTCCTAATTTCCAGTGTAGAATTCTTTTTACCTGATTAGAGATTCCCAGCTTTTGGCCTATGTATCCCTAGGAAAAAAAAAAAAAATTGGACATAGAGCAAAAGGTTCATGGATCCATGTGTGCTATATGCATTATCCATAAACTAAGTATTACTCTTCACATATAAATATGCAAGTATTTGTGGATATCATGATTTATAAAATATAAATTCATTTAAAGAGATTACTGGGGTTATAGAATTTTTTCCCTTGTATCTTTCAATTAAGAGATACCAAAAGCATGATTATATGGTATCCTCATACTTTAAATATGTTTGAAACCATGTGTTACAATAGGAGTCTCAAACTCAAATGTTTACAGGGGCCAGCAAGTAATATAAATAAGTAAAATGGGTTAAGTTTTAGAAAAACAATATTGAAAATGTGATGACAATTAGCAAAGGATATTCAGTCTTTTTTGTTTGTTTGTTTTTAGATTCTTTTAATTTATTTCAGAAAGAGTGAGCGAAAGAGAAAGAGCATGAATGGGGGGGGGGAAGGGCAGAGGGAGAGGGAGAGGGAGAAGCAGGCTCCCTGATAAACAGGGAGCCTGATGCAGGACTCGATCCCAGAACCCTGGAATCATGACCTGAACCAAAGGCAGATGCTCAACAGACTGAGCCACCCAGACGCCCAAGGATATTCAGTCTTAATAGAGAGAGTGATAGGGAACGGCAGGGACTGTGTCAAACTGGGGATCCTCTGATTGTTACCAGGAGAGCGTGAATCTGATACTCTAATCTCTCAAGAAACCAGGAATATTATTTTTTAATGAAATATGAAGAGTGAATATTGTAGAAGGAATGTTGCTTAAGTTCTTCTCATGTGAAGATGTATTTTTTTTGCTAGATGTGTAGTTGTGCTTCCTTTGCCACAGAATTCCCAGTACTTTTACATAAAATAATGGCAGGATTCCTGTTACTCTAACTGGAATAATCAGAACTGCACATTGATTTGGATAAAATGCATAAATTGTCTTCATGATGGACCATGATTTTTTAAATCATCTTCAGCTTCATTAAAGTTTCATTTTATGGGATCTTGTTTCCTAAGGTTTTTTTCTCTCCATCCGTTCTCATTTGTCCAATGCCCTTTTTAAGGTCGATCACATATAACAAATGAGGAAAGGCAGGTCCAGTTTGGAAAGCACTGTTCTTAAGGACACTGGGAAGATAGTGAGTTCTCGAGTAGTTCTCTTGCATTCCCTAGAGGAAACCTAATAGAGGAGAGTCTCTTCATCAACTCTGAATGAGGAAGCAGTTCGTTTTTCAGTGGGTTGTGGAAGGTACCTCATGGTACTTTCGGGTCTACTTTCCAAACGAAAAGCATTTTTGTGCCCTTATCCGTAGTGAAACAAAGCCACATTCTACAGCCAACAGTAGAAATCTAGTTGCAATGATTTATGACAGCTTTCCTCTTTTGAAAAGCTCAGGTAAACATAGACTATATAAAATTATTATTGCTATTCGTGTCTGCCACTTTATTATAAAAACTTTCGTCTCTGTTACCACAAGGCATGGATGTTTTATTATGTTAGTAGAGATATGTCTTTCAAACAAAGCATTTTTCATAGTTGGCCAAGTGCTTTTCCCATCCTTGTAGAAAGTTAGTCTTCTTAGTAAAATATGAAATACTTCCAAACAGAAAACTGTAAAAGATGAGGAGCCAATAAGAAGTTCTCCTCTTATGCTTCCTTTACTGTAGCACCTCTGCATTCTTTCCTCATCTCACAGGTTTGCCTCAGTAATTAATCAAATTTCAGACTGTGCATTTCTGCAGATTATTGCTCCTGAGGGCACTATTCCAATTGAAAAACAGTTTTCAAAATTTCAAAACTCTTTCCCTTGAGAAGTTGTTCCTTAAATCTTAAGTATCCCTCCTGGTTTGGCAATGACAAGGCTGTTGCTGTGGCAACTGGAAGAGTGATCCTAAAAACTCATTACCAACCTTCATGTTACCCACACTTGAATGAAAACTTTAGCTCATTACAGTAGGTGACAGTGTACAAAACCATGATTATGGAATCCACCCACTCAGCTGGAAAAGTTCAGGAAGTAGGGTAAAATTTATTTTAGAAAGGATTCTACCTTATTTCTTGGTTCTAATTTATGGATTTTCAGTTATTGTGGCATTCCAATATTGGACTTTTCATTAAGGAATACACCTTCCTTTCTAATGTTTCAGATTTTTTGTTTCAGGGCTGCCAGAAAAAAACAAAATGAAAAACAATTTTAAGACTGTTGTTTCCCATTATGGTTTGCAACACAGTTTGGTATAATAAGGTCTATTTTTCCTCTTGATTTCTAAGATTTCTGCTGGAAACTCTGATGAAGAACATATGTCTGCCCTAAATCTCTCCCATGAGAAATGTTGGAACTGTTACATTTAGTTTTACTGTCCAACATATTAAAATAGTTAACCACAGCACTTATTACAAAAAAGCTATATCAAGTGAAGTTTAAAATGTTTATTTCATATTTAAAATATATCACAAGCTGTGTAGAAAGATATTTAGATCTGTCTATTAAGGTAGCTAACTAGTTAAGCATTTTGCTAGCATATTAAGGGATCACTACAAATTACTTTCTCAAGTACTTAATTTTTCCATGTCACATCATAAAAACAATCATTCTTAACTAAGACACTGAAACAGATATTCTTGCATTGGTATTTATGTATGCACAAATGTGTAAGACATACTGTCCATATCACTAATTTTTGTCTGCACATGATGTCAGTAATAATGATTGTTAATGTTATGGATGGATATTAATTATTGCTGATTCTTATTGCACATTACATGTGGTATAAATTTCTCAATCATGAGAAGGAAAAATGGAGTACATGGAATACAAGAATAGTTTTCTTGAACATGTAGCTATGAATGAAATAGGAGAGATGGGGTGCTGTGGTTGAAAAGGGTGCAGCTGTGGGGGAGAGGGTGCTAATTTTTACCCCTAAATATGCTCATATCATAAAGCTAGTATGAAGGTTAAAAGACAAAAATAGTAAAACTAAATATGATCATAATGATTAATTAAGGGATACTCAAGATAAAAAGATTTAAATGTGACATCAAAAACATAAAATGGAGGCAGGGAGAGTAAAAATGTTTAGAATAGGATCGAACTTAAGTTGATATCAACTTAAAATAGACTGCTAAAGATATGAGCTGTTATATGTAAGCCTCATGGTAACTGCAGAGCAAAACCTATAGTAAATACATAGAAGATGAAGTGAAAGGAATATAAACATACCTCTAAAGAAAGTCACCAAACAACAAAGGAATACACCAAGAGAAGATGAAAGGAACAAAGAGGAGCTACAAAAATAGCCAACAAACAATGAACAAAATGGCAATCAGTAATACCTGTCAATACGTACTTTAAATGTAAATGGACTAAATTCTCCAATTAAAAGACATGGGAAACAAACTGAAGGTTTCAGAGTGGGAGATTGGGATAGGCCGGTGATGGGTATTAAGGAGGGCACGTATTGCATGGTGCACTGGGTGTTATACACAAGTAATGAATCATGGAACAGTACATCAAAACTTGGGATGTATTGTATGGTGACTAACAACATAACATAATAAAAAATTATTATTAAAAATAATAAAAAATAAAAATAAAAAGTCAATATAATTTACTGTATTAACTAACTAAAGAATAAAAATAATATGATCAATTCAAAAAAAAAAAAAGACGTGGAGTGGCTGAATGGATTTTTAAAAAAAGTGACCCATCTATATGCTGCCTATAAGAGACTCACTTTAGATGTAAGGAAATACACAGACTGGACATGAAGAGATGGAAAAAGATACTCCATGCAAATGGGAACCAAAAGAAAGCTAGAGTAACTGCATTTATATCAAACAAAATAGACTTTAGAATAAACTTTAAAGACAAAAAAATGGACTTACATAATGATAAATAGGTCAATCCAACAAGAGAATGTAATATTTGTAAATATTTATGCACCTGATATAGATGCACCTAAATATATAAAGCAAATATTAACAGACCTAAATAGGCAGAAGTAGATAGCAAGACAGTAGTAGGGAATTTTAATACGGTACTTACATCAACAGATTATCCAGACAGAAATTCAATAATATCAGCATTAAGGGACACTTTAGAACAGATGGATTTAACATATATATACAGAACATTCCATCCTAAAGCAACAGAATACACATTCTTCTCAAGTGCTTATGGAACACTTTTCAGGGTAGATCACATGTTAAGCCACAAAACAAGTTTTAATAAATTTAAAAGGATCAAATCATATCAAACATCTTTTCCAATCACAATGGTATGAAACAACATATGAAATCAATTATAAGAAGAAAACTAAAAAAAAATAATAAATATGTAGAGATTAAACAACATGCAACCAACAACCAGTGAGTCAATGAATCAAGGGAGAAATTAAAAAAAAAAAAACCAAAGGAGAAAGAAAATAATAGAGACAAATGAAAATAGTATATCAGAATTTATGAGCTATAGCAAAAACAGTTCTAAGCGGCAAATTCATTATGGTATATGCTTCAAGAAATAAGAAAAGTCTCAAACAACCAAGTTTCACACCTCAAGGAACTAGAAAAAGAAGAACAAATGAAGTCCAAAGTTAGTAGAACAGGGAAATTATAAAGATTAGGGTGAAAATAAATAGAGATTAAAAAGGCATTAGAGAAGAGCTGGTTCTTTGAAAAGATAAACATATTTGACAAGCCTTTACCTAAACTCACGGAGAAAAAGAGAGGACTCAAATAAAATAAGAAATGATAAAGAAGATGTTACAACTGATATTATAGAAATAGAAAGGATTATGAGACCACTATGAACAACTATATGCCAAAAAAATTTCAGAACCTAGAAGAAATAGATGAATTCCTAGAAACATACACTTTATCAAGACTGAATCATGATGAAATAGAAAATTGGGACAGACCAACTACTAGGAGGAGATTGAATCAGTAATCAAAAACCTCCCCCAAAAACAAGAGTCTAGGACCAGACAGTTGAATTCTACCAAACATTGAGAATTAATACTAATCCTTCTCAAACTCTTAAAAAAAAAATATATATATATATATATATATATATATATATACACACACACACACACACACACACACACACACACACATAGAAGAGGAAGGAACTCTTCAAAACTCATTTTCAAGGTAAGCATTGCCCTGATACCAAAAGCAGACAAGGACACCACAAGAAAAAAAAAAAAATTAAAGGCCAATATCCCTGATAAACTTAGATGTAAAAATTCTCAACAGAATGTTAGCAAACTGAATTCACAATACATTAAAAGGATCGCACATCATTATCAGGTGAATTTATTCCAGGAATGCGAGGATGGCTCAACATCCACAAGTAGTCAAGGTGATATACCACATTAACAAAATGAAGGATAAAAATTGTTACCATCATCTCAATAGATGCAGAAAAAGTATTTGACATAATTCAACTCCCATTTATGATAAAAATTCTCAACGAAGGGGGTGGAGAAGGAATGTACCTCAACATAATAAAGGCCATATATGACAAGTCTGCAGCTAACATTATACTTAATAGTGAAAAGCTGAAAGCTTTCCTTTAAGATCAAGAACAAGACAAGGATGCCGGCTCTCACCACTTTCATTATACATAATATTGGAAGTCCTAGCCAGAACAATTAGGCAAAAAACAAACAAACAAACAAACAAAAAACAAAGAGAAAAGAAAGAAAAAAGGAATCCAAACTAGAAATGAAGAAGTAAAGCTGTCACTATTTGCAGGTAATGTATTATATATGGAAAATCCTAAAAGACTCCATCAAAAAACTGTTAGAACTAATAAACAAATTAAACAAAGTTGCAGGGTACCAAATCAAGACACAAACAACCAATGTTATGTTTCTATACACTAAAAACACTGTATCAGAAAGAGAACTTAAGAAAATAATCCCATTTACAATTGCATCAAAAAGAATAAAATATGTAGGAATAAATTTAACTAAGGAGGTGAAAGATTTGTATATTGAAAACTATAAGACATTAATGAAAGATCGAAGAAGACACAAATAAATGGAAAGATATTCATGCTCATTGCTTGGAAGAATCAATATTGTTAATATGTCCATACTACCCCCAAACAATTTATAAATTCAGGGTAACCCCTAATAGAATTCCAAAGGCATTTTTCAAAGAAATAGAATAAATAACCCTAAAATTTGTACAGAAACACAATAAAACCAGAATAGCGAAAGCAATCTAGAGAAAAAACAAAGCTATATATATCATGCTTTATTATTTCAAACTATATTACAAGCTCTAGTAATTAAAACAGTATGGTATTGGCATAAAAACAGACACATAGGTCAATGGAATAGAATAGAGAGCCCAGAAATAGACCTATGCATATATAGTCAATTCATTTACAACAGAGGAACCAAGAATATACACTGAGTAAAGGACAGCCTCTTTAATAAATGGTATTGGGAAAACTGAACTGCCACATGCAAAAGAATGAAACTTGACCACTGTCATACACCATACACAAAAATTAACTCAAAATAGATTAAAAATTTGAATTTTAGACCTGAAACCATAAAACTCCTAGAGGAAAACATAGGCAGAGGATTCTTGACATAAATGTTGGTGATGATTTTTTTAATCTGACACCAAATGCAACAAAAGCAAAAATAAATAAGTAGGACTACGTCATACTGAAAAGCTTCTTCACAGCAAAGGAAATCATCAACAAAATGAAAAGATGATTTATTGAATGGGAGAAAATATTTCAAATCAAGTATATGAAAAGGGCTAATAGATATATATAGAACTTATACACCTCAGTACCAAAAAAAAAAAAATCACATTAAACAATGGGCAGACCAGATGTCCATCAACAGATGAATAGATAAAGATGTGGTATATATATACAATGGAATATTACTCAGCCATCAAAAAATTGAAATCTTACCTTTTGCAACAATGTGGATGGAACAAGAGGGTATTATGCTAAGTGAAATAAGTCAATTAGAGAAAGACAATTATCATATGATTTCACTCCTTTGTGGAATTTAAAAAACAAAACAGAGGATCAAAGGGAAGGGAGGAAAAAATAAAATAAGATGAAATCAGAGAGGGAGACAAACCATAAGAGACTCTTAACCTAGGAAACAAACTGAGGGTTGTTGGAGGGGAGTTGGGTGGGGGGATGGGGTAGCTGGGTGATAGGCATTAAGGAGGGCATATAATGTAATGAGCACTGGGTGTTATATACAACTAATGAGTAACTGAACTCTACCTCTTAAACTAATGATACACTATATGTTAAATCATTGAATTTAAATAAAATATTTTTTTAAAGATTTTATTTATTTATTCGACAGAGATAGAGACAGCCAGCGAGAGAGGGAACACAGCAGGGGGAGTGGGAGAGGAAGAAGCAGGCTCATAGCGGAGGAGCCTGATGTGGGGCTCGATCCCAGAACGTCGGGATCACGCCTTGAGCCGAAGGCAGACGCTCAACCGCTGTGCCACCCAGGCGCCCCTAAATAAAATATTTTTTTAAAGGGCAATAAGGGCAGAATATCTGAATAGACATTTTTCCAAAGAAAACATGCAGATGGCCAGTAGGTTCTTGAAATAATGTTCAATGTCATTTATCATCGGGGCAATGCAAATCAAAACCACAATGAGATACCATCTCACACATTTTGGGATGGCTATCATCAAAAAGACAAGAAATAAAAAGAAAGGGAATAAGAGAATTTCTATGCCTTGCTGGTGGTAGGTAATGGTGTAGCCACTATGGAAAACAGTATGGAGGTTCCTCAAAAAATTGAAAATAGAACTATAGTATGAACAGCAATTCCACTTTTGGGTATTTACCCAAAGAAAATGAAAACACTGACTCGAAAAGGTGTATGTACCCCTGTGGTCATTGCAGCATTATTCAAAATCATGAGGATTTAGAAGCAACTTAAGTGTTCATTGGCAGATGAATGAATAAAGAAATTGTGTGTGTGTATAATGGAATATTATTCAGCTATAAAGGTATGAAATCTTGTCATTTGTGACAACGTGGATGGACATTATGGGCATTATGCTAAGTGCAAGAAGTCAGACAGAGAAAGACATACCATATGATCTCTCTTACATATGGAACCTAAATAAACAAACACACAATAAAACAAGCTTATAGATATAGAGATTGACGGTTGCCAGAGGTGAAGGTTAAGAGGTAGGAGAAATGGGTGAAGGGGGTCAAAAGGTAAAAAATGAAAAAAAGAAGAAAAATAGCTTAGCAGGGAGGGAGCCTAATTTTTACTCCTAAATATGTTCATAGGTACGTAACCCAAAAGTAAGTCACTTATCTTGCTTTGAACTCAGGATCCTCATCATAAAATGAGAGCCTTATTAGGTAAATCTAAGGTCTCTTCTTTCTCCATCATTCTATGGTTCTAGCTTTATATGCTTTTTATTTTTATGTGAATCAGTATACTCCCTTCCCTACTTCTTAATCAGCTTCTCCTCAATACATTCTGTCTTTTTCAGGATACCATTATCATCTCAGGAGGGAAACAGTGGAGTCACTGACTCAACTTCACCCCATATAGCAGTTGGCTACTCCCTGCAGCCCATCTCTATTGTCTTTGAGACGCTGTTTACATCTCTGCAAAGATGCTCCCTTACTCCAGGCCCATATTGGCCATGGCCCTCTCTCCTTGTCTCCCCACCCATTCATCACACCAACTGATGCCAGGCTAATATTCTTAAATTTAATTTTATATCTTAATACCTTTACTTTATAGTTTTTCTTCCGCTATTACAGTCAGACTTTCTCATTGTATTAAATTTGGAAATGGAAAGAACAGTGTAGAGGCCACATATAATTTTCATTTCATTGAGTACTGATGAAAAACAGATTTTGCCATTTGTATTTACTCTTCTGTGAATTGCCTGTTCATTGTCTTTTCCTTTTTTCCTACTGTATTATTCATTTTATTCTTAACGATTTAAAAATTAGAGCATTTGGAATATTAAGGTTATTAACACTTAGTCATATGTTTTGCTAATATGTTTTCTGAGTTAGTATTTGCCTTTCATATTGGCTTATCCGGGAAGCCCAGAGATAGAACTATATTTAGGAGAGTTGGGGTAGGGGCTCCAACAGTGTGATCAGGACTCTTTGCATCTTCTAAGCTTTTCTTCCTTTAAAGTATCGGCCTCATTTTTTCAAATTATAACTGCCTCTGTGGACTTCTCCTCCCTCCCAGCCATTTCTGGCTTATGTCATTCCAGAATAGCAACCCAGGAAAAAGAGAGAGAGAGAGAGAGAGCGCTTTTCTGATCAATCCTAGGAAACAAAGTTGACTGACTTTCGACCACTGTTGCCAGCAGAATGGGGTTTCCTCTGGCCGTGCTGAGTCATGTGGTCATAACTGTGTTGGGAAGCAGGAGGGAGGGAGGCAGGGGCAGGGATCTGGAGAAATGGACAGTAGACTGTGATTGACAGTCCATCATTAGCTCTTAGAATGGGCTTTGGAGTGACTCCACAAAGGAAGGGATACTAGCATACAGTCCTGACATACTGATATATGCATCTTGAGAACATTCACTAATAAGCCAGTTTTTCATCTTTATGATTAGACAAATACAATTATCTTGTCTCCCATCTCTTGAGTTTGATATTTTACCTGTAAGTGGACCAATATGTCATTGACACCTGAATAATGGCTTCGAGAGTAAGAATTTGTATACCTAAAAATAATTGTCCAGAATTTTCACTAGTGCCTTAGAAAACAGTATCAGAGCAACTGTCAACTAAAGTAATTCTTAGAACTAAAGCTGCTTTCACCATGTGATTGCCCCTCAAAACTCAAGTAGCAGTAATTGTGCCTGTCATGCATCGCTGTGTAATTACTTATAATTCTTAGAATATGAACTTTAGAAGGGTAGGGATTGTCATTTGGATGAATCGCAAAGCTCCATTCATGTTATATGTTCTTAAAATATCTATAATTGGATTTTTTTCTGATTACAGAAATCATTTGTTCATAGAGTACTTTAAGAAATACAGAATAAAATTAAAAATTACCCATAAACCCACTACCCAGAGAAAACTACTATTAGTATCTCGACATGTATTTGATGTTCTACTGCTAAGTAGAAATTCAGATCCCACATATGCTTCACAAGTAAAGGTATCAGGTAGGATTTTGTTTTAAACCTTTTGGACAGTTTCTCTATTCAGGTCACAGTGCCTAGAATAAGGAAGGTGCAGGTGTATTGTCAACATAACGTTTGTAAAACCAACATTGGAAAGGAAGTTGTTGGGAATATGAGTGCTGAATCCCTGCCCCAAGTCCTAGGAAACAATGTCCCTCAAAAGTAAAATTACCTCTAATCACAATATAAAGGAAGACCCTGTAAGCCCAAAAGGTGGTTCTTAAGAACCTTGGGTAAAAATAAAAACATTTAGGTACAAGCAGTTCAGCCTAAAATTGCAGCAGAAGAAAATTAAAAAGGGACACAACCGGCTGTGGGCTTTGACTTGTATTAGTTTATTATGTGAGAATAAAAGATTAATATTTTAAAAACCAGAGGGAGAACATATGTGTACAACCATGGTGATAGTGGTTTGTATTTTGAAATTTAGGCTTAAATGTAACCAGGAATGTAATTCCCGTAGAAGCCTGACTTTCTGCCTTCATGTGTTGCCTGTTTATTCTGTCTTTAGCACCTGCACTGAATTGGTCCCAAAAGGAATGGTAATTTTCACTGAAGTGTTTATAAAATGAAACCCCCTTCTCCTTTTTTTCCTTTCATTTTAAACACGAGACATATGCCTGCACCTCTTCGTCAGGCTCTTGACTTGTTGCCAACCCAACAGAGAGCCATCTGGAACAGGAAACTGATACGACACAGTGCTCATTAACAATTTACATTTTCTAACATGCAAATGGTTTGGGGTTTTAATTTTAGAAGCTGTGGTTTTGTCCAAACGATACTCTAATATAATTGGGCTCTTTATTTCCTTATTTTTGTTGTGGTAGTGAAGAAAAACAGTTAAATCTGGCTTGTTCTTTTCATACCGTATTGTAGGATTTGGGGTTTCTTCACTATACAGAACACCAGTTTGCAAAGAATTCAATCTTTGGCCAAGAAAGGTTTCTTCAGAGTTAAGATGTGGTTGGATACTTTCTAACTGGGAATGCAGACCCTTTCTGTCAAAATATAGAAACAATGCATGAAGTAAACAATAACACTTTAGTTATAGTTCACAGTAGTTCGGACATTTCTTTGATGTACGAGAAGTGAAACATATGTTTTCATCTATTTAAAAAGCTTACAATGCTTTCTTAGAGTGCTTAGGATTTTGTTCCCAGAAACAGATTTCAAGGCACGAATTGATTCTGTAATTGTATCTTTATTATTAAACTTTAATCTTCTACTTACCATCCCCCTGCTTCCTTCCTCCCTCCTAATCTCACACTTGTAGGAGAGAAATCAGAAAACTGGTCACCTTGGGAGTCTGTACACTATATTCCTGATTATTTCACATTGTTCTCCTTGAGAATGCAGAGCCCAGACAAAATGACATCATCTAAGGTGAGGATTGCCTTTTATTTTATTAAAGGATATGTAATGGCTTTTGACATTCGAGAGATGTTAGCATTTCAGAGCAGCAGCCCTTCCAGATATTAGAATGCAAGTGTTGAAGCCGTTATATATCAGGGCAGCTATCTACAGAGTTTAGAATAGAACAAAAGCCACCAGGGCATATTTGTTGGAACTTTTTGGTAGGGTATGTGCAAATTAACATCAAAATATCAAATCCCTATTACTTCCTTACTGATATAATCTTTGCAGTTTTTTCTTGAGCTAATTTATGCCTACATTTATTTTAAATTCAGATTCAACATGAAAAATCAGTGATAAAAATCTGGGAATATTTGTGTGTGTATGTGTGTTTTGATTTTTTTTTTTTAAGGACATGGCTCTTGTTTTGTGATTTGGCACTGACAAAGTCAGTATTTTGCTTAAAATAATAGAATAGCGAAAAATGGACATGATCAGGCTGAAAAAATCTGGGTCATTACTCTCCAGGGTAGGGAGGAGCTAGAAACGATTGCCATATAGTGTGTTACACCCACGATGTTCTCTGTGTCTGGACCAAAGCGACACGCCCTCTGCACTGGGCTTTCCAGAGCGATAGAATGTCATTTTTCTGTGATCACCTTCTCACCCTGGAGGCTGTTTTATTCTTTTGTACCCTTTGTTCCAGCCACAGGCTTTTCAGTTCCTTAAATGCATTACAATCCCTCTAGATTTGAGGTCCTTGCAAGAGCAGTTCTCTCCAACTGACTCCCCACTCCAAGCCCAGTTACCCCCTTTGGAGCTTGGTTCAGCCTGAAGGCCCAGGGTCAGCCTCCTCTGACTCCCCATACTACTAGCCCAGCGCTCCTCACCGCTGTCTGTGTCTGAAGTGAACGGTTTGTTATATATTTGTACGGTAATTTGATTAGCGTCCGCCTCCCCTCCCAGGCGATAACCTGCATCGGTTTTGCTCACCATTGTTTCTCAAGTGCTGGCTGTGCTTGGGGCATGTGGAAGGCGCTTGAGTATTTATTGAATGAATCAGGGAATAAGAAAGATGCTCTGACTCACCTGCAGTGTTTCGTGTGACACTGCGCGACACGGCAAACATGCAGCTCTACCGGAGGAGCTCAGCTTTGGAGAGTAGAAAGGTTGGCTGAAGGAGACAATGGAACATCCTAAGAAGCCAGGACACAGAAATGAGAGTTCTGAAATCCCATCGTTTGAAATACAGGGAAGAAAATATTTCACGCAGTGAGAACAGATATCAGCCATTAATAAGGAACTGTTGTTTTGTGTTTTAATATCTTTATGCTACCAGATTTTAAAACGTGGAGGGTTTTGGTTAAATTGTTGCTTTCCCCATTTCTCCTTATTTTTTTCATCTTTGTTGCTTTGCTCTTCTTTCTCATCTCCTCGTCTTGTTTTCCTGTCCAGCTCCTGAGCACACCATTCAGCCACACCTGGGGTGCAAATTGTTTTTATTTTTTTAAGATTTTATTTATTTATTTATTTGACAAAGAGAAAGAGAGCGTGCACAAGCAGGGGGAACAGCAGGCAGAGGGAGAAGCAGGCTCCCCGCTGAGGAGGGAGCCCAATGCGGGACTCGATCCCAGGACCCTGGGATCGTAACCTGAGCCGAAGGGAGATGCTTAACCGACTGAGCCACCTGGGCACCCCCAAAATGTTTTTAACCTTAACTTTTCAACCTCTGGGTCTCTGACAGTTCTTCTCCAACCTGAACATAACAAAGATGAACTTCTGTGGCAGTTCTTGGCCTGTGGAAGAAACCTTGAGGGGTAGTAGAGCTTCCTCTTAAAATGGTGTTTCTTGGGAACCCCACTTTCTCTTCCATGCAGCTCATACTCTGTAGTGAGGTGGGCAAATTACTTGTCTTACCACATAAGGCAGCTTCAAAGGACCCGTTATATGAAGGAAAGTAAATTCCATATGCGCCATTTCTTGAGAACCAGTAGGATGTCATCTAACATAGTCTGGCTTTTTAAATGGGCAGTTCTTCCACCTTCACCCCCTTCTCTCTTCTTTCCTCTCTTCTTTAACCCAGCTACGAGCAGGAGTGGCTGTGCATCTGAGGGGTGCTGAGTATAAGAAGGGGACAGGGAAGGCAAGGTGTGTGCTATCCTGGGGTTTGTTTTACATGAGGAGTGTCTCTCTTCTATGCCACAGATACTCCTTAGTTTTGACTTAACCTCTCAGTTTTCCCTCAGACCCCCTCGACATGCTTCTCATCCCTTTATCCCCAACAGTAGGAATATCTGTGGAGAGTGCCCAGTTGTAGTCTCTCTTAGCTAACATTTCTTAGCATATCTGTTCTCATCCAGCTTCTGTGGTCCCTCCTAGCTGCTCTGCCAAACCCTCCCAACCTGGATGGAACCATTTTTCCAGAAATGTTTTCTAAAACATCTTCTTTTTGTATAACCTCTGCACCCCCAGCCCCACCAGTAATCAGGCCCTAAACCATGGGAGTCAGTCATGAAATCAGCATTCCTAAATCACAGTATTATATTAGGTATTCAGTGATAAGGAAGAGGCTTAGAGTATATGTTTAATCTAAAGTGGAGGAGGGAGTTTTTGCCCCCAACCCCATGTATCTGTTTGTCTCCTTATGTGTAACCTGGGGCCCCATTATCAGGCATGTATACCCATTGATAGAACCATGAACATGCATCCTGGCTTCTGAGTTTAGCTTTTCAACAGCAGGGGCCAACTAGCCTGGGCACCACCTTTGGCTTTTTTCGTATATACAGGAGGATATGTGACAACTTTCTGTTGCCTACAATGAATTGGGAAATTGCAAAATGCTAGTGAGGGTGAATGAGAATGAGAAAGGTTTTAGATGGAGATAAAAAATATGAACCCTTCTTTTTCTCTCTTCAGGGTTTAAGTAACTTTATTTCCATCTCTACAACAAAGTGTTTTCCAACTGTGCTATATTTTCATACCATTTCCTATACGTAAAATGCATCCCCTGCCCCTATTCTTACCTGTAAATCTCCCACCTATAATTTCTTTTTTAAGATTTTATTCATTTGAGACAGAGAGAGTGAGCAAGAGAGAGAGCATGGGGGGAGGGGCAGAGGGAGAGGAAGAAGCAGACTCCCCACTGAGCAGGGAGCCCACGGGGCTCAATCCCAGGAGCCTGAGATCATGACCTGAGCCCAAAGGCAGACGCTTAACCAGCTGAGACACTCAGGCACCCCTCCCGTCTATTCTTTAAGGTGTAACACATCATCGTATTCTTATCCCTCCCCTAATCTTCCCAACCCGCAGTGACCCTTGCCCCTCATTACTAGTTGATGACAATCCTAGGACACTTCAATTTGTTTTGCCTTATACGGTTGCTATTTGTACATGTGTGTTCTTCCTACCTGGTGATTTTGGCCAAGTTACTTAATCTCTCTTTACCTCCACTGCTCCATCTTTAAAATGGGGATATAATAATACCTGTCTCATGAGAGTGCTTTCTATAGCACTTAGCCTATTGAGCTAATGTTATCTCTATTGCATTAAGCTTACTGAGGGCAGTAACCCTTGCATTTTAGATCCCATTTTAAAATGGTGGTGCTGAATGAAGAAATGGATAAATACTGGGTTTTGACATTTTCATGATGCTCCCCACTTTCCTCCAGTCCTACACTTAACTTGGTTCAAACTAAATGGAGACTATACTGACAGCTCACCCTTTGGGGTCTAGAACTGGTTCTGAGATGTATAGGTGGTGATAGAAGTATTTCATAAGGGTGCCTATTTTTGTAAATATCTTACTTTAAAGAACTCTATTTGCTGTATTGCAGAAGAATTTCCCTTTTATTACTGATAAGCCAAAAACTATAAACAATATATCATCTTCTTGGCAGTAAATCTAGATATTCTTCCCCAAAGCCACTTTGTTCATCTAAAATTGATTCTCTTGTTTTTGTTTCACAAATATATATTTGGTACTGAAATATTTTTTTAATTTCATAAGGAAAAAATATTTAACCAATGCATAGTTATGCTTGAACTTACTTTCTTACACTTCTTTTTTCTGAAGAAAACCTTATGGCTGGGTTATAATCACCTGACCCTCAGCTTTCGTTGGCCCAGACAGGTGTACTTGGACTATCAGACACCAGTGCATTTGCCTACATGAGCAAAAGAGGACTGATAGAGTTGGTCTCTCTTTCTCAAATACTTGGTCCCATGTTCCTAGCACACAAACCAGCACAAATAGGAATTAATGTTTATTTTACACCAAAAATGTCTAGATACAACACCAAAACTATCTTGTGGGATAATCTGGCTACCTGGGCTCACCGTCTATATAATACAGTAAGATGTTAGGCCCCCTAATAAGACAGAGCCCTACTCCAGCAATATTCTATTCCAGTAGGCTTATCATTGACGCACACAGGCCTTTGGTCTCCTGCTCCCTGGGATGGGAATTCTTAGATTGTTGTTACCATAGATGTGCCTGTGAAGATCTATTTGAATTCTTCTCTAGAGTAGTGTCCAAGCAGGTCTGCAAACCAGCTATGTTAGAATCACCTGAGAGAATTGTTCAATATATAGCTTTGCAGGTCCTACCCCAGACCTACTGTATCAGAAAGCTGAGTGATCAGCTCTGGGGATCTGAATGGAACTGGAGCAGTGTGTTCTATCTGGAGACCCCTCGATCAGGCATCAGGAGAGGTTTTACCTTGAGATATCATCCCGCTCGAGATATCTAGGACTTCACCCTCTACTCTGAGTACTTAAACGTGGTCTGGGGTCATCAAATGGGGTGGGATGTGGCTACTTGGAGTGGTCAGTTGCTTCAGTCTTGCATATAAGCAAGCATCACTTCCTACAGGCACTCAACTGATGGTGTCCGTCAGTGCACATCACACAGTTATTAAGTGAAAGAGCTAGAATTCAGACCTCGGCCCCTCTGGGGTCAAGGCCAGATGTCTTCATGTCTGCACTGTGTTGCCTACCAATTCCAGACTAGGCTGCTCCAGCCACTCCTTCCCACCTATTTATTCTGTTTCTTTTTCATTGTTTACTGTGACATAGCTGTTCCATTTGATGGCTGAAGTTCTTGCCAGGACAGAGTTTTGCTGGGACTCTTTCTTCCTGTTTATGGTGAGTGAGCTGGAGCTTGTCAGCATGTCAAGGTTCCGAAGTCACAGTCCAGGATTCTTTTTCCTGCAAATTTTTTTATTTGGCACCAAAGTAAGTGAGTCTTGAGAAGTTATTCCTTGGGTGATCCCATTAGGTCAGAACCTGGTTTAAATGGATAATATGATGTGATGATGGCAGCTGAAATATTAAAAGCAACAACGCATTTTGGAAAAGAGGATAAGAAAAATGAGACCAATCTTGGTAGCTACTTATATTAGTGTTCTTGATTAATGTCTGCTTCTAAAAGAATCAAATTGCTAATGCATCTCTAATCACTGTACCAGTCATAGCCAGTTAGTTGTATTTCTGTAATATTACACAGTACACAGGCAGGCCTGGTTGGAATGTCACTTTCTTCCACGAAGGGAGTCAAGATTACATGTCTTGCTCCTTCTCTCCATACCTCATCTTGCAGCCCACCATCCTGGTTGTGACCAGGTCACAGCAGAGCATTCGCTCAGCTCGGCCAGTAAGTCACAGTTGGCTCTTTTGTGGACTTGTAAGGGACCCCAAGGAATTACCCATGACAGCATTCTTCCCAGTTAGGCTGCGTCTTTCCTACTACACTTCAGAAGCAAACCGGATTGCAGATTCATAACCAGCAAGGCTTAGCTGTTCTGTGGTACTGTTGTGTTTGGCCTACTCAGTGTTTGTGAAAATTTTCAAATGAAAGCCAAATTAGAACCCTAGAGAGTCTTCACATTGCTGGAGATAAATACATTTTATTTATTTATTTATTTTCATTATATTATGTTTAATTAACCAACATATAGTACATCATTAGCTTTTTATATTGTTTAGTTTCTCTTTGAAACTATATTTTAATTTCTCTTTGAAAAATGTAAAGAATGGCAGGAATTGGTTGGAACTGAGTCATGGCTGCCCCTTAGAAGGAGCCTGTGTTCTCCAGATGCCCCTAGCATCCATCCCTTGCTTCGTTCTCTGGTAATACCTGCAGCCCCCAGATGCAGGGGAGCTCATGGCCTCCACCTTACCATCACTGCTTTGTCCTTTCTCCACCTCCCTGTTCATAGAACGAAAGAACAAAAAGAACAGCAGTTTGCAGAAGGTTTGCTTATCATTGTGTCACTTTTTTATGAACAGAAACTCAAGATGCACACATTTCTGAGTGTCTTTAGGGGCCTAGAAACATATCAAGCACAGACTGTGGCACATAGTAGCCCCTTAGTAAACATCTGTTGAATGACTGAATCTGTACTACAAGCCACAGGTGCTTGGGGACTCAGGGTCATTTGTTTGGCTGGAAGAGGAGACATCACGGGGCAGCTTGGGGATATTAATGGCACTCTTAAAATACAAGCAAAGCTTGGATGACAGCTAGCAATTTTTCAGTTTCCATGAAATACAGCACTTTATTTTTATTTTGTGATGGAATACCTTGGCCACTTTATACTTAAGCCCTTGTGGGGACATTAAACTTTAGTGACCTTATAAAATTTCAATAAATTTTCTTTCTTCTCATGCAAGCAAAAAAGTCTTCTTGGGTTCAGTTGAGTCTGACAGTCTCCCTAACCTGATACTGCCTCTCTCCCAGTGTGGGCTATGAGATAGGGACTGCATTCCACATCTCTCTTGTCTCTCTGCTCCAGAGACATTGGGAGTTAACCATGAATTCTTGTTTTGTTAATAACATGCAGGCTCTGCCCTACCAGGTCAAATAGACATTATTAATGCCACACTGTCACAGTACTTTGGGACTAGGATTCCAAAAGATTGCCTGAGTTTGAATCCTGGTTCTACTCCTTATTCATTGTGTGGCCCTGCAAGGTATATGTCATTTCTGTGTCTTAATTTTCCCATCTGCAAAATGGGTGTCCTGGTAGCACCTCCATCATGATATTCTTAGAATGGTACCTGGCTCATTATGAGTGCTCAGTGAAACAAGAGCTGCTGTTTTGGAGGTGGCAGGGACAGTGGCAGTAGTGTCTGTCTTAAATTATAAGAATGTAGCTACTAAGAACTTTTGTATGTTTTAGTTTTGTCTTAAATGCATTTACTACTTCAAGAATTACAAAGTCCTTTTGTGGCCAGGCTATAAAAGTATCAGAGTCTTTTCTCCCCCTTTAATGTATGAGCAAGTTCAATTTGATAAAACAAGAACATTTCAGCTGCGCACAACTTTCCTGGTCATGCAAGGCAGATGAGGCCTATGTGAGGAAAGGTAATTATCTTTCCATAGCAATCAGTATTCTGTAAAACCCACCACATTCTCAGCCCTGATTACTGGGGAAAAACAAGACTCTGGTTTCCCCAGGAGCTCCTTGTCGTAAAGTCTGCCTTTGGAATGTGCTGTGATGTCACTGCTGATTTGCCACAGGGATGTGGGTTTCATCTATGTTGTTGGAATATCTCAGTTTATCTGCTTTCTACAGGGGATTACAGCACTCTTCAGGGGTTTTGGAAAGTTCTGGAATGAAAGTATCCTTCAGGGGTAAGACATGCCTATTGCAAACACTGGCGGTCCTCAGAAGGTTAACTGTGTGTGTCTACCTTAAGGAACTCTTTTTCTTAGCCATTTCAAACTACAGGACTTTTAAACTGGCTTTATTTATCTCTACCTCTAGTCTGCCCCCTTACTTACTTTGGACAGAAACTTGATTTCAGGGGGGAGCGTTGTAAAGTAAATGCTCATGTTGGGCTTTTTTTTTTTTTTTCCCCACTTACTTGAAGATTCCTTTCAGGTCCACACCAAGAGGAAGTGAATTCTATCAGTTATAGTTGGTTCCCAAAGCGGCTTTTGAACCCCAGATGCTATGGATGCCACTAAAAAAAAGCCTTCCATTAGGGAAAAAAAAAAAAAAAAAAGTGGATCCCTGGCAGATTATAAGAGGAAATAAATATAGTATAATGATTACAAGAGAGAGGAGGAAGGTGTGGAAGGATGTTTTTGAGAGTCAGAATTGAGAGTGTTCCTGCCAATTAGGCCTGTGACCTTGGCTAGTTCTTATCTGTCAGTTTCTGCCTCTGTGAAGCTGGGAATCACAATTACCACCCTCATACAGTGTGGGGAGCGCTCAGTAAATAGTGTGTGGCCATTATCATCATTACTGTTACCATGACTTGCTCTAGACTAAGCCTGGAAGAAAATTCCACTTATTCAAATTAGGAGATCTTAAGTTGTCAAAGCATTTCTAAACACTATCTTTTTCTGATAGAAATACTTGAATTAGCTCTCTCTTTGTGATCATATCTCATTTCAGATTTTATTAATTACCAAGCCTCTTGATCTAATCATTAACTAGACACAGATGGAGAAATGCAGTCACCTATACGACTGACTAACGTTATTTACTTCTAACTCCTGGTAGACCTCGAGCTGCTTGGGCCAATCATTTCAACAGTCCTCACCTATTTCCTGAGTGCCTACTATATGCCAGGTAGGAGTGGGCTCTGGGGACATGACGGTGAAGAAGAGAAAGCCCATGCCCTAAAAGAGCTTGTGTTTTAGCAGCAACATTACTTTTTTTTTTTTTTTTAAGATTTGTTTATTTATTAGAGAGAGACAGCCAGCGAGAGAGGGAACACAAGCAGGGGGAGTGGGAGAGGAAGAAGCAGGCTCATAGCGGAGGAGCCTGATGTGGGGCTCGATCCCATAACGCCGGGATCACGCCCTGAGCCAAAGGCAGACGCTTAACCGCTGTGCCACCCAGGCGCCCCAGCAACATTACTTTTTACTCATATTTATGTCCTACTCATACCACAGAGTACCTGGCACACAGCAAGTACTCAGTAAGTGTGGGTTTGTTTGGTGACTTGGGTGTGACTTACTGAAATGGAAGTCCAATGTGCTCTTTCTGGAAAAGTATCTTTAAGAATTTTTTCCATGAAAGAGCCACCTTGTCCTTATGTTATTATATTTATTAAAAATCTCCTTCAGTATGGTTAGACGGAAAAATTGATCTCGCTGATTACTGTCTTCTTGCTATTTGAAGAAGCTCTTCACTATGATCTTATTTTTGTAAAATTACCTGTGGTGTTTGTATGTGTAAGGAAATGCATAAAGGAGGTTTAACAGAAATACAGACCAAGGTGGCAGAGTGGCTCTTGAATGTTACCAGAATTTGCAAAGCTTGACAAGAGCTCTTTCTCTAATGTACATGAAACTCCTAGTCTGCCTGCACACCAGCAGCCTCCCCTTCTACACTTGCAAATAAAGAACAAAGACAGTAGGCTGTAGGGTGGGAAGAAGGTAGCAGGGGAGGGCCTCTCCAGTGCTTGGCCTTGTATAGAATGCTTTTTGTTTGCTTAAAATCACCTCTTACCTCTGAGGTAGATGCTCTCCCCATTCTGCCTGATACAAATGAGGAACCTGAGGCTCAGAGGCTAAAAAGCTTCCAAGGACACCCCGTGGGAGATGGCAGAGGCAAGATTTGAGCCCAGGCTTGCCTACCCAAAGGTGCTGTCTATGACAAGGCCACACGCCTTCTCTACCTGATTGATATTCTTGGCTAAGTCTTCCCGAAGTCAAGACTGTCTTCCTCAAAGCTGCTGTGGGTTGGGGAGACAGATCACAGGGCGTAGTAAGTTGGAGTGTGTTTTTGTGTTCAGCTTTCCTTTGGCTGGGACACACAGACTCAAGAGGAGCCGTCATGGCCTGGAATTCTCTCAAGGTTCCATGGTTTTGGTGCTAGGGCGGGCTTTAGTTATACAGAGTGCCAGTCTCCTGTAGAAAATAAAAACTTTCCTCTCCTTGGTCTGTTTTTCAGAGTCTAGCAAGATAAGATGCAGAAGTTTTGTCTAGGTACAATAAAAATTAATGCACCTTTGGTTTCCTTTCTCTAATAGAGTTTTCAACTTTTATTCCACACAGAATCTGAGTTATCTCTGAAAGGCCGGTGGCCCCTGGAGGCTCTGGGGTTGCTTAAAACCTGTTGGTATTTCAAGGATAGGTTAACATCCTTCCACCTTCTACCATATCCATCAAAACCCAAAGTCTGACTCTGTTGGGTTTTTTTTTACTCTGAGCATGTGGCTCAGGATGCCTCTGTTGGTTAGTTATAGAAGAAAACCCAACTGAACTAAGCAAAAAAGGGGGTTTATTGTTTCATATAAATGAACAGTCCAAGGCCATCCTCCTTCAGGCACAGCTAGATCCAGAAACTTTAACT
The DNA here is from genome assembly GCF_024610735.1 of Ursus americanus. Lineage (NCBI taxonomy): Eukaryota > Metazoa > Chordata > Mammalia > Carnivora > Ursidae > Ursus > Ursus americanus. Next base: position 43,459,994 of record NC_142134.1, read on the forward strand.
GTATCATTGAGACCTTGTCTTTCCCTGCCTCTACCAGTGTTCTTCACAAGCTTGGCAACTCCAGGCTTATATTCTGTAAAATTGTTAGTTGTTCACTAAATATTTCCAGGTTTCCTTCATCTGGGTACATAATAAGATTATGCTGTTCTGTCCCCTGAAGTTAGATGTGGCAGTGTGATTTGCTTTGACCAATAAAATGTGAACCTAAGAGGCATGTGTAACTTCTAGACAGAAGCTTTTAAGAACCATTCCATTATTCACTATGTACCTTTCTCCTTACCATGGTGATTACTGAAGCATGTGTCAAGATGGGGCCTCCATCAGCTTAGGTCCCTAAGTGACTTCAATGAGCAAGGCTCTTCTGTTAATTTATGATGGATGTGTGTGTGTGAGGGAGAGCTTTTAAGTCACTGAGGTTTATGCATTTTATTATGACATAATCTATCCTATCCTAACCAATATGCATCCTCCATGTATATACATATACATGGAAAAACAAAAGGTATTTCTATCCTGTTTTCTCAAATAAGAGTCTTAGTTACTTGCTCTGAATAACTATAGTTGATGATGTACCCATCTCCGAATCCATCCTGTGGCCTAGGAATGCAGTGCTCTGAGTGGCCAGGCCAGGGTTTCGTCTTTACCCTTGAGTCAGAGAGACAGCTAGCCACCCAGTGCTCATGAACAGAGTGAAGGAGGTAGAGGTATCAGAAAATGGAAGATGATGATCTCAGGGTCCTGGGATCGAGCCCTGCCTCAGTTTCCCTGCTCAGTGGGGAGTCTGCTTCTTTCTCTTTGCCCCCTCCCCCACTCCTGCTCTTTCTCTCTCTCTCTCTCTCTCTCTCTCAAATAAGTAAATATAATTTAAAAAAAAGAAGAAGAAAATGGAGGATGAATGCTAGGTAGATTAAAACTAAATGTGTCCTCTATGAGAAGTAATAAAAAATTCCTCTAACATTTTCTTTTTATTCTGAAGCAAGGATCCCATTTGACCTTTAGAAGGCAGGTGTCTCACAAGCCTGCTGAAGAGAGTTTTGCATCATCTTTTTTTTTTAATGTTTTTTTATTATATTATGTTAGTCACCATACAGTACATCCCTGGTTTTTGATGTAAAGTTCGATGATTCATTTTCCATACTATAAATAGATATATCAAGGAAAAAAGGTAAATCAGCAAGCCTAAAGTGGAAAAAACTTGTCAGCCTCATATCCAGGTGTTGTAATAAAATAAAAGATTTAAATATTAATGTAATTGCCATTCATTTCTGTAAGTTCCTTCTATAGTATTACCCACTTTCAGTATTTGTCCAGCTCTAGTACAAACACCACCAATGAGAGGACAGGTCTTGGGCTCTCTCTTGGTCTTTCTTTGGTTTCTTACAATGACTGATGATCTCTCTACCTCAATTGACACTCATTCATTCTGGCCTCTGGAAGTCAAGATGAAAGCAAATCTTATACCACTTCCACATATGTGGAAGCTCCTAGCATGGACCTGGTATAGAATAAAGAACAGACTCTTACTGTAGCTTTCTTAAAAATTTAAAGATACCCTGTCCCAGTCTTTACTTTTTTGAGTTGCTCTTATATGTTTTCAGTTTTTCTTTGAATGGCATGCTTCTAAGTCTCCTAACTATACTGACTGTTTTCTTTTTCTTATGTTCCAATTTGTCTATGTACCCATTTTCCTTTTATTTTTTAATCTGTTCTGTAATCTCTTTTAATTTAGTGTGTTTAGACCATTTAGATTTATTGTAATTCTTGAAATGTTTAGGTATAGTCTACCCCTTTATTATTTGTTTTCTGTTCCTTCCTTGTGTTTTTCATTCTACAGTTTTCCCTTTCCTTCCTTTTAGGTGGTTTGAACATTTTTTAATAATTTATTTGTATAGTGTTGTTAGAGGTTGCTCTAGGGATTGTAATATACATGCTTAACATATCTAATTACTATCAATATTTTACTACAAATAGAGTGTAGAAATACTGTTCATATATCTAAGTTCTTTTATGTTTTAGTTCTCTTATATATTACATCTATGCACACTAAAAACGTCATCAGGTATTTTAATTTTATATTTCAAGCATCAAATATATTTTAAAGAGCTCGACAGGAATAGAATAATCTATTATATCTACCAAGATATTTACCATTTCCATTGGTCTTCCTTTATTTCTAATGTTCTAAGTTTCCTTTTGACTATCATTTCCTTCTGATACCAAGTTTTCTTCTGTCTGAAAACTTTCTTTAACCATTAAAAATAGATCTAGCAGAAAGGAATTCTCTTACTTTTCTTTCATCTAATAATATTGATTTCACCTTCAATCCTGAAGAATATTTTCACTGAATATAGTTCTTTTGGCACTTAAAAAATGTTATTTCACTTCTTTCTGGCCTCCATGGTTTCTGATGAGGAATCTACCATCATTCTAATTTAAGTTCTGGGTTTGAGACTGTGTTGAATTCAAGCTGGAGGAGGGAATGCTTACCATCAGTCTGGTAGGATTTCAAAGTCTAGTCTCTCACATTCTGGTTTCATGTATTCTATGCAGGGTTTGTAGTTGCATATAGTGGGAGAGAAATAATAGAGTGTGTTTACTTCATCTCACCCAGAGCCTCTCTATGCATCTCTTTTGGGGAAGACTGGATATATAGTTCATTGGGAGCTGCTAAACCCCTTTTTATATTAATAAGTTGTGTGTAGTATGTATGCATATACATATGTGTTTATCAAACATATATTATTTATTATGTGCCAAGCATAGTTTTAGTTGTATTACAAATTAATTTATTTAATCCTTATGACAGTCCTGTGAGGTATGTACAGTTTTGTCCCATACTTTACAGATAAGGAAATTGAGGGGCAGAAAGTTTAAGTTAATTGTCCAAGGTCACATAAGCTAGTAACTGAAGGAGCCATGATTCAGATCCCCAGGGAGTTTAGAGTTCAAATCTTAACCATTATACTGTCTCTAATTAAACTGTTATAATTATATAATAAAATAATAAATAAAAACAAGAGGAAAAGAAGAAATAATAGATCATCATTATTGAACATTTCATATATCTTTGTTCTATACTAATAATTTCTACACATTATCTCTTGAATTAATTTGTTCATCATTCCAATTTTTATTGAGAGTTATGTTCGATACTATGCTAGGTGTGTGGGCACCAAAAGTGAATAAGAAAACAGTTCCCTGCCCTAGTGGAGGTTATAGTCTAGCAGGAGGAGGGTCATGAAACCAATGACTCCCATATAATTATGTGATTGTGGTTGTGAAAATTGTCACCGAGGAGATTGTTAGTAAGGAGAGCATTCTAGTGGGATTTCTAACAAATCTACCAGTAAAGATAAGATAGATTTTTCTGAAATAACAGACAGCCTCAAAATTTTAGTGGCAGAAAGCAATGAAGATTTATTTCTTGCTTATACTATATATCCATCAGAAGTGGACTGAAGGCTCTTCCTACATCATTTTTTTTTTTTTTGTCTGCCTCAATCCAAGACACAGGCTGACAGAACATCCACAATCACATGGCCATTCTTAGAAGAAGAGGAAACTAGCATAGTAAACAAGACTGGCTATTGACCCCTTACCAAGAAATAACACAGTAGTTTCCACTCACATTTCATTGGTCAGACTTGGTCAAGGGTATGGGTGACTCCTAACTTACAGGAACTAGGAAAAATGCAGTCCTACCGTGTACCTAGAAGAAGGAAACCCACAAATATTTGGGAAGCAGCACTAAGATCTGCCAGGCTGGTCTTGAGGTCAGGGGAATTTCCTTAGGAGATGATGTTTGAGTTGAATTCTGAGGCAAAAGGCAAAGGGATTGGGGTTGGGCAAATGTGACCAAAGTGATGAAAGTAAATAGGATTACACAAGGCCTAGAAAGCTAGTTTAAGGGCTTGGGATTTTATCCTAAAAGCTATGGGAAGCCAACATTTTGGGTGCAGATAATCATATTTGTATTTTAGATGGGATCCCATGACTGGTGTGGAGAATGGATGGAATGGGAGGAGATGAAAGATGAGTAAGGATAAACCATGGAGAAGCTGCTGTCCTATGGGCTAGAGAAGATGGTCACTTGGTTTAGGCAGTAGCAATTGACAGAAGTGGGTGGATTGGAGAAACAGGGCTTGTAGACTAATGGGTTAATCCTCCAAGATCCCCCGAGGAATCTACTATTATTTCCATTTTCTATGTGAGGAAACTAAAGCTTGGAGAAATAACAAAACTTTGCTAGTGAGTGGCAAACCAAGAGTTCAAATCTGTCCTGATTCCAAAACTTGTACTCTTAACCACCATGTCATGCTACTTCAGGGGAATGTATTGACAACATTTTATGTCCCTGTAATGGAGAAAGGATGGGAGAACCTACAGTGCAAATTTTCAGGTTTCCCACTTGTCCCAGTGGAGCGTGCAGGCCCTCTGAGGGCAGATGCTTTATTGCCTTACTGTTCTCTACTCACCTTATAGACTTGGGGCCCTGAGCCCAGCTAGCTATGCAGTAAGTCCCAGTTGGGTTTGTATCTATGTGATGTTAAAGTCAAAATTTAGACTCTAATGTAAATGCTTTCATTTAAATTAATATATGCATTAAAGCTAGGGGTGCGATGTTTTGAAGTTGGTTGAGGTGCCTTAGAGATTTTAATGTATCCTAAGTTCTACCTTTCCCTACCCCTCCCTTCTTCCATTCTGTGTTCCCTTTTTCTTTCTTTCATCCATTCATGTGGCCATCAGTCATTTTTTGAGTGATATTTATTGCAGGCAATACAGCAAAGTGATTCACAATGTGGATCCTAAGGTCCTTCTGTAAAAACCCTTTCCCAACTTTCCACTGACGTCAGAATTCTAGGTCAAACTCAATATCCACCAGTCCATGAAGCCTTTCAGCCTCTGCCAACCAGTTTTGAAAAGACTTTCACTTGTAATTAAGTACAATTTATCTTAGACTAACTCTCTACTGCTCTCTGTAGTCTGTTCCCCTTGAGAATGAGGAGCTCATTCTTTATACTTCTTTCACTTTCCCAAATGTGCTCATCACGGTGCTAGGTATACAGTTACTTCCAGATGCCCTCAAAAATAGAAGAATGAATGATGTTTTATCTGAATCTTTATATGGGGCTGGCTTTTGAACATAAGCTGTGAAACACAAGTGGTCTTGAGATATAATCAGTAATAGAATTTCATATAATACAAACCAGAAACCAAAATAATATATTTAAATATGAAAATTTTTAAGTGGTAAAATTACCAATATTACCTAGTATCCTTTTTCTGTTCCAAGATCCCATCCAGGATACCATATTACATTTAGTCATCACATTTCCTTAGGTTTCTCTTGGCTGGGACAATTTTTCAGACTTTCGGAATTTTTGACGACCTTGACAGTCTTAAGTACTGCTGAGATATTTTATAGGATGTACCTCTAGTGGAATTTTTCTGATGTCTTTCTGATGATTACACTGGCATTATGTGTTTTGAGGAGGAAGACCATAAAGATACAGTGCCATTTTCATCACATGGTATCAAGGGCGCATACTATCAACATGATGTTGACCAGGTGGCTGAGATAGTATTTGTCAGGTTTCTCAACAATAGTTACTCTTTTTCAACCCTTTACATACTGACCTCTTTGAAAAGAAGTCCTATATGCAAGAGTGAGGAGTTATATTCCACCTCCTTGAGGGCAAAGTATCTACATAAATTACTTTAAATTCTTCTATACAAGAGATTTTCATTTCTCCTCCATTTGTTAATTTATTCAATTATTTATTTATATTGATATGTACTAATGAAATATTTTACACTGGGGACTATGTTCCAATACTACTGCATTTTTTTTGTTGTTGCTCATATTGTTCCAGTTTGGTCTTTGGGAGCTCTCTCAGTTGGTTCCCTGGTATACCCTTATGAGATTTGTTTTGTTTTGTTTTCTGAGCTCTTCCTTATTTTCTGACACTAGATTATACAGACTCATCTTTATATTTCATGCCTTAGTCCTGGATTCAGCTGTTTCTTCAAAGAGCCCTGGTTCTCTTCACTGGAATGATGTTAGATAAGCTCATTGCTACTGGGACGCCATTGGTCTTCTAGACCTCTTGGTTGACAGAGTAAGGAAATGTGTGTACATATATAAATCCCTGTAAATATATATATTTATAAATATTTCTATTATGAGACCATCAGTGTTCAGAGTAAGCTAGACATTAGTTTACACTGATGTCTCCAGCTCTAATCCATTGCCACATGGATCATTCTAGCTTCACTCCCTTATTTATCTATACTTTCCACACCAATAGTTACAAACCTGACTCCTAAGCGTCCATTCATTTAATTGCTTAAATTCAGTTTACACACCTCTCCCTCCAACCAGAATACTACGTAAGTGAAGGTGGAACATTCTGAGGGTAGCATATCCAGAGCCATCCTTCTTCGGTTGTGATGTTAATTTTGATCACCATGTCAAGGTATTGTCTGGCTTCTTCCTATAATATAATGTTCTTCTTTGCAACTAAGGAGCAAATTATGGTCATTTATTTTGAGACCATACAAATATCCTACTCCACATAAACTTTCACCCATTGATTCTTGCCCAAACCAGTCTTACAATGATGGTTGTAAAAGGATGTTTTTCAAGTCCACTACTCATCAGTTGACATCTGTTAGAAAGAAAAGCTCTCTTCTCCCATAGCTGTCTATGTATATGTTTATTTATTATCAGTATGGACTTATGGATTCCTATTTAATTAAATGTGCTATAGTTTACCAATTTTGGTGCTCAGTTGACTCAGATCTAGCCAGTGTTAGCCACTATTTGTGGATAACTTTCTTACTTTCTGACACAACAGATGGTCCAGGCTCATCTTAACACCTTTCTTACTTCATCCCTGGAATCAGCCATTTTTCAAAATTCCCTGGTTCCTTTTAGTGGAGAGTGGTGTAGAGAAACCAAGATCTAGTTACTAGGTATACTCATTATTACTGGGTGTCACTGCATACACACACACACACACACACACACATATCTATGCTATATATATGATATTTTATTTCACTTTTTCACAGTGAGAGCCTTGGCTCTCAGCAATGTCTCCATATGTGTTCCATTTGCTTAATCCTACAGTACACAAACAAAGTAGTTGCACAATTGCTGTAGTCATTCCACTATGAAAAAGACACCCACTAAAAATAGTTCAGGATTTACTTACAGTTCTTTTTTCCTAAACCAAGGGTATTTATCAAAGCATTGTGTTCTAAAGTTACTGGGATCAGTTCTTCCCTAGCCTCTCCCCACCCCCATGTGGTTCTATTATTCAGTTGGGATCGTTTCTGTTTGCATTCAACTTTAGGTTTATTTCCTATGCTTATTAATTTAATTGTGTTTTTGAATATATGCAACATTAACATTCTTCCAAATTTAAAATTATACAAAAAGTTGTATTCAGAAATGTTACTCCTCTGTCCTTTCCACCCCTTTTTCCTCATGCCTCATTTACCCCTTTGTAGGCAAACAATTTCATTGGTTTCTGATTTATTCTTCCTGTGTTTTCTCTTGCAAAAATAAATTGGGAAATGTCTGGTTTCTTATTTTTCCCTTTTTCTTACTCAAAGGCAGCATACGATATGTGCTCTTGTCCAGTGCTTTATTTACTTAACAATATAGCCTTGAAATTATTCTCTTTCAGTTCATAGAGAGCTTTCTTGTTCTTTATTACATTTACCTAGTATTTCATTGTGTGAATGCACCATACTTTATCCAACCATATCCTGTGTTTGGAAATTTAGGTAGTTTCCAATATTTTGTGGTTACATATAATAATGCAATGGATAACCTGGTGTGTATGTGTTAGAGATACACGATCAGGGTATATTCCTCGTTGTGTCACTGTAGTCATGGTCTTGCTGGCATGGAGACAGATGCATCTAGCTCTAGATATTACCAAATTCCCCTCCAGAGGGGTAGTACTCTTTTGCCTTCCTACCAGCCATGTTGGAGAGGGCCTGTTTGCTTTCAGCCTCACAACAGACTGTATTGTCAAGCTTTTGATTTTTGCTTATCTAATGAGTGAGAAATTGTACATTAATATTATTTTAATATGCATTTCTCTTTTAAGTGAAATTGAACATTTTATTCTATTTTAATGTCATTTATATCTTATGTGGGAATTTTTAACTCATATCTTTTACACATCTTTCTATAGTATTTTTGGATTCTTTTTCAACAATTTTTTTAAAGTTCTTTATAAATTAGGGACATTAGTTCTTTAGGAGATATTTGCACATGTTTTCTAATTTGTTCTCATTTGATTTTGCATACAGTGTTTTTTCCATACACTTTTTTAAAAGATGGTCAAATATATCAATCCTTTTTTTGAGCATTTGGGTTTTTGAGTCATAGTTGCAAAGCCTTTTTAACTTCCAGTAGAAGAATTATAGAGGAATTTACCCGTTTAAAAATTATTTAATTTTATTCTTTAAATATCTCATCAGTTTGGACTTTGTGCTTATGAATAGCATGAAGAATGGTTCAAAATTTATCAATTCTCAAATGACTGTCCAGTTGTCCTACACCATATATTAAATTAAGGAGGGCATGAGATGTGATGAGCACTAGGTGTTGTACACAACTAATGAATCATTGAACACTACACCAAAAACTAATGATGTACTATATGTTGACTATTGAATTTAAATAAAAAATAAAATAAAATAAAAATTTATTAATAATTTTTTAAAAGTCCACCTTTGCCCCCACATATTGAGAAGCACCCATTTCATATACTAATTTCCATCTGTGGTCAGGTCTCTTTCTGGACTTGCTGTTCTGTTTCATTGATCTGTCTTTTCATGTTCCACAATCACACTCTTTTAGTTATAAAGGTTTTGTAGTAGGTTTTAATATTTTGTTTAGCTATTCCTCTCTCACAGCTCTTCCTTTACTTGTTTTTCTTAGATAATGTTGTGTTGTTTTTTTTTTATATGAACTTTAGCATTTAGTAGGCTCAATTTATATATTTCCAGAAAAAAAAGGTTTATTGGTATTTTTATTGGGATCTCACAAAATTTAGAAGTTGTCTTAGAGAGCACAGACATCTTTGATGATACAAGAGCTGGGCATGTTTTTCCATTTGCTCAAGTCTACAACCGTGTTTTACAGAAGTGTTTGGGAACAGTGTTTTCCATATAAGTTTTAAACTTTTTAAGTTTTTTTCTAAGTTTTGTATCTTTTCATTGTTATTATAATAATATAATATTTTCTAATATTACAATATTAAAATATTATAATAATATTTTCTCTACCATCATACCTTTTAATTTCAACCAGTGTTTTTAAAAATCCTGTTTAAAAGCACTGCTTAACACATTTTTTATTTCATTTTAAACCACTATCTCAGCACAGCCAGACTGTGTGCTATGGATCAAAGATAATTATTCCATGAGTAATTCCCTTCTGTGTCAGCAAAAAAGTTTAAAACTTTACACATGTAATGTGGACTAGCACCCACTGGAACCGTCACCATCCAGAATTTAGAAGATCAGTTGTTATCAAAAGGGGACTATGATTCTGGGAGCTCTGTGAGTTGCACTTTTGATTAGTACAACAGAAATGTTATAACCACGGTCAAAAAAAAAAAAAAAAAGAAGAAGAAGAACAGGACCAGAGATCAGCACCAGGTCTTATTGAAACATCAGCATTTGGATGCGCAGCTCTTCCACTGGTTTCTGTGCTACAAACATAGGAGGGACTAGCGCAGCCCCGTAAAGCCATCCTGAGTTTCTGCAAGCCAGTTCTTTCTACAGTGCACGAAGGGTGACGTGTGGGAAGTATGTTACCATGTAGAACATGTCGGCGGTCTCTCGCTTGCCCTGGGAGCTGCAGCGCGTCAGTGGGAACTTTGCGCCTGACATTTTTCGGTCTCCACTGAGGCATTTGAAGTCGTGCCAGAAGTGGAGCTCTGTCTTTCCTTCACTTCATCTCACAGCTGTGGGTTTTCGTGATTCATTCTACAACACAGTTTGGGGGGGAGGGATTATTTATGCTGGAGTTCTGAACATTTGCATCATCATGAGATTTTAATGGAAACTTACAAACCATTTTTTACAAATTACTTCCAACGTGGATATACTTTATACTCACTGGAAAACATAGATACTAGAAAATACTAAAAAAGAAAGCACATTTTTAGGACCGAGAATAATGCTGAAATGAAAGCTAAAGTTCAATTTCTGTAACCTCTTGATACTTGTGGAGTTTGGGTTGAGGCCATATGTGATTCCATAGGGAACCTCGTGTGTTTGTTCACCTACACTATTCATCTCTCGTCCAAATCTGATTCTCACAGGATACTTTGTCAGAATGCCTATTAAGGCATCTTTTAATAATAGCAATTTGTAATGTAGTCCTAATGACCTTTCAACACCTAATTTAATGAAGCCAATTAAATTTTGCTATCTAGCGGGATAAATAATGGCTATTATGACTAACGAAATAATCAGATTAAGAAACCATTTCTCTCTTTTCACATATACACACATGCATGTGCATACATTTGTTTCTTTTTATACATAATTTATTTAGTCTTTCACAAGCATGATGGAATTTCTGATCCTTAACCTCAGGGCCATCACCAGAAATGCTAATCTTTTTAGAATGTAATAAATAATAATAGATAATATTTGTTGTACACATCTGTGCCAGGCACTATTCCAAACAATGTATTTATTCCTCAGAAGAGCCCTATTCAGTTGTTGCTATTATCATCCTGCACTGAACAAATGTGGAAACTGAGGCCAACTCACCCAGGTAGTAAGTATTGGTAATTTACTTCCTGGGCTCTTTAACCACCACAGAAGTAGCCACTTAGCAGAAGTAAAGGCTAAGAGTTCTGGGTGTCAGTCAGGGAAAAAAAAAAAAAAGCCAAAGCCATGCAGCTTCCTACAAGGCCCTTCATGGTCTGTCCTCCTTGTCTTCTCATCCTTCTCAACCTTTCAGCAATATCTCTTGCCCCTCTACCCTCCCTGATTCCACCTCACTGGTTCAAATACACTGAGCATGCTCCTGCCCAGGGACTGGCTCTTCCGTCCTCTTGTCCTCAGATACCCACTCGGCCTGCTCTGATTTCCTCCAGAGCGGCCTTTCTGACCGTCCTATAAAAAGTAGCAATAGCCCTCTCCCCAAGTGGGCCCTCTGCTTTATTCTTTCCACTGCACTCATCTGACAGAGTATAGTCTTACTTTTACCATCTCTACCTCATGTCAACCATCCATCTGTTCTCCACCTCTATAATTTTATCATTTCAAGAATGTTATATAAATGGCATCATATAGTAAGGAACTTTGAGATTGGCTTTTTTTGCTCAAATGGCCTTGACATCTAAGTTGTGGCATGAATCAGTCGTTCATTCCGTTTTGTTGCTGAGTGGTATTCTCTGGCATATATGTCTCACCAGTGGATGGACGGATGGGTGGTTTCTAGTTTGGGGCTATTATAAGTAAAGCTGTTATGAATATTCATGTACAGGTTTTTCTGTGGGTGTAAATTTTCATTTCTCTAGGATCCATGCCTCCAAGTATCATTTCTAGGTTGTATGGTAAGTGTAGATTGAGTTTTATTTTGTTTATTTTATTCATTTGTGTGTGTGTTTATGTGCGCATGCGTGTATTTAGTTTTAAAATAAATTGTCAAACTGTTTTCCGGAGTGACTGTACCATTTTACATTTCCACTACTAATGCAAGGTTATTTCCTTTTTGAGATGTAGAAAATACATGGAAACTTTTACTATGTATTGTATTATTATGTGTTTTATCAGACAGACTGTAGTGTAAGTCCATCAAAGGTTGGAACTGTGGCATTCTGTCTCTGTATACAGGCTTGTCACACAAAACCTGGCATATTGCACTCTGGAAATATTTGTTGAATGAAACGAAGCACAAATATGGGTTGCAATTTACACAATACATCACATGGCAATTTCTAATTTAGCTTTTGAATCCCTAGGATTATTGTGCATTATAACATTCTGTCATAATTTTGATGTCTCCTTTTCTGCCACACATACTAAAAACCTGAAGTGATGTTGACTTTGACTCAAGGATTTATATTTCTTCAATTATTGAATCATTACATCTTTTGAGACTTGATATCCCCATAGAATATAAACTAAAAAGTGAGTTTAAGAGAAAAACCATAAATTATTAGAATTGGGGGGGGGGGAAGCATGACCTACTGTGTCTTAATAGTGAAGATGCAACATTGCTAAAATGGACTACAAAGTCGCAGACCCCATAGCCGTATCCTGCAGTGTATTTTTTCTCCCAGGAGTCCTCAGTCTGCTGTGCTCTATCACAGGTCACCTAAGCAGTGTTTATGGAAGTTGTGGCCGTGAGCCTCCGGAGGGACTTCCGGTGTTCTAAATTTGAACCATCGAAGGTTGAACTAAACTGACATCAGATGGGACAATAAGTCATAATTAGCCTTTATTTAGCAATCAGATTTCTGTAGATCTTCCTGGAGGATTATGGTAATATAAGGCATTTTCCAGAGTCTGAACTGAAAGACCATCAGAAATAATGTATAGTTGGGTGGTTTTTCAGTTTTTTTACACCCTCAACCTCTTGTTAATAATCACTTTGTGACTTACATCCCTCCCTAGCACAGAGTCTGCCACATTTCTTCTTTCACCTCTTTTCCTCTTTTCCCTGGGCACTAAAGGTCAATTCTTTATCCCTAATGAGAGACAGCACCTTTCCATCTTAGAAAAACTCAGCGTTACTCCCTCTCACATGAGCATCTCTTTATATCTCCAAACTCCCTCCTCTCTCCTTTCAACAACCATCAGAGACACAAAGTTCCCTTTTTGGAGTCCATGGATTGAAACTTTACAAATCTTGAGGCTTTCTCTCTCATCTATAAATGACTGTAACGCTCTAACATAGGGCACAATGGTATAGCACTCATTTGTCTGATTGCCTTCCCAAATTAAGCAAGGCATAGCAACTCTACGATTGTGGTCTTAGAGTCACATGGCGAACCTGTGATGGAGGGAAGATTCAGAGGTGAGGCAGAACTGTTTCTGAGCCACCGGTTCCTGGTTCTCGGCAAGTCTCTTAGCCTAAACCTCTGTTGTCTCAAAATGAGACAATAGGATTGGTGTGAAGATCCAAGGAGGTAATACGTACGAGCTCTGAATACAATGCTTGGCACAGTTCCATGCCTTATAAGTATTAGCTTTTAATTGTAAGCTCCACGAGGGTGGAGATTTGTCCTGTTTTGTTTATAGCCGTTATCCCCAGCACCTCAGACAGTCCCCATGAATAAGTTCTTCAGAAATAGGTGCTGAATGAGTGAAGGAATGGTCATTAAAGACCTCACTCTAGAATACCACTTTCACTGTAAGGATTCTTCCTTACTCTCTAATCGTAGACCGTAGGTATTTTCATTCAAGCACATTTCTCTCCTATCTGGACCGAACCATCCTTTTCTACACCTTCCCTTAACATACTTCACCAGCCCTGACTTTCTAAGACTACAGAGTGAAGAAGACGGTCTCTGCCCTCAGGGAAATTCTGCCCTTACGAGGAAGCACAAGTAAACAGATGAGCTGCTTTCTGAAAAGGTGTCCCCTCCTGGTTTCCTTCCATTCTTCATTCTATCCCTTTGGCACTTTTAGTGAGGTTAGCATGTGCATTTTCTAAACATCGTTGTCACGTATGATTTGAATCCAACAGAAAATCTAACTGTTTATGGGGAGATGTTTGTTTTGGGTTTCTTATTTTTTGTTTTGTTGCCAAAATAGTTTTCACTTGTTATCCTCTTTTGACTGGCTTCCAGGAGAATTTCAGATACAAAGCAACAGATGGCTGGAAAGAGGGTTTCACAATGTCCCCTGGGCCTAGTGAAATCCCACTTGCCACCCAGGCACTGCAGTTTCTGACAAACCTTCAAAGCTTCTCCAGCTTGTTTTCCATTGCAGAACTATACAGTGCATGCAAGTCACCGTAGCATAGTTTGTTATTACCCTAGTGAAGTTCTGGCTATTGCAGCCCTCTGTAGAAGAAGCGAATATATCATACATATTGGCACAGATGTCCTTAAAGTTAATTTTCTTCTAATGATTGAGAATGTTTTGAAATGTCACAGGGGAAATATGTTTGTATAACTCCACATCTTCAGAAATGATGCCAAGCAAAGATGTTGTGTGAATTAATAAAATCAGCATGTAGTCTAGATATAGACTCCAAAACGTTTAAAAATACAGAAATTCTACAGGCAGATAGGCCATCTAGAGATGGTCCTAACTTCTAACCATGGTCAAAGAAGTTGCTCAGGGTCGCCTGGGTGGCTCAGTTGGTTAAGCATCTGCCTTCGGCTCAGGTCATGATCCCAGGGTCCTGGGATCAAGTCCCACATCGGGCTCCCCGCTAAGCAGGAAGCCTGCTTCTCCCTCTCCCCCTGCCCCTCCCCCTGCTTGTGCTCTCTCTCTCTCTGTGTCAAATAATTGAATGAATAAAACCTTAAAAAAAAAAGAAGTTGCTTAGATTTATTTTGATGTCAAGCAATTTATTTTGATGCCAAGCAATTTTGCCCTAACTTGTATAGAAAAACATTTTTTTTTAAATTTCCGTGTCTCTGAATGAATCTGGTGTCTTCTGACTATGCCATCTTTAATTTGTCTACTTCATAGGTACTGTCACTTTTGTAACTATAGGATTAAACAGAAAAATAAATTGAACTAGAAACCTAGTCATTGGCATATCTCTTAATTGAATATCAGCACAATTGGACCTAGTCAAAATTAAAACCTTGTTTGCTTCAAATCAAGAAAATGAAAAGACAGTCCACAGAATTGGAGAAAATGCTCGCAAATCATACATTTGATAATAGTATAGAATTCAGGATATATAAAGGACTCTTACAATTCAATAATAAAAAAGACAACCTAATCAAAATATGGGCAAAAGATTTTATTAGACATTTCTGCAAAGCAGATGACCAGTAAGCATATCAGAAGATGCTCAACTTCATCAGCCATTAGGGAAGTGCAAATCAAACCATCCTGAGACACCACTGCTATTGTCCTAAATAAGATACAATAGCAAATGCTGGGGATGTGGAGAAATTGGAACCTTGATACCTTGCTGGTGGAAATGTAAAATGGTGCAGCCTCTTTGGAAAAGATAAACATAAAGTCATCATATGACCCAGAAATTCCACTCTTATATCCAAGAGAATTGAGGGCATACATTCACACAAACATTGCATGCAACTTTTGTCAGTAATAACACTCATAATTGCCCCAAAGTAGAAGCAACCCAAATGTTCATCACCTGATGATTGGTTTAACAAAATGGGATGCATCCAGGCAATGAACTACGATTCAGTCTTATAAATAGATGAAGTACCTACACACACTACAACCTGGATAAACCCTGGAGACATTATGCTAAAGGAAAGAAGGCAAACACAAAAGGCCACATACTGTATGATTCCATTTATAGGGAATATTTGTAATAGGCAAATCTTTAGAGATAGAAAGTAGATTAGTGGTTGCCAGGGGCTGGTGGAGTGGGGAAAAGGGAGGAGGGTAGAGGATAGGGAGTGACTGCTAAAGAGTCTGGATTTCTTTATGGAGTGATGAAAATGTTCTGGAATTAGATAGTGGTGACAGTTACATAACCTTGTGAATATGCTAAACTCCACTGGATTGCATGCTTTAAAATGGTGACTCTATGGCATGTGAACTGTGTCCCAACTCCTAAAACAGCTCAGAAAACCTGTTAAAAATCGCCTAACAAATTAAAAATCATCTTGATATGGAAATACAGTCATCTAAAGTTGTGATTTTCTCTTTGAGGTCTTATTAAAAAATTGTTTATGACAACAAATAACCCTCCCAGGTTATAAAGGATACATTTTACAGAAATCATCTAGACCCTGTTAACCCACACACTAAGATAATTGCCTGAAATTCTGCCTTCAGTGTGGTCAGGGGTAGATTTCAGCATGTGTTGCATTTACAGGGCACTAGGAGGTAGATTGTAGTTTGCAATACTAATTGAAATAAGACACTGGATAACCCCTGAAGCTGGCACTATCACATACTTATTGTATATCATCTATTCTAAGATGTACATTTTTTTTCAAATGTTAACATCTTTGGGACGTATCTAACAATTGATGGCGTCTTGGATTTGATGAAAGATGGCAGTTTTGGATTGTGTGTGTTTGCTTTTAATACGTCTCTAGAGTGGTTAGCCATACAAGATTAACTTTGCTGTTCCCTAAAGGCCTATTTATATTAAAATATCACTGCCAGAGCACCCCCAGTGGTATGTTTATTTTGAGGCTTTGAAACCCAGTTGTTGACATATCTCCTAATTACATAAAAAATAGTTCTCAGAGGTTAAATGAAAGCTTCCCACACCCCCTCCCTATCTTTTTGTATTACAAGTACTAAGAATGATTTCCCTCCTTTGTTGCTTTATGAAATAGAAGGAGAAAGGCCTCTCAAGTTGTCCTGCCTTCTTTATTCCCTTCTGTCACGTTGGGCCATTTAAAGGAAGTGAAAACTTGAATTAATAAGACATTTAAAAAATCCTATTTCTACATGTGATATTTGGATTTGAAACTTTGAGAATAAAGTCTTCAAAGTTTCTACAATTGACCATAATGTAATAGTTTTTTTAAAAGTTGCTGTAACATAACATACCATAACACCCTACCATAGAAGATAGTTCAACTTTTGCCCAAGTGTCGTCTCTAAGGCCTTTGGATCCAGAAGGTTTGGGATTCCTGAGTGGCGATTGAGAGGATATTGTTAATCCGTAGTTTATGAAATGTTTGTTTTACCCCTAAACACAAAGAGAACCTGATAATTACAAATGGCGATACTTCTTAAAAATATAAACATGAGATGAAAATTCAGAGCATACTTAGCCTAAGAAGCAGTTGTCAAGGGGAGTAGAGAGGGAGGGGATATTTTCATTATTAGAACACTTGGTTCTGTGTGATAGTATCCATTTACAAAGGCAAAGCTTTGCTGGCGTTACCTTGAAACAAGTATATTAATCCTAACCATCTGTTTATATGTGTTATACAACAGGAATACCTAATTATTCCCATAGTGAAGAAAGGAATTTCTTTATGTATATATTAAAATGTATATTTATGCACATATATCTTCATGTATGCTTTCTATATAGCATAGATATGTATCTATGTATGCCATATAGCCATCAAATATCCTCTGGGGTCTTAGCTCAATGGTGCTTTGTAATGCAGAGGGTGAATTTCTCATGCTCTTGGTTGAGGATTTGAAATTGGATAGTAAGTCCAAGTTATAAAGTGTAACGTGAGGGGAGAAGAAGCATTTATAAGAGTAATTACTGGGTGCTTTGAATACTCTTTTCAGTTTGGATTCTTGTTAAAAAATCTTTTGGGTGCTTGGATGAGCAAGGTACTGGACAATCTCTCCTCTCCCATTTTCCTTCCAACATTGTTCAAACCCCTCCTGGTGAAAGGGAAGTAGCTTTTAGAGAGAAGGGACAACCATAAAAGGTCAATAAACGCTCAGTTCTGTGTCTACCTAGCTACCTGCATAGGCATTGGAGCCAGTGATGGCACATCACTAATTGCAGGATATCTTATGAAAACTCATTTCAGACCCAAGACAAGGCAGTGTCCTTGCCTGATTTACCTCATTCTGTGTTCCATCATTACTCACCGAGTACAAATAAAGGCACAGGTTGTAGCCATTTGACAGATTGTTTTATTACATTGGGCAATACAGCCCATGTATTAGATAAGACCATGGACTATAGGATCAGATCATATGGGTTCATATTCTGATTCTCCTATTTCCTAGCTATGTGACTTTGGGAGAGTTATTTAACCTCTCGGTACCTTAGTATTCTTATCGGTAACACGTGGCTAGCAATAGCATGTGCGATATAGCAGTGTCGTCATAATGAAGTGAGTTTATATATGAAACCACTTAGAACATTACCAGCACACAGAGTAAATTGCTTCTTGATTTGCTATAGAAAATAGGACTTCTAATATAGACCTTATTGTTCAGAGAAGCACACAATGTGCAGAATAAAAATGGAAACCTTAGGAGTATTTTCTCACTCAAATTTTAAAAATATGACTTACAAAATAATAAATTGTCTCTTTTTAAAAATGGGACTTTTAAAATCAGGCCTTGCCAAAAAATGTTTGTTAATTAACAAATTATGACTGCTCACTTTCCATTTCTAGAACTAAAATAGATTTCTGACCATGAATGCTTTGGTAATTTGAATTATTTGCTATCAAATAAAAGATAAGTAAGACTAAAGGTAATTTAGTTCAGAAGGAAGCATATGAGCTTGGGAGATATAAAGACCTGGTTGTAAAATTCAACTTCACCACGTATTGCTCTGTGATCCCAAACAAGCACTTAACTTCTCTGAGCCTCAGTTCCCAGATTGTAAAATAACACTAATAAGGCATTTGGTCTATCATAGTTCAAGGCAAAAGGTGGTGCTCAGAAAAAGGCTCCTATAATTCAGGAAATAGGAACCAATAACTAGTTCCTATTAACCATGCAAAAGATTTTGAAAAATCAACGAAGTCTTATGACAGTTCCAGTGGTGATGATCTTTTTTTTATTACTGAAGGAGAGTTCATATACAATATTATATTAACTTCAGGTGTACAATATAGTCATTTGGCAATTATGTGTGTTATGAAATGCTCATCGTGATAAGTGTAGTTACCTCTGTCACCATACAAAGTTAGTACAGTATTATTGACGATATTCCCTATACTGTACTTATTCTTAGACTTGCTTATTTTATAGTTGGAAGTTTGTACTTTTTTTTTTAGTGTTTTTTTTATTATATTATGTTAGTCACCATACAGTACATCCCTGGTTTTTGATGTAAAGTTCGATGATTCATTAGTTGCGTATAACACCCAGTGCACCATGCAATACATGCCCTTCTTACTACCCATCACCGGTCTATCCCATTCCCCCACCCCCCCCTGAAGCCCTCAGTTTGTTTCTCAGAGTCCATAGTCTCTCATGCTTCATTCCGCCTTCTGATTACCCCCTTTCTTTATCCCTTTCTTCCCCTACCGATCTTCCTAGTTCTTATGTTCCATAGATGAGAGAAATCAGATGATAATTGTCTTTCTCTGCTTGACTTATTTCACTTAGCATTATCTCCTCCAGTGCCGTCCATGTTGCAGCAAATGTTGAGAACTTGTTCTTTCTGATAGCTGAGTAATATTCCATTGTATATATGGACCACAACTTCTTAATCCAGTCATCTGTTGAAGGGCATCTCGGTTCCTTCCACGATTTAGCTATTGTGGACAATGCTGCTATGAACATTGGGGTGCATATGGCCCTTCTCTTCACTACGTCTGTATCTTTGGGGTAAATACCCAGTAGTGCAATGGCTGGGTCATAGGGTAGCTGTACTTCTTAATTCTCTTCACCTATTTCACCCACATCCCCACTCCTTCCCCTCTGACAACCACCAGTTTGTTCTCTGTATTTATGACTCTATTCCTGTTTTTATTTGTTTTTTAGATTCCACATATAAGTGAAAGCATCTGGTACTTGGCTTTTCCTGTCTGACTTATTTCACTTAGCATAATACTCTATAGGTCCATTCATGGTGTCACAAATGGCAAGATTCCTTTCTTTTTTATGGCTGAATAATATTCCGTGTGTGTGTATGTGTGTGTGTGTGTGTGTGTGTGTGTGTGTGTGTGTACACTGCATCTTCTTTATCCATTCATTTATTGATGGACACTTGAGTTGCTTCCATATCTTGGCTATTGTAAATAATACTGAAATAAGCATAAGGGTGCATGTATTTTTTTTGAATTTTTGGTTTTGTTTTCTTCAGGTAAATACCCCTCAGTGGATACTTACCCAGTAATTCCAGTGGTAGTGATCTTGATTTTACAATGCTCCTAGACATGCTGGTGTTTAACAATGATCATGGTACATCTGACTAAACCTGATGTACACAAGCTCCCGTGTAGAATATTGGCCTGAAAAGAGAGACAAAGTATATCACAAAGAAAATTGGTATATATTTTAGATGTAAACTAATAATGACCGCTAATTATATGAACTTGTGTAAGTTATTTAATTATTCTATACCTCATTCTTGATATGAGATGATTGGCCTAGATGACTTTTGAGAAATAAATGTCCACAAATTCAGGAATGATAGAATAAGCTTTAATACCTTAGAGATGGTTGAACGTTTATCAAATGAGAATATAAATATTACTGGAGTTTGCCATGATTTTTTTCAGAAAACTTGTGGGTATGGGGAAGGGAGGAGTGAAAATTAGATCTTAAAACTGAATCTAAACTGTGAAATAGTCAAACACTTAAAGGAATCATATGAATAAAGTTTTAAAAGCACTGATCTAACATTGAAATAACTACATGTGGAAAAACTTCTATTTTTATGTTATTTTTACTGTCATATTGCATTATCTTAAAATTAAATGTGATCACACTTAGGGTGATTACCTATATACATACCCATCCAATGCTAGATTTTCTCAGGAGAAAAAGTGAAGGTTCTTTCTTACAGGAAGAAAATCTGGCATAAGTTCCATGATGATTCCATTGGATGCTAGAACAATATCCATGTTGTAGCTAAATTATAGTCTTAAACCTTGTCTTGGCAAAGTTTGAGCAATATATGAAATGTCTTCTGGTGCATTTAAATTAGGGTAATTACCAAGCCTGTGTCTCCAGGTTCTACTCTGATGCTGAAAGAAGAATCAATTTGTCCTCAAAAAAAAAAAAAAAAAAAAAAAAAAAAGCAAATAGGGAAAATAAGCCCCATTGGATAACCCCAAGCATTCCAGCAGTCTGCTCTGGGTCTGCATAGAGAAGCACTGCTAAAGAGCCCTTGTTTGTCACCATTAAAAGGTTCATCAAATTTGATGGAAAATTATATTTAAATGCTTCGAGTTGGCAGGTCCTTTTTCCTCACAGCTTTTAAAGTTACTTCTTTTGCCACTGATTGGTCCATCCACCTCATTTTCCTCCTAATATTTCACTAGCACCTCTGCCCCTGACAGTTATGAGGACCCAACGCCAGCCAGATATCAGCAGGCTTGCTTAGCCCGACAGCAGCTCTGGAAGGAGTCTGACCAGAGCAGGGTGCAGAGGCTTTGCGTGAATAATGCTGTATTCTTGTCAGTGGTTTGGGCCCCGGGAGGATGCTAACATGTTTCCATAGCAGATGGGTCAGCTCTTGCCTGCCATTCTGTCTTTTGAACTTCCTGTTCAAGGGTATGGTTTTCATCAACCTTGATGCTGTAGAGAACACCTTCTTTATAAGATTGGATATTTTTTTTTTAGCTAAAAGAAAATAACTGAATGTTTTTGGATATAAAAGTTTCTTCAGAAAAGATTAAAAGGGGGTGGAGTAAGGAGCCCAGATGTCCAAGTGAAAAGTTGTAACTGTGATAGAAGGTTTTTGGTGTGGCTTTTTTTGTTGTTGTTTTTTTGTTTTTGTAATGCCTGAAAATTAAGACTGAGGAAAACAACCTTTTCCAGGCTCAGATTTCATTAAATGCCATTAAGACATTAAACCTTTTGCTATAAAACTGCTTTGCCTTATTTTTTTTGTACACAATCCCTGAACATATATGTCATTTTGCCCTGCTCATGTCTACAAATCTTTTGGCAGGAAAAATAATGTCTTCACCTTTTCTTTTAAGCATCTTGATCTCATTTTCAGAGGGATGATCCAAGTGTGGTGTTCATAGGGTGAGCAGAATTGGGAATGCTTGGTATGCTAGCCTCATTCCTATGGTATTTACTGCTAGGGGCAAAACATGGCTCAGGTAAATTATAGGGACCGATCAACCTTATTAAACCCATAAAGTGAGCTTTATCCAAGCAGCGGAAAGTGAAGACATTTCAAAACTTGGTACATCTCCAGAGAGAAAAATAACATATTTCTGGGATGTCCATGTAGTAGAAACACGAGTGTGTCCTCCTTTAAGGAACTCTAATCTGTAAACATAGACACGGTAAAAGCATACAAAGTAGACAGTGATCATATATCCTTCTACATTTACATTCAGATTATTATTACTTGCCAAAGAGAATACACGGCAAACTGTTAAAGAGTCCCTAGAGACAGTTCCATGTATAAATGTTCAAGGAATGGCTGTATGATACAGTAAGAATGTGTAACACAAGCAGAAAGAAATGTCTGATGTTGTTGTGGTTTTTGACAGCAGAAGTCCCTCTGAAATTTTAAGGCCAAATAAATCTGAGGGAAAATATAACCCCATTCATTAAAATATGATTCACGTGTAATTTTTGAAGCAAAGACAGACATCTCTCTCTCTACAGTGGTGCTCTGATGACCACCAGGAAACCCATCTCGATGCTGTGCCTGTCTGACTGGCCTGAGAGGGACCCATTGTGTATCTCTGACATGAAACCATCAAGGAAGGCAACGGTGGTCACCTCAGGGGTGGATTTTTGTTGCTCTTGTGTTTGAATATTCAGCAGAAGGGATGAGAAGCCTAAGTCCTGAGTAGGCACTCGTCGAGCATGTCCTGTGCCACAGCTCCTACACTAGGAGCACTCAGCTGCAAGCCAGTGATGGAGAGTAGCTGCGGTGGAGTTACTGCCAATCAGAGGGGAAGGAAGAGTTGGTAGCAAGAAGCAAAACCCACCGGAACTAGATCACGTGAAAAGGGGATTGATTATAAGGAAAGATGGGAAAGATGGAATCCGATTGCAGGAAGTACAGCCAAGTTAAGATGAGCTAAAGCATCTCTGAGTGTGCAGTCTTATCCAGACAGCCTTGCTCTGGCAGTCTCTTGTCTTGCTTCTCTGCACACCATCTTCCTGTCCTCTTCCTGACAAATCATTATCTTTCGCTCTGCTCTTGGTTTCTGCTTCTCTATAAGCTTAATCAATGCAGAGCCTTGATTTGCCATGTAGGACTCTCTGGCTGTGGTCTACACAGTCTTACAGTTTACTTCTCCATAGCTAACTAACTCAATTTTTGCATTCCAATATCAAATTCCCAAGAAAGAGACACTTACTAGCGTGGCCTATCAACTTGTTGGCCTTCCAATATCAAATTCCCAAGAAAGAGACACTTACTAGCATGGCCTATCAACTTGTTGGCCTTCCAATATCAAATTCCCAAGAAAGAGACACTTACTAGCATGGCCTATCAACTTGTTGGCCTTGGATCCACCTTATGCCAAAAAATCACTGTGTATTGAGTAGCTTTCCTGAGCTGGGTTCTGGGCTAAACACTCTATAGGTCCGTCCTATCTCATGTAATTCTCAACCATTCCATCCGCAGCTTCTCATTTAGTCCTGCATAAATAGGTACCTCACGTGGTTCTTGGGGAAGCAAAATGAGATGGTGTATGACGACACAGTACATTTCACAGAATGTGGTCTTCATTAATAAGGGCTTCATTAACATTATCTAACAATCAAAGTGGTAGGAATGAATGAAGTCTTGCTGAATTAAAGCTCTGAGGACCTGGGCTCTTATTGTGATTTTTGCCAGCAACTAAGTCTCTAAACTCATCGGTTTCTACTTCATCAGAATATAAGAAATTATTAATTTTTTTAAGTATCATAGTGGTATTATGACTGTGGTTTTGAAAGTCCTTTTAAGGAAATGTATTGAAATATTTGTGGATAACATCATGATACCTGGAATTTACTTCAAAATAATGAGGGGGATTGGTTTGAGATGGAAAAGATTGGCCATGAGTTATAATTTTTGAAACCTTGTCAGAGATTTTATTATACTATTCTTTCTATTTTTATATAGGCTTGAGACTTTTTTAAAAAAGATTTTATTTATTTATTTGACAGAGAGAGAGGCAGCGAGAGAAGGAACACCAGCAGGGGGAGTGGGAGAGGGAGAAGCAGGCTTCCCGCTGAGCAGGGAGCCCGGAGGCAGGGCTCATCCCAGAATGCTGGGATCATGACCTGAGCTGAAGGCAGATGCTTAACGACTGAGCCACCCAGGCACCCCAGGACTTTTTTTTTTTTTTTTTTTACTTTTTTTAAGGTTTTTAACTTAAATACCAGTTAGTTAACATACAGTGTAATATTAGTTTCAGGTGTAAAATTTAGTGACTCAACACTTCCATATACCACCCCAGTGCTCATCACAATAAGTACCCTCCTTAATCCCCATCACCTATTCACCCATCCCCCCACCCACCTCCCCTCTGGTAACCATCAGTCTGTTCTCTATAGTTAAGAGTCTTGGTTAAGTGTTTCTTGGTTTGCCTCTCTCTCTCTTTTCCCTGTGATCGTGTTTTGTTTCTTAAATTCCACATATGAGTGAAATCATATGGTATTTGTCTTTCTCTGACTGACTTATTTCGCTTAGCATTATACTCTCTAGTTCTATCCACGTCATTGCAAATGGCAAGATTTCATTCTTTTTTACGGCTGCATTATGTCCTATTGTATATATATATACCACATCTTCTTTACCCATTCATCAGTCAGTGGACACTTGGGCTGTTTCCATAATTTGGCTATTGTAGGTAATGCTGCTATAAACATCAGGGTCCATGTCCCTTTGAATTTGCATTTTTGTATTCTTTGGGTAAATACCTAGTAGTGCAATTGCTGCGTCATAGGGTGGTTCTATTTTTAACTTTTTGAGGAGTCTCCATACTGTTTTTCAGAGTGGCTCCACCAGTCTGCATTCCCACCAAGAGTGTAAGAGTGTTCCCCTTTCTCCACATCCTCTCACCAACACCTGTTGTTGTTTGTGTTGTTGATTTTAGCCATTCTAACAGAAGTTTTCCATAATAAAGAAACAAGTAAATTGGAATAAGATCACAGAAGACTTCCCAACTCTGATTTTTTTTTATTCTGCCAATTTGAATAACATAACTCTTAGCCAGTGTTTGCTCTGAAATATTTAGCTCATACAACTTGTCTTTGAGGTTTATGCAACTGATATTTTTTAATTATATATGTAATGTGAGATAACTAGAAATAATATTGACCTCCACCATCCCCTTCCCCAAATTCTCACTGTTCCTACACTAATCAGGTTATCTTTCCACACCTTTTTTCCTGTGGTCATATGAACATTTATGTACAACATAGGCTTTGATTTGTTTTTGTTTGTTTTGTTTTGTTTTGTTTTGTTTTACAAAATTTGGGCTACTTATTTATCACTTAATTACCATAACATATCAAGGACATCTCCCAATAAATAGGCATGGATCTAACTTGTTCTTAAAAATAGCTGCAAAATATTCCATTGTCTATGTATGAATGGGGATATAAGTTTGATTTCTTTTATAGTGGCTTTCACTATCATAGAAACTTCTCTTTCAGTGAACAGTTCAGAAGAGCAGTCAGGGTTGGACACCAGGCCCAGCATGTTTGGGACCCAGGCTTCTTCTGATTCATTGCTTTGCCATTCCTGGGGTGTTATCTTCATCCTTCTGCTTCAGGATGGCCCACGAGCACATCACATTCTAACCAGTTAGAAGGGGGACTAGGGCAGGGGAAGGTATGACCCTTCCCTTTAATGGCCACAGCCAGAAATTACAATCATTGCCTTTATTCTCCTATGTCACAGAATTCAGTCACATGGCCACAGCCATCTCTTATTGACAGATACTCAAGTTATTTTCATCTGTTTTCTTGCCATTACAGACAATGCTATAGTAACATGCTTGTACTTAGATGCTGTGTACTTGCACTGTTATTTCAATAGGATGGGTCCCCAAAATTGAAATTGCTATAAATCTGTGTTTTTATACATTATGAAATAAAACCCTTAAAGAAAATTTATAGTTCGATTCATATTTTAGTTGATAAAGATCTCTAACTCTTGATGGCATTGCCTCATACTGAGTAATCCTATTTTGACAATGTCACCAGATTTGTTCAGCCATGTTTTGACAATTATTTGAATATTTTATTGTTTCTTTATTTATAAATATTAATGAGCAATGAAAAAAATGAAAGTTTTGCCGTTAGTGAGATTGCTGCTACAATTTAATAGAATATGAAATCCTTGAGAACTGGGGATTTTGTCTTTTTTATTCTCTGCTTTATTCCTGGCATCTAAAAGAGTATGTGACATATAATAGGCTCTCAGTACATATTTGTTGAATGAATGAAAACAGTCAATGAATGAATTTTCATTGAGGCAAATTTGAAATGATTAGAAGCACTAAGAATAGTTAATTTTAGGCTCAATTAGATACTATCCTTAATTGATTACCCATGTGTTCATTTGTTAAAGAAAAGAAAAGAAAAGGAAAGGAAAGAAAAAAGATACAGAAAGTGCTAGAAAGATGATATTGAAGAAATGGTGGTTGAGAGAGCTCTAAGTTGTGGATTCACTGTGTCACTATAGTGTTTCAATGCTGAAAGAAATTCGTTGTATGTTGATAGGGATGTGGTCCACTATAAAATCTTCTGAAAAGAAAGGAAGGTAATTTAACTTTTTCATGACAAAATTTTAGAGAAGGTGAAGATTATTAGAGCTAGCATCACAAAATTCCCATCAGCAAGTCCTAAGTCTCAATATTAAAATTGTTCTTTTCTTAGTTATTTTGTTACTGTTTTGTCCTTGAAATTGTTTATCTTCACAAGGTCAGGCATCATGTCTGTTTGGCTTACTATGGTATCTTCATCTCCTAGCCCAGTGCCTGGCATATAGTTGGTGCCTAATAAATGTCAAATGAGTGCAAGAATGAACACTTAGGAATTTAACTTACAATATTATGTTTAATGTTTTTATGGTATCCTTTTGGTGGCAAGTGACAGAAACCCGACACAGACCCCCAACCAAAGAAACCCAACTCAGACCAACTACATGAAGAAGATGGTCTTATTAGGAGGAGACTCAGTCCAATCAAAGACTACAGAAGCCAGGGCAGCCTGAACACCTCAGGTGTTCCAAATCCAAACTCTGGTCTGGATTGCTGGCAGGAAATTCTCTTTCTCTCTCCCTCTCCATCTCTCTCTCATTCTTTGCTCTTTGTCTCTTCTTACATGAGGTTTTCTTTAAATATCTGAGTCCCTGGACTTACATCCTAGCAACTCACCCACCGGAGAAGAAATTTTGTCCCACGAGCTCCACTTTTAAAGTTGTTATGGGAGGGACACCTGGGTGGCTCAGTCAGATAAGTGTCTGACTCTTGATTTTGGCTCAGGTCACGATCGCAGGGTGGTGAGATCGAGCCCCACGTTGGGCTCTGAACTCAGTGGGGAGTCTGCTGGAGATTCTCTCTCTATTCCTCTTCCTCTGTCCTCCCACCCCTCCTCCCCCCCACTGCTTGCACACACATGCTCTTTTTCTCCCTAAAATAAATAAATAAATCTGTAAAAAAATAAATAAATAAAGTTGTTATGGGAGCACTTGGATTGGTCTGCCTGAGGTTTCATACCATTGAGGAAAACATTTATCACCAGAAGGAAGGGAGCCAGTGGTGTTAGGGAAGCATTGCACATTAAACAAAGATTTTTTTGTTTTGTTTTTTGTATTTTAAATAATCATTGCAAATTGTATTACTGTCTGGTGCTAAAAAATGTAGAAACAATTTTAACAGAATTAAGAACCTTATAATGTCTAAAATTTTGTTTAGTTTTATGAGAAGAGAATCAGCCTTTTAGAACATAACTCTTACTCTTAAGTTATATATTCATATATATACTTAATTTCCCTCTATATTTTTAAGAATAATTTTTTTACAAAAGCAGGGGATGCCTGTACATGTAATATAGTCATTGGAACAGTGATAAGGGCGTGGGCTTTGGAAATATTCTCCTTGGTTATACTTTTTACTCTATTATTAACTCGGAGCTAGAGATACACGTTGAGCCTCAGTTTTGTTTGTTTATTCTTCCTTTTAAATCAATTCTGTGGGTTTTTGTTGTTTGTTTTAAAATCTATACACCGATGGGATTCAAAACAATATTTACTTCACAGGATGATTGTGAAAATCAAGAAAGATAATGGATGTGAAAAAAATTGTTAATTACCGGGTAAAAACATGATTCCCCTTGTGTCATATATGCTTTTCACTATTTATTGGCAAAAATCTTTTATGTGAGTATTTTACTGGGATTCTTACAATGAATTTAATCTTCACCAAATAGATTTTCATATATAACTAGGAATTATCAATAGTTGTAGCTCCTTTTTAAGGTAATCTGAATCATGGTCACTGATATGTCAGTGACTTCTTTTTCATAAATTCTGCTATATTACTTAAAAGATTTTTAAACAATATAAAATTTTATCTGTACTCTTCTTCTTTCATCATTTCAGATACTAATCAGGATTCTTTTTGAGAATTAATTGACTTTTGTTTTTCATAATTAATTTAATTTCAAATTAGTAAAGCCTTTCTTAGTTTAATTGAATTTTTGCTTTTAGTGCCTTTGCTTTGTACAAATCATTCCATCTTTTTATTTTTACCTCATTTTAAGTAGCACATATTGAGCAACACATAAAATGTCAAAAATTCTGATTTAATTCATTTCAAAAGTAAACAACTGATAAAATCAACTCTAAGGAAATAAACAGTTTTTAGACATTTTAATAGTTTTATTTTTGTTTTTTTTTTTTGTGCATAGTCTTTGCTTATGCAGTCATTTGTGGCCATAAATGATTGGGTTATTTATTTTAATTAATGTCTACTAAGAAGTTTCTCTCCTTAGAAATAAGTCAGATGTCAACGTTAAACGCATGACCAAAAACACTCTTATTAGCTTAATCGTCAAAGTAAAAATACGACAGGATTTTTAAAAGGATTAAAAATAGTTAATTATACAGCTATAAAAACATTAATCTTGACCGACACAGAAAGATGTACATTTATATCGCTGAAGTAGAATGGAAAGTTGCAAAGCAAGTATGTCTAATATGTTTTTTAAAATATTTAAGTGTCAGGGAGAAAACTACCTCTAACAGTATCTACCAGCTATCCAACCATTTCATGGCATCTACCTTTGGATGATGGGATTAAAGGTGATTTTTACTTTCTAGAGGATTCCTTTCTGTATTGTATGGATTTTTATAATATCATGTTGCAATATTTTTATTTCCAGGGGAGGGGAAACTAACAAGCAAGCTTTTCCAATTTTGGAGAAAAGTTAGTTATAATAAAATGAATAAACTAGTTAGCATTTTTTTCACCACAGAGCTTTATCTTTAAAAGTAAAATAGTCACTTAGAAGGTAAAATTATATACCCATGACTTACTACTGCAATTTTGAAGCATAGCATTTGGGAAATTTCCCAGGAAATTTCATATATTGCTACTTCTGTTGAAGAAGCTTCTTTGCATTGCCTGTGGTGGGCTGATAGCTGCACTGAATTGCAATGAGCTATGAAAATATAGTAACTCCGTGTGAATTAGAAATTCAGTCTCCTCAATATCCTTCCCTTCAGAGTCACTGACTCAGTGTTAATGAGGATGCATACGTATTACTTATCTCAAGGTGTGAGATTAGCAGATGACTGCTGGGCAAATGAGTAAAGCTTTTGTGCACTGTGAAAGCAAGAATAAGCCAGCTATTTTAACCCAAGCCCAGGCATTCCCTTCGCTGGATTCCCTAGCGGATCCTTCAGCTGAATCTGAGCCTTAAAAATAAAGCCACTTTCTGTGCTTCTCTGTGCATACTGAGAATCTTGCCAAAGCCTTCTATGAGGTATCTGTGAATTTACCCTGGGAGAACACCACACAGTGTCCTTGGCTTCCTGTTCTAAATGATCCACTCCAATGACACACTGTAATACTACTCAAGGTAGGGAGAATGAGCTGCCAAAACCTATTTATCACTTTGCTGGCCTTGAACCGTGCACATCCGTCCAAAGTTGAACAAGGGTCATAGGAAGAGCTTTTCTTCTGTCCTGCCTTGCCAACACTAGTATCTTGTATAAAGATTAAAATAAATTGTCTAATGTTTCACTGCATTGGTTTTCCCACCCTACAAAGTGCCATTCTTTAAAGATGTGTAAGAGAGTGAATTTGGGGAAATAGATGCTAGCAGTTTCACAAACAAATATTGAACGTCCAAAACTAGGAGGCTTTGGTTAAATAGATGATGGTTATTCATAAAACGGAATATTATGCTACCACTAAAAATAATGTTGAAGAATATTTTTTTAAAGATTTTTTTTATTTATTTGAGAGAGAGAAAGGGAACATGAGTGGTGGGGAGGGATAGAGAGAGGGAGAAGCAGACTCCCTGCGGAGCAGGGAGCCTGATGTGGGGCTCAATCCCAGGACCCTGAGATCATGACCTGAGCTGAAGGCAGACACTTAACTGACTCAGCCACACAGGCACGCCAATGTTGAAGAACATTTAATAAAAATGCCAATATGTCCGAGATATTCCATTGTATGGATGTGTTTGACTAAATAACTAAAATAATATGTAGAATATTATTCCAGTTTTTTAAATTAAAAATATATACACAGGAAAAAATATAGAAAGATATACACCAATATACTTTCTGTAGTTACTGTTGAGTGAAGGGATTATGTTTGAATTTTCCTTTCCTTCTTCCTTTCCTTTCCTTTCCTTTCCTTTCCTTCTTCCTTTCCTTTCGTTTCTTTTCCTTCCCTTTTTCCTTTCCTTTACCTTTTCCTTTTCTTTCCTTCATTCTTTCCCTCCTTCTTTCTGTCTTACGTCAGTATTTAAATTTTCTACTGTTGAAATAAACTGTTTAAAATAAGTTAATTAGTGTTGATCCTTATCTAAAATAGAAAGTTTGCCAATTAACATGAAACAACGGGGACAGATTTTAGAGTGTTTTATTTCTGGCATTTAACTTTATATTTTAAAAAAGATAAGTTTAGAAACTGTGGAGGGGAGACAGGAGTGGTACAGGAACTCCATACTTTGTCTTTGATTTGCCTCTAACCCTAAAACTTCTCCAAAATAAAATGTATTCATTAAAATTTAAAAATCCCCTTTATACTTGCACTACTTGGCCATCTTTTATTTTCTCACCTTTACAGGTTATGTCAGCTAGCACATGTTACATTAATACTTGAGTTTTAACTAGCCATAGGGCAGTGTTTATGAGCAAGATTGTCCTGGCTGGAGTCTGGAAAGCAATGAGAGCTCACTGAGCCCTCTGAAGACTGGTAGACCTGGTACTGTGGATTTCTCCCTCTGACTGATTCCTCCTGGCCTCTTGAACCTCACACTCTGTCAACCTCCTCCCCATCCTTGTCATAGACCAAAGCAGACTCTTTACCCCCTGGATTAGCATATGAGGTGGTGATGACTCCTGTCCTTGGCCCCATCACTGTGGCTTTACTGAAAAATCAGTTCGGTGCACACGTGGGTTCCAAAAGGTTGCCACAGTGCCATTACAACTCCCTTTTTTGGTTATGATCCAGCCTCCAGAAAACCTTTATTGAAATGTAAGTATGGGGGTGCCTGGGTGGCGCAGTCGTTAAGCATCTGCCTTCGGCTCAGGGCGTGACCCCAGCATTCTGGGATCGAGCCCCACGTCAGGCTCCTCCGCTAGGAGCCTGCTTCTTCCTTTCCCACTCCCCTGCTTGTGTTCCCTCTCTCGCTGGCTGTCTCTGTCAAATAAATAAATAAAATCTTTAAGAAGAAAAAAAAAAAGAAATGTAAGTATGAATAGTAACTGTATTTGACCAAAAGCAACGTGTGAGGTCAAGGATGAGTAAAGCGTGTTTGAGATGAGTATAAGAGCAAGAAAGCCAAGACACATAGGACTGAGATCTCCATCCCAATCCTGTATATCTTGCTCCATGTTCCCTGTAGCCTCATGCTACAGGGAGAAGGAAGAAGGAAACCAAGTGACATTGGTGTGGGGGATACCACTATCCTGTGCTTGGCTTGGAGTAGAAACCTGGTCATGGTTTTTACCTAAACAACCAGTAGTGATGACCTTACCAACTAACTGTAATTACTTCATCCCTTTCCCTTTCATCATTTCATAAACACACATTAGCTATGTACTCTGTGCCCAGCTCTGTGCTAGGTTCTGGGGCTAACATGGTGAGAACAAACATTAATGACCCCTTTCCCTTATGAAGCTTACAGTCTAAGGGGGGAGAACTGGTCAAATAACCACACATGAAAATGCAAAGCTGCAGCTGTGACAAGTGATATGGAGGAGAGGTGCGTTTATTGGGGTCGGGGGGAGGGAGGGAGGTGAATCTAGGCAGTCAGGCAAGATAGCCACAAGGAGGTAACACTTCAGCTGAGATCTGAAGGATGAGTTGAGTGGGTGTGAGGCAGGGAGAGGGAAGGGTTTTCCAGCCAGAATGAACAGCATGTGCTGAAGCCCTACCTAATGTGGCTGTTTGGTAGGCGCTACGAGAGCCCTGAGAAAGGCCTTCAATTTTTCATATTCTGACTCCTGAACACCCCAAGGGACTCATTCAGGTGCGAGTGAATGTTCTTCTAAACCTATGATATTCATTTTTTTGTGTTTTGCTTCAGCTATAAAATTTGTTTTTACAGCTGCACTTTCTGGTACAGAATTTGAACACATGTCATAAAACAGCCGCAAGGAAAGAGCACACATACTGATTGTTCGGATTCTGATTGCTAAATGGCCGCTGTCACCCAGCAGTTATTTCGTCACCTTGATAACTATAAAATAAGCACCAAAGGTCAAGCCCTCAAATTTAGTCTGTCTTAATAACATGATTCTCATACACTTCTTAATTTTGCTTAACATCGTAGCTTTAATTTTAGGTCCAAGCTAAATTAGATTGAGCTTTGCCTGCAAGTTGTTTTCTTTGTAATTTTTTGATAAGGTAAAGAGTTTTGTCAAGCACTGTTTTTAATGCTTGAATTTAGAGAACTTCAAAGACAATTAGTCCTGGTCACAACATTCATCTGTGATTATTTTCATGGTGAAATGGTAGTATTAAATCTCCTGATGTTAAGGGAATGATTTTACTTCAAAGCACAGTTCCAGAATATTCTGTCTGGTCTTGCCACAAGTTCATGTTCCTTAAGGTTTTATTCTTCTAAGAGCTGTTCAATGAATACAGTAGGAAGAAAATGGATGAAAAACATATGGCGTTCTTGTTCAAGGGCTTGGTTGGTCATTTTCTTTCTTTAAACCTTCAGTCAGTAACCTTATTCATTTCTCCAGTGTGTAGGATGGTACTGTGCCTGAGTTAAAACTTTTGAAAAATGACAAAACATACAGTATGGTAATGGAATGGCAACAAGAAGCGTTATGTGTATTTAATTTTTTGAGTTAGAAAGACACCAAACTCTGTCTTGATAAGATATGGTAACAGAAACCAAATGGAGAGAGAGGAAATTATTATAAAATAGCTTTTTAAGACAAAAAGAATTTGGAATAGAATGGTAATGTTTTTGAATAATGTTGGCCTAAAAGATAGTGTGACATAGTTCGAAGTATGCTATTATTAATATAAATGCAGAATAACACTTAATGTCTTTAAATGTGGCCAAGTGTAGTTGAAGAAAAATAATAAACTCTGTTAGATGACCCACAGTATTATTGATGGTTTGCTAGGACAGTTTCTCAGCAGGATTGCAAAGATTTTCCGTGCTTTCTCCACATATGACATCTGACTTATTCGTACTGTAAGTGTTCTTACAGTAGGAGTATTCATTTTCTTTCCAGACTTCCCTTTTGTAGTTAGACCCAAGTTTGTCTCTGTTATCCTTTTCCCCAGGTCACTTCCCTGATCTATATCCTTGAATTAATTTATATACAGTATAAATAATCCCAGCTCATTAGAGCCATATTGAATTTATTGTGCCAACTGGTATAAGCAACCTATGACCACCTCTGGTTATGTGCCTGTCATTTGTTTTCTTTTTGTTTATTTATTTGTTTTAAAGATTTTATTTATGAGAGAGAGAGAGAGAGAGTGTGCATGAGCTGGGGGAGGGGCAGAAGCAGACTCCTTGCTGAGCAGGGAGCCTGATGTGGGACTCGATCCCAGGATCCTGGAATCATGACCTGAGCAGAAGGCAGATGCTTAACTGACCGGGCCACCCAGGTGCCCTGTCTTTTGTGTAATAATTATTTTACTGAGATGAGTGGCTGCTAGAAGTTTCTTGCCACTCTCAAGGTATCTGCTGCCATAACTAGGGTTCTCTTCTCTCCCTTTCTCTGTGTTTTTCTTTTTGCTCTCCCCCCCCTTTTTGCCTTTTATATCTATTGGGAAAACTAATTGGTTATTTTCTAAAAAAGAAACATGTTTACGTAAGTAAGCCTCTAGAAACACTCATCCTAGTGGAAAATTGTAGATGATGCCCAAGAATATATTAATAATATTCTAAATTATAATTTATTGAGCACTTTCTATGTGCCAGGCAATAAGTTAACTACTTTACATGATTATCTAGTTAAACCTATGAAATCAGTGCCTTTTTTGTGCCTACTTTTCAAATGAGGAAATTGAAGCTCAAGTAACTTAAGAAACTTGCCCAAAAGTTTGAAAGACACCAGGTTTGAAAAAAATTCAAACCTCATAGGGGCATATTTTAACCCTGTGGTTGTTTCTTTTCCACATGAATAATGTCACACTTCATTGCATTAAGATATCTTCTGAAAGTGAGCTTATTCAATAACAGAGTCCTCACCCCCAACCATTACACCCCGCTGTCTCATGTCTGCTTTCAAAGACTTCAGCGATCTAGGACTTTCTTTTTTTCTTTTTTTAATTATGTTAAGTTAGCCACCATACAGTACATCATTAGTTTTTGATGAAGTGTTCAATGATTCATTACTCAGGACTTTCTCCTGAATTATCCTCAGAATTTTCTGAGATTGGGATAGGAAGTAAACAGTGTTGCTTGTAGTTTTGAAGATGAGGCATAAATGGGCTCAATTATGTCTTTAGGATATCTGTCCAAGTAATAAATCCCTCCCTCCATTTATAATTTCTAAAAGTTCATTTGTATTACCAGGATATTGTTAGAAGTTTCTTTAATAACAGCTTTCCATTGCATTCAAATCTTTGATCAAAAACGGATGTGTTGGGAGCTATTGCCGAAAGAAGGTAAACTTGAGCTAACACTGATGTTTTATCTAAAGAACTTCTTAAGGAAGGAGGGAAAGGGAGGATGCGATTGCAATTTGCCTCAGAATTAGCCACAAATGGTAGAAGGTCCAGGATAGATTGCCGATGCCTTGAGCTTAGCTAAAATAAAATTTTGATAAGCAGAGAATTTGCCACAGGCGCCCTTGTCCAAGAACGATTTCTATTCATCTGGGGTGGTCATAGAGGTTAATTTAATCAAGTAAATCTAATTTTAGTGATTAAGGAAGTCATTTGGGATGAAGAGACCTTGAATAAATTCTGAGCACCTTCATCAAATAACAGCGAATCTTATTTAAGTTATGTAGTGGTCTCCCCTTGAGAGATAAGCGGTAATGTCCTAGAATGAGACAGACTTGGATTTGGAGCCTAACTTCCCTGTTGATCAGGTTTGAGACTTTGGGCAAATAATTTCACCTCTCTGAACTTTACTTTTTTTTTTTTTAATCTGTTAAAGGATAAGGATCATGAAGTGGATTTATGAACATGAGATCAGACCCCTCTCCTTTGTTTTGTTTGTTTGTTTGTTTCTTTATAAAATGGGAATTATTTTAAATGTATTGTACAGTACCTTTTCTCTAAGAAACTATGCCTCTCTTTCTAGCTCTGAAGAATCATTGCACTGGGGGAGAAATTGCATACAGAATAATTGCTCTGAGCTTTTGTTAAATTAGGGCTTCTAATACAAAGATTGATTTTGCAGTTTTATACTTTGAAAGTTGAAAGTCATAAAATCAGTATTTATAAATAAGTTATGAGTAAAGTCTAACAAAAACATTATTCCAAATACTATTTCCAGTTGTCTAGAAGATGAAATTTCTGAATTAATTCTCACTGTCTTATTAAGAAGTATGTGTTAAGCTCCTATGATTATATGCAGGACTTTGTCTTACGTCTTTTAAGTGTGAACATGTATTTTTATAAACGAAGCTTCCATTTTGTCATCTCAATGTGTAAAGCACTCGGAATACTACTAGATGAATGGTTCGTTTTGGTAGGCCAAACTCCTTGCACATTTGTAATGGTGTTTTCATATCACCACGCGTCTGTTATATGATGTGTGTTCCATGTGATGATTAGCAGTCTTGTTACTCAAGAGACTAAGTTCCCGGAGTGTACTCAAAAACCAGGTTTCCTTGTGTCTAATCATACATCTCCTCTCGCTTGAAACGAGAATACTTTCTTTTACTGTGTGTCCCAGTTGAATCATCATTTTTTCCCTGCTATTACATTTATATCGTGGTAGGAGAAAAGCTGATATATTTTAATAAGTTTTTTAAAACATAGGTAGAGGGGCACGTGGGTGGTTCACTTGGTTAAGAATCTGCCTTTGGCTCAGGTCATGATCTCAGGGTCCTGGGATCGAATCCCGTATCAAGCTCCCTGCTTAGCGGGGAGTCTGCTTCTCCCTCTCTCTCTACCTCTCCCCCCAACTCATGTGCTCTCTCTCTCTCTCTCCCCACCCCCGTCTCTCAAATAAATAAATAAAATCTTAAAAAAAAATAGGTAGGAAGAGCTCTTGATTTTGGGTATCAATCGGAATACCCTTCTTCCTGTTCCTCAGTTCCCCAACTGATTAGAAATTATATTTTTGCTACTAGATATACATGTTATAATACACAAAAAATACCTACCATTCCTTGTATGGTTCTCTGATAACTAGGATTTGAGTTGAAAGAGAAATGCAGAGGAAAATTTCCAAATCAGCTACTGTGTACAATAGAACTAAGTGGGCTAATAGAAGCCAAGATAATTCTTCCATGAGAGAGAACTACTCCTGCTACTACTACTACTACCATCATTATTATGTCATGTGTCATATCTTATAATTACAATAATAATATGTATTTTTTAAGTCTCCTAATAGCAAACGTCCCTGGACTAAAGGCTTACGCCACATCTGGATGTAATAACATCAGGCCAGCTGGCTCTGTCACCCATCTGTCCCACTGTGGGTTTGGCAAAAGTGACTGATGGTTTCTCTTGTATCCTTGTCTACTAGTATCGCATTTCCTTTCTGAGTGTAGAGGAAGGACTGAGTAAAGCAATCAGATTTGCATAATGGAAATAGGAGGCCATATTGCCTTTATGAGAATTTTGTGTGACACACCTCCCCAGGGAAGAAGTCCTTAAAAACTACCATCTGATCTCCCAGCCCCGAAGCACTTCACACATAGAGGTTATTTTCCAAATGAATAAATAACACAACCCCAGTGAGCAGAAGCCTGCCCTAAAGGAGCCCACAATGTAAAGACAACAGAAGGCAGAACCACGGGCTCTCATCCACATCCCATCATCCTCTTAACAGCCTCACTGATGTGTATTTCCCATTCCTCATTTGCGCCTAAAATGCCTTCTATTCTATAAAGTAGAAGGTTCCTAAGACAGGAGCGGACTGGTATTCCTAGTGGTTTAGAGCAGGGGCTCTGGAGACAGACAACCTGGGTCCAAATCCCAGCTCTCCCACATACCAGAAGTCTAACCTTGGACAAGTCATTCCATGTATCATCGTGAGAACTTGCTCAGAAAACAAGCGGAAAACTCTTAGAAACGGGCAGAGAGTAGGAGCTCAATAAATATTAGCCATCAGTACTGGCAGTGCCAAAGTGTGGGAGTTGACCTTTGTGTTTTCCTCACTGGTGGATGTTCAGAAGTCAAGAAAGGCCGAATGTTTTATAAGCTTTTAGCACATTTAAAATAGAGAAGTGTCAAAACAGTCCTATAAAAATGATGGCATGTTTTAAATATTGATATTTCTATTATATTTTATTAGGAAACAGTTAATGTTTTTAACCCAAAATATAATGCAGTGTATTTTTGCTACTCCCAAAATCATTACAGGATAAATTCTGAATTCATAGTTTACTCTAGGTGTTATGACCCAATAAGGCAGCAATTCTTGAACTTTATGGTCTTTCAGGACCTTTTTACATTCTTATAAATAATTCAGAAACCCCAAAGAGCTTTGTTTATATAAGTTTTATCTGTTAGAAATTAAACTGGACAATAATAAACCCATTACCTGTTAACACATAACATATCTTTATAAAAATAACTATATTTTCAATAACAAATTGTATATAAATAATGAATGGCATTATTTTAAATTTTTACAGATTTATTTTGATGTCTTGCTCAATAAAAAGCAAGTCGGTTCTCCTATCTCCTTTCATGTTCATTCTGTTGCATTATCACATCAGGTAGCCACTGTGCACTCATAAGACAATGAAAATTAAAAAGATAAATTACGTATCATGCCACATATCCACATTTTGAGGCCCTTCATAGCTCAGAGGCTGCACCAAATGGCCCTCCAAGTAGCCCTGCGACAGCTTTGGATAATACAGAGCACAGTAATTTTTTCACAGAGGAAGTGAAATTACCTGGGCTTCTATTTCCTTATACTCTGACCTAACTCTACAACATTTTTTTTTAATTTAAAAAATTTGTTCTTCATTAATTCACTGAACAGGGCATATTGTCTTGGTCTTAGTATTATGGGGGGAAATGGGGCTCATTTTTTTTAAAGATCTTATTTATTTGAGAGTGGGAGAGAGTGAGAGCTGGAGGGGCAGAGGGAGAGGGAGAACACCCCGCTGAGCAGGGAGCCCTACATGGGGCTCGATCCCAGGACCCTGAGATCATGACCTGAGCCGAAGGCAGATGCCTAACCTACTGAGCCACCCAGACGCCCCAGAAACTCATTTGAAATAATTATTTTTCTGGACCTCAGTGTCCCCATTTGTAAACAAATGAGAAAATTGGGCTAAGTGAGCCCAAGAATCCTTTTGGTGTGATGTTCTGTTTTTCTCACTTAAAGTAAAAAAGATTTTCATTAAAGTGGAAGAAAGAGTTTGCTTTATGTGTCTCGTTACTATAGACCTAGGGATTTCTTACTGCATACAATTTCAGCTTACCAAACTGCAAGGAGCAATAAGTTTGTTCTGAGAATTCCTGCAGTGATCACACTCAGTCCTCTGCCATGTCAAGGAGTCTTGAACTGAGTTACATTGCACTGAATTGGTTTTTTGAAACTCGGCTATATGGAAGAAGGGGCTTGCGGATTACACCCTCCTGGCCCATCAGGAAAAAGAAAGCGAGATTTTACCAAAAGGCATTTGCAAACTGGAGGTGAGCCAACGGGGCTCTGCTTGGTTTATAAGTTAGTGTGTAAGTGATCAGGCAGGCTCTGAAGTCTGACACAACCAGGACCCACATGAACTCCCACTCAGCCACTTGGTACTCACAGGACCTCTGAGAGTTCCCATCTCTGAGCCTCCGTTTCCTCATCTCTAAAATGCCTACTTCATGTGATTGCCGTGAAGATTGGACGAGAGAAGACACTGTTGTGCTAGGCCCATGGTTGTTCCAAATGGTGGCTCTGTTCTTTACTGGGTTTCTTCATCTGTAGAATGGAGCTGATGACACCTTCCTTTCACAGTTGTGGGAGGATTTAACCAGCACAAGGCCTAGCATATACTAAGAGTTCAATTGATAATAATAATACATAATTTATTATTATGTAATAGTATATAAATTGTATAATGGATTTTATATTATATAATTAAAATTACATAAATTGTATTAGAATTCCTATAATTTCTATAATACATAATTATATATTATTATTACTCTATTTATACAAGTATTCTGAAACATCTGTTATACTATCGTGTACTGTACAAAAGACATTTTATTTACCAGTTTGTGTGTGTGTGTGTTTGGGCAGGTGAATCCCCAAACTGGTGGTAGATGAGATTCCAGACATGGGCTAAGAGAAGGTAAAGCTATAATATAGGTCCCAGGGTGGTCTAGTGGACTCTCAAGGCTGGACAGTCCCCTCCAAGTATCTGTTGCTGCTCAGCTGCATTTTCCTGCAGGGAGCTGAGGCTGGTCATGGATTGACTGTTTGGTTTCCTTGAGAAAAAGGAACATCTGTCTTCTCCCTTGTGTGCCCCACCCCCACCCGCTGCCTTCCTGTCTGTGGCTATCTACTAGGCACTACTTCCCCCCACTCTTTCTCCACTCACCTCCCACTCACCTCCAGAAGTACCTCAAGTCTTCATTCTGCTCCATCTGCCTACCAAGTGAATGCTCAACAAGATTACCTAGAAATTCTTTATAGTGGCAAATATTTTGCAGTTGTTACCATGTGAATAATTTATTCAACAGTAGGTGAATGACATGTAAAGACATTGGGACGACATTTTGCCAAAGGAGTATATCCTTTACTCTGTTCTGGAAATGTTAAAACAAATTAACAAAAAAAGACCCACCAATTCAATTGATTGAACAAAATCTTCCTCAGGATTGCTTAGGGAGTTCTGTTTTCATCCAATAAACTATGTATTTCTATGGTAACAATCTGGAAACTGGTGTCCTTCGTTCTAGGAAATGTTCTTATATTATTGCTTTGATACTTGGCACATGTTTTGGGGGGGACCTCTTAACTGTTCACGTATTGAACCTGAAATGATTCTCTAAGGATTTTTTTCTTTGCTATTTTCCACTTCATTTCCCTTTTTTTTCTAGGTGTAAGATTACTTCAACTTTATCTTTCAACACTTCTTTTGGTTTTTCAAATTATTTCTGTTATCATTTTGAACTTAGGAGAGCTCTTTCTTATTCTCTGAATGTTTTAAGGCATCCTGTTCTTATTACATTGATTCAATTCTCTCTCTGAAGGTAATTCTTACCATTTTGGTAATCCCCTGCATCATTTGTATATCCTCTGAATTTCTTGATTCTGTTTTTTTGATCTCTGTTTTTATGTTGGAGGCTTGTCTTAGGTGTCTGGTGACCTTATCCATCTTTAAGAGTGACGCACTAGATGGATCTGTGCATGGGTGGGACTGCTCGTCGTACCCGGTGGGCCTCACCACGTAGCAAACAAGCCCCTCCACCTAAATACCAGTATCTGTGGGCCTTTTCTCTCGGGTTGGTCCGTTTCTCCAGAGAGGACTCTGCCAGCCCAAGACTTCTTAGGTCTGTAGTCTAAGACCTACTTTTTTGTATTTATAATGTTTTTTTTTTTTTACCAAGAGCAATCCAGGTATGTTTAATCATGTTATTGCTGTTGCAGGTGTCTTGAGGGATTATTTATACTCACCACTAACTTGAAATACAGCACTTTGGGACCTAACACCAGATCTTACTATTTTATATGACAATAAAAAAACACATCTATCACAATTTTTGTCCATTTGGGGAATTGTATTTCAATATAATTAGTTTTCTTAGCAATCTTATGTATTTTATTTTGTGCATTCAAAAACATCATTCTGCAAATGGTTCCATAGGCTTCCCCAGACTGCCGGAGGTGCCTGTGGCACACAGACACACCCAGAATGGTCGAGAATTCCCTTGTAGCAGAAAGAAAGAAAGAAAGAAAGAAAGAAAGAAAGAAAGAAAGAAAGAAAGAAAGAAAGAAAGAAAGAAAGAAAGAAAGAAAGAAAGAAAGAAAGAAAGAAAGAGAGAGAGAGAGAGAGAGAGAGAGAGAAAGAAAGAAAGAAAGAAAGAAAGAAAGGAAGGAAGGAAGGAAGGAAGGAAGGAGGGAAGGAAGGAAGAAAGAAAGAAAGAGAAAGAAAGGAAGGAAGGAAGGAAGGGAAAGGAAGGAAAGGAAAGAAAAGAAAAGAAAAGAAAAGAAAAGAAAAGAAAAGAAAAGAAAAGAAAAGAAAAGAAAAGAAAAGAAACCGGATTTTCTTTCAGTTGCCTTTCCGAAGATTTCAGCCTCACTGCTAGCATTCCCAGAGCTGCTGAGAGAAAGAGGGGTGAGCTGAGTATCACCTTTCAGTGAGAGCCTCACCCTTTGCTATTTTTGGTGTCCCGGGTTTTGGGGGTTCTCCATTTCATTTTATCCAAGATTAAGCTCCTTCTCCTTGGAGGCAAGGGAGAGATCCATCACCTAGCTGGGGTTGATCTGTGGAAGATAGCTGATAGTCTTAACTTTCAGACACTTAACCTCCACTACCACTTACCTCCACTCTACACTTGCAGCAGCTCCTGGTACCCCAACTCCAGAGTGTTTCTGAGGTGTTGTGGCCGAATGGCACGTTACTCAAAGGTCTTCTCACCATGTGCTTTTTGATCTTGCATCAGGTTCATCTCCTGTCCTATTTTCTTGTCCTGGTGGGTTAGTACCTTCTTTAGTGGTTTCCTGTCAGTTTTGGAAGCTCATGGCACAGGCCAATATAAACTTGTATATTCAATCTTCCACATTTAACTGAAAGTTCTCAACAGTTGTTTCTTAAGCAACTGATAAAGAGTGCAGACTCAGAGATCCGAGCCAAAGAATTCGTGAAGGGCAGCGTGTGAGGGGCAATCTTGTGTTCCTTTTTGACAATAGTTTTGAACTTGGACTGCAAATTGGAATCACCTGAGGAATTTTTAAACTCTTGGTGCCTGATCCCACCTTGAGAGATTCTAATGTAAGCCTAGGGCACGGCCTGGGAATAACAATTTTTAAAACTCTCCAGGTGACGGTAATGTGCAGCCAGTCCACCGTTAATACAGGCTTTGGTCCTGAAATCCTGCATATATTTAAAAAAGCCATTTTCCCTGGGACATTATGTGTATTTGAACTGAAGACACAGCTCTCTATGTGGTTGTCTGACTGACTCGAATATTAAAAACATACATTATTTTTGCTTTACTAAATGTAAGGGCAATTCATATCTTTTCTTAAGATAAATGAATCTCCTCTACCCTCCAAAATTATGTGAAAACATACTAATAAAGATTACTTATAAACGAAATAAGTCTCTATTATTTAAATAATCTATTTAATAGCATGGAATACTAAAACTACTCTGTCTTAGCATTATTTAAAGTAAACTTAAGATTAATCATATTTGTAACTAGATTTGTAGTTAACTAAGCTAGTGATAAATTCAACTGCCCGTTGAAGAGTCAGATTATGTGTGATCGCATTAGTGACACTGGGCAGTTAGGTGCTGAGGGTGGGGAAGAGAAGCCCTTTGCTTGAATTTCAGAGATGGCTTGTAGGGAGCGCTGAGTACATCTCGACCCGCTAAGCTGCCTCCACTCTGCACGCTGGGCTCAAGTTCCTGCTAGTCTCTGCACTGCCACTCAGCTGCTGTTTATTAGTGTTGATGACTTTCTGGCTGCAAACACAACACAAGGTATATATGACGTCATTTTTATGCTCTACCACATTGGGAAACTAACGAGAGGCCTCAAGTACGTCCCTCTCAGCCTTGAATGGCCCATGCCTTGTTCCTGCTTTAACAAGCTTTAATTCTGCTTTAATTCCTCTTCCCCTTTCTTCACTGTGTTCCAATAAATGCAAGGATCTAGAACTAAAGGAGACAGAGGGATGTATAGAAACGTTAATTATTAGTGGCTAACGAGAGTTCTTTACTAGAGCAGCTGAACAATTAGAAACACAGTGTATTATGGAAGATCGTCTCTCTTGGAGGGAGTCATGATAGTTCACACTACTTGGGAGTGTTCAAATTGCATTTCATGTGTGATTGTGCAGTTTAACTGAATAATATTTAGAAAAAAGTATTAAATATCAGCCTCTGCGTTGTGGATAAAACAGAATCAGCACTTTTCTATAAAATCTGCTCTTTTTCCTTTGCTTAAGTCCAAAGCTGTCATTCTCTGAGGGCCAAAAAATACATTTCACGTTAACATTTTAGAGATGTCGATGGGGTCCATTCTAAACTGTGGCTGAGGCTGAATGCTCAGGATTTGCCATAAGAATGGACATCCCCTGGGTCCTCACCTGAGGTCATTAAATTGATTTAGTCTAGGCCCACTGGTTGTATTTTAATGCAGCTTAGCTGTAAAAATACAAGGCCCCTTTGTGTAAGACAGGCAGTGCATTGTTGTTTTTCTAGGCCTGTCAATGTAAAAAATGTGTCTGTTTGCCTTCCCTTATGACCTGAAGAAAAAAAAATTTTTTAGCTATATTACAGAGTAGCAGGACACCCTGGAAATGTTGGTTTTGGAAGGTACCTTGAAGAATAACATAAAAAATCTGGCAACATAATTTGATAAAGGTGCCAGGGATACACATGTTCATTTGGGGGTACTTCATTACCCTTTCTTTTTAGTTAAGTACCAGGACTAGGAGTGAACCACATTAAGAGTCTCTAAGAGGCTGGTGGTTCTTCTGATGGTGGTCTGCTCTGGCTGGATAAGTCATTTTCACCATAGCCAGCCAAGCAAAGGGGCACATGCTCCGATATCCAGAACCCTAGGAAACCACACTAAATATACTGTGCCCAACATTTACCCAAAATAAAGCAGATGGCATTCGACTTGCTGAGGCATTTGGCATACTTTGTTGTGGATTGTTGCAGGACGCATGTGTCTGTCAGAAGATTCTGTTGAGTCCTGGTGTTTTCTTTTTCCTCCCCCAACCCCCCCCCTGCTGCCTTTTGCTTCTTGGCACGGAGACATCGGTAGCCATTTCTTTAGATAGGTCTTCTTGTGGGTTCTTCTAGGGTGGTTCTGTTTTATCCTAGTAGGTATTGAGTTGAATACCTTACAGGAAATTGCCACCCGGTTTCATATGTGGTTTTGTAACAGGCGTATTTTTAGGCTACTTTCCAAACCTCTGGGACTCCC
Source organism: Ursus americanus (assembly GCF_024610735.1). Classification (NCBI taxonomy): domain Eukaryota; kingdom Metazoa; phylum Chordata; class Mammalia; order Carnivora; family Ursidae; genus Ursus; species Ursus americanus. The sequence continues at coordinate 43,504,699 of NC_142134.1, forward strand.
AGCTATTCTTTCCCAAGGGTCAGTCTCCAGCTGTGGATGTTTCAATGCTACAAGTGACCCAGTGGAGAGAGGCCTTGTCACTTTTCTGTCAATCACCATGCCATGGTGTGGCCTCTGAGGTGCTATTATTCAGAGTGTCATTGATCCCAGTCCACTGCCACAGGCTCTGGATTTTGCAGGCATCAATTAGAATCTGAACTCTGCCACATCCTGCTGTGTGACCACCAGCAAGCTACTTGACATCTCGGACCATCAGCTTCCTGATATGTAAAATGGAGGTTAGCAGTAGACCTTCAAGGGTTCTTGAAGGTTCAAAGATTAATCTTTGAAAATCTTGCTTCAAAGATTAAATCAGATCATGAATGCAAAGTGCCTCATAGATGGTGAGTGTTCAATAAATAGGAGATACTGGGGCGCCTGGGTGGCTCAGTCAGTTAAGCGTCTGCCTTCGGCTCAGGTCATGATTCCAGGGTCCTGGGATTGAGCCCTGCATTGGGCTCTCCGCTTAGTGGGGAGCCTGCTTCTCCCTCTCCCTGCCACTCCCCTTGCTTGTGCTTTCTCTCTCTCTCAAATAAATGAAGAAAATCTTTAAAAAAAAATAAAAACAAATGTGAGATCCCATAATTAGGTGTTATTGCTGCTATGACTCTGAATATCCTGACCTTAACCCATGCCCTATGCCCACGAACAGAAGCCCCTAAATTATCATCATTGCCACTTTTCTCCCCTTAGTCTGTTAGGTTTAACTTTTTAATGTTGGACTTAAACAAAAGGCCTCATTTTTGATGACCAAGCTGTTCCTTGTGATCCGTGACTCCACCTATCTCTGGCTTCTTACACCCTAAAAGGCTTTTGTTTCTTTGAAATAGCATTGGTTAAACGTCCTCTTGTTCTTTGCTACCCATTAGAGGCATTACTGTATATTTTTCAGTTCAAGCTCAACAAATACTTACGAGGGAGCTTCCGTGTGACAGGCGCCACGCCAGGAGGTCAGGAGGCAGAACTGATGAAGGCATGATTCTTGCCCTCGAGGGGCCTTAAATTTAGTGGGTCAACAGACATGTAAAAAGTCAACTAAAATACAAAATGATTATTTGTCAGAACTTACAGTAGAGATGAAAAATAGGGTACCACAGAGCAGATGCTGCTGACTCAGCCCCAGGACGGCCAGGGAGTCTTCGCCAAGGGGGAAGAGGGGGATGCCGGGTAGATAGCTGGCTGATTCCTCTCTGGGCAGGGGAACAGCAGAGGCAGAAGCCTGGCAGTGAGCAGTCGAATGGTACATTTAGGGGGAGTTTCAGGAGAACCATGTGACCAGAGCACATCCTGCCACAGCCCCATGTGGAGCACTGGGACTGAGACAAGAGCGTCTGCAGGTGTGGGGGAGGGCGAGACGACAAAGAGCTCTGTATCTCTTCCTGAAGAGTGTAGACCTGGTCCTAGAGATGGTGGTGGAGCCGGTGTGGGGTTTTCAGCAGTGAGCTCCCTGTTTTATTTGTCGTTCCAGTACTACTTGCATAGAGTAGAGTGCATGAGCCGGAGGTCCGTGGCCTCATGAATTTTGCATGTGTGTGCACCTGCAGGTCCACACAGCGGGTCCAGCAGCCGCCTCGGCCTCGCACGGCTTTCCCTCAGTCCTCCGAGAGGTAACCAGCATTCTGGCATCTTCCACCATACGTCAGTTTGGCTGCTGTTGAGCTTCGCATAGCTGGATTCGCACAGTACGCGCTCTCTTGTGTCTAGAGCCCCTCAGTCAGCACTGTGTGGGCGAGAGCCGTCCGTGCTGTTGCGTACAGCAGTTGTCTGTTCCCGTTTGAATGCTGTGTGGTGTTGCATGGTACGGAAATGCCTGTGCAGTCATTTGTGACTACTGATTTTGTTCCTGAAAAAAATCACCTGAAAATGGACCAAGAATGAACTCCTTCTCCACTTTCATTTTGCCCTTTTTACAAAATGATCATTTACAAAAGTCTTAATTACCAGTTGGCCTTTAACTTGGGGCCGTCCCACTATCCCACCTGAAGGACCAAGGATCTGTCCGTAGCTGGAACAGTAAGACCTTGAACATCTCAAATGAGCATTGGCTCAAATGGGTTCTAGTTCATAATGCATGGTCTTTATTTTCTCTTTACTCTTTATTGCCTCCCATGACCTTCCACCTCATCAGTTAACAACTGATGATTGAGAACTTACTATGTGCCAGCCATCAGTACACGTGGAGTTGTACGTGAAGTACACTAGAAGTTTCTAATGAGCGATCAGTTAAGATTCTACCCTAATCTGGAGGGTTGGAAAGCGCTTTCCTAAAGAAATGACAGTTGATCTGAGAACTGAAGGAAGAGCAGGAGTTAGCCAGGAGAAAGGAGGGGGAGCAGCATATGCAAAGACCCTAACATGGGAAGAAACTCTCAGAGTCCCAGAATCTAAAAGAAGGCTGGCGTACCTGGCATGAAGAGGGAAGGGGGAAAGGGCGACAGACTTGGAGCGGGAGATATATATAGTGACCCAATCCTGTGGGAGCTTGTGGTCCCTTAAGGATCTTGGATGTTATTATAAAGGCAATGTAAAGCCTTTGAAAGGTTTTAAGAAGGGCGGTGATATGAGCTCTGTTTTTGCATTTTTTAAATAATTAGATTCCTGGAACACTTTCATAAAAAGAAAGGGGGCCTACTGCCAAGTGTCTACCTGACTTATAGGTCCAGGCCCTATAGGACAATTAGTTGTAATGGAGGGACCAGTCACTGTTCTTTGATGGCCTCTTCCCATTTCCAACACATTTAGGTCTCTTCTGTGTTTTTTTCTTCCTTGCATCCTAGACTTCCCGAACTGCCTTCCTTTGACCTAGATGTGAGGGGAAGTGCTCAGCAGCACTAATTTTAAACTCCTTACTTCTTCTTTCATTGACATCTTCTTTCAAAGGTGGCACTTCAGGATCTTAACTTTAGTGGGGAGAACACTCTGCTACATCACTAGTCCACATCAGTGTCATTAGCTTTACTCCATATCTGGACTGAGGAACAGTTTAGTGATGTAAGCAATTGTATTCATCAGAGTCATTAACCCTTGCCACTGTAATTAAAAACAAACAAACCCGAAACACATTCCCATGACTTATTCATTAGGGGATGTAGTCAGTGGTATTGTAATAGCATCGTCTGGTGACGGGGTAGCTACAGGTCTGGTGAGCATACATACTATATGGAGTTGAATCACCGTGTTGTACACCTGAAGCCAATGTAACATTGTGTGTCAACTATACTCAAATGAAACCAATTTTTAAAAAATAAAAAATGTAAAAACCCAAATCAGAGTGGCATAAGCTAAGTATTCATTTTCTCACTCAAGCCAGGCCCAGTATAGTGGTGGTCCCCCTCATCCAAGAAGAAACTCGGAGCCCTGGCTTCCTTCCCCTAGGTGATTCCCCGGAGTCTCAGACAGAGTCCTTAGCTTCCATCCACACTGCTGGGGAAAAGAGTGCTCCAGAAGATTGTGTGGGATGTGATGTTGCTAGTCCTGAAAGGGGCAACCATCTGTCTGCACACGTACATTGGCCAGAGCATGGTCACAGGCCCCCAGAACCCAGCTAGCAGGAAGGGAGGCTGAGAAATGCCCCCGAGTGCCAGGAAGGCAAGATATAAGAAGTCAGCATCTAGCCAGTCTGCTACAGTGGTAGAAATTTTGCCACTTTTTGTAAATAACATTTATTCATCCTTTTAGTCGCCAAGTGTCATGAGTACTGCACTGTGCCAGGCTCTAGGAATACACTGGGGAGCAGGATGGCTGGTGGTTTCTGCTTCGTGGGGCTAGTGGTTTAACCAAGAGACAGACAGAAATAAAACAATCACACAAATGGGTATTTAATTATAACATTGTAATAAGGGCTGTGAAGGAAAATAGCCTGATGTTATGAGAGAGCACATACTGGAAGAGACGTGCCCTAGTCGAGGAGAGTTTGGAGAGGGCCCCTCCAAGGAGGAGGAAGTTAAGGGGCCACCTGGCAAATGACAGGAAGTGGAGAGAGAGGAAAAAATGGGCAGGTTTCAGAGGGAGCAGGAAGGGGCGCTGGCAGTTCCAGGAACTGAAGGAGGCATAGCTGAAGCCCAAAGAGAATGGAGAGATAGGAGCCAGATGATTCAGGTCCTTGTGGGCCATGAAAAGAAAACAGCTGGGGAAATAAAGCAGTAGGAAGCCATTGAAGGATTTTCAGCCTCGGAATAACATGATCATATCTGTGTTTTGTAAAACACCGGCCTCAATGTGGAGAATGGACTGGAGTGAGGCCAGAGATGGTGTTGGCAATCAGGAGCATTATCTGTGTGGCTTTTTCCTGGTTTCTGTTCTTCCTTCAAGCCTCCCACCACTGTATGTAAAACTATCAGGCTCCAATGGGAGGGCTGTAATTTTCAGTTCCAGACATGGAGATGTTATCTATATTATTGAAGTAGAATAATCTAATCCAATTCTGAGCTCTTTGTCATCTTGAAATATTCCTCATGGCCTCTAGTGTCTGCTCGATTCAGTTAATCATGTCAGCTATGTAGCCAGACTGTTGCCGGCGAGGTTTGCCGCCACTTAATCTGGAGTTGGTAGAAAGCTGTGCGGGTGACTTCTCTGTCTGCCATTTTGAAAATATCTAAGCAACACATCATTTGTCCAGTGTTGTTGGGGAAAAGCTATCCCCCATAAGATCTTGCTTCTCTTAACTACTTGGAGTTGTTTTTAAGACTTTAAATTTTTTTCTGATTTCAAAAGTGAACATAGAAACATTGTTAAAGACAGAGCTTTAAAGGAAAAAATTCCCTTAACTCCACCATGTGACATTTTTACTTTTGAGTATCACATGATAGTATTTGTGGACTTGTGTGCATATATCAAAATATTTTGTTGGGTTTTTTTTTCTTTTTTCTTTTTTTTTTTTAACCTCAAAACAGTATCTTCTGGTCTATAGCAGAAGTAAATAAATACTTGTTGGCTGAGTCAAAGAACAGATGAATGAGTACATGTTAATTGAAGAAATTTTTTAAAAAGCTGAAAAACTACAAGAAAAAAATTAGAATGATCTAAAATAAACTCAACAACAACAACAAAAGAACCCATAATCCCTCCCCTGAAAGACAGATTTTGCTTTTGCATTTTTATGCCGTTTTAATGGACCATTTTGTATCCTGCTTTTCTAAAGAAACATTTTAATGGCCTTTCTCCTAAAATATTTTATATAATTTTCTGACATGAGGTAGAGCAGATTACCATTATCAGAAATGTGACAAAGATAAACTCAGACTCAGATTAGATGGCGGGGTGCAAGGGCACAGCCAGGAAAGGCCCCCTGATTCCAAATGACACATTCCTTCCACTCGCCGTGCCCTGTGCCTCTCTGTTTACTCTTGTATGTCATCCTGTCACTTGGGAACAAAATGAGGAGGGGGAGGTGGCTAATGGCAGTGACACGTAGTGGTTTAGAGTACCAGGAAGCCAGACTGCCTGGATTTCAACCCCAGCTTCCCTGTGGGAGCTTGCACAGGGTACTTCACCTCTGGACACCCACCACTTCCGGCTGTCCTGAGGATTGAAAAAGTGAACACAGGATATGAAGAGTGCATGGCACATGTGTGGCAAGTGGTATATGCACCACGTGTTTGTTGTTATTGTTGCTGTTACTACTACCAACAATCTACATCCAGGTCACTGTACACTCCTCATGGTCCTCTACCTACATGGAGATTATGGGTGCAGCACCCTGAGGGCCTGGTCGGTTCAGCATCTGCCTTTCACTGAGGTCAGGATCCTGGGTTCCTGGGATTGAGCCCTGCCTTGGGCTCAGTGCTCAGTAGGGAGTCTGCTTCAACCTCTTCCTCTGCCCCTCCCGTGAGTCGTGTGCCTGCTCTTTCTCTCTCTCTCTCTCTCTCTCTCTCTCTCACACACAAATAAATAAATCTTAAAAAAAAAAAAAACATTATGGGTGAGTCAGAGTTTCATGGCATAAGGTTTCTAATGGCAGTGCTGGGTAGATATTCATGAAAGCATGGATGTGTTTTTGCCCTTACTGGTAAATTCCAGATTCACAAAGGTTGAAATTTGTCACTTTCTGCGTGGAAATAAACATGTGAAGTCTCTTGGGCTAGATATACTAAACTGGGATAAAAGCAGGTACTCTGTTCCTTTGGGCTCATTCTTTGGGACTTTTTTTTTTTTTTAAGTAACCTCTATGCCCAATGTGAGGCTTGAACTCACAACCCCAAGATCAGGAGTTGCATGCTCTACTGACTGAGCCAGCCAGGCACCCCTTGGGACATGTAGTCTAATTCTTACTCAGCTGTTCATCTGGATCACTCTGCAAGCTCAAAGTAGTCCCCAAGATTGTTATGATGGCTTCCCTTTTTTTTTTTAAGGTCAAGACAACACCACAAAGGTTAAAGTAAGCCACTAAGTTTTAATTAGACTATTTAATTGGAATAATTTCAAGCCACCTTGCCCCAAAAGCCCTGGGTCTTGTACACTGGCTACCTGCCTGGCCCACATTCAGTAATCACCAGCCAGTGTGTATTCTTCCTTGAATGAGGCCATTCAGAGCAGGAGGCCTGTGAGGGCTGGACAGAATTGGACACCTGTAAAATAGTATCGGTTTAAACCCAGGAGGTTACCCACCTGAGATGCCCATTTCAGAGAAAATTTCAACCTCATTTCTCTGAGGAAACAAAATAGCAACAACATTCTATAACATCCTTGGGAAGAAATAAATGTCTCTCATGGCTTTTTTTGGATATCAACAACCTAAGTAGAATCCCAAAGTCTAAAGATGGGAGAAGGTTTTAGTCATTCTCAATTTCAAAATTGTCAGAAGGTGTAAAAGTCTGTCCCCTGGTGCGAGTGTGTGCATATGTATGCATGTGGGTGTGCATTGGGTGTGTGTGTGTGCATGTGAACAAATGAAGGGATAGGGTGCAGAACAGATGGTTAAGGGGTCAGGACGAAACATAACCTATAAGGAAAATGCTTGGAAGAGCATTGTGTTTTTACTCTTTTGAGAATAACAAGGAAGAGGTGTAGTGATACATTCATATTGGGTGGGTCTTACTTTGCAAAAAGCACTGAGTAATAAAATCCATGGGAGCAGGAAATTTGGCTTTTTAAAAGCTTCACTATCCTCAAGTCCTAGAACAATTCTTGAAATGCAGTAGGCATTCAACAAATATTTGCTGAATATGAAATATGAAAAGAAATAAAAACTTGGGGAATAATTACCATACACATCATTGCAGGCACCCATTACATTGGTGAAGCAGGAGTGTTGGGTACCATTAAAACCAGAACTTTCTAGTTCCTTTTAAAATGTTATTTTCCAGGGGCACAGTCGGTTAAACATCTGACTCTTAGTTTGGACTCAGGTCATGATCTCAGGGTCATGCGGTAGAGCCCCACACTCAGTGAGAAGTCTGCCTGAGATTTTCTCCTTCTCCTTCTCCCCCTCCCCACACTCATGCTCGCTCTCTCTCAAACAAATAAGCAAATCTTTAGAAGTATAATAAAATACTACTTTCCATTTTCTTATTTAATGATCTAGATATTACAAAAAAATTGTATGCTCTTTAAAAAATGATATATAATTTAATATCATCTTTGCCACGCTGACTCTATTACTATAAGTAATGAAAATTTGTTCTGAAAAGATTTTTCAGTATGTATTTTTCAACCTTGGAATAGAAGTAAGAACTGAGTTGAAAATATGGAAAACTGGATTCTGGCGCCACTTCTACCCCCTTAGCTGTGTGACCTTGGATAGTTAAGTGACCTCTCTGATCTTTAGTTTTCTCTTCTTTAAAATGGAATAGTTAGCTCAATGATCTCTGGGCGACATGCCAGTTCTACAAAGCTATGATTTTTTTTAATCCATGAATAGTCAGTAAACATTTATATTTTAAGAAGTTAAAGTAAAACAATGAGGAAGTTAATCTCTGAAGAACATTTCAAAGCATATTAGTTTTTCTTAGTTGCTAGGAACTTAAGTTGAAATAACCAGAGACCATTTTTTATTTTACAAAATATATAAATAGTAGTTAATTTGTTTACTCATTCAATAAGCATTTTGAATACCTGGTCTATATATGCCAGATATTATATGCAAGTGCACAAAGAAAATATCTTATTTGGCAGAATATAAGATATGTACATGTATATGATGCAATCTAATTTTACAAAGAAATTTTGGGGAAAATAAAATTTTTAGTATGTTTGATTATTCAGAGAGTGAACAAAGGTATTATTTTATTCATATATATATTTACATAATATATGAAATCATAAGTTCTAGATATATGGTAATACGTTACTAACCCTTGAAATTGTACTTTTAAAGCTCAATTACATATCTAATAAATATATTGGCCATGGAATGCTAGCATATAGCAGACAATAAAAGACAAACTGCACTGATAAATGAAGTGCCCATACCATACTAACGGGTCTAGAAAAGCAAATGTCACTACTACACCTCACTGAATACTAATAACTAAAAAGCCACACTGTAAAACAAGTATGAATGAACTCCAGGAGGCTGTGCGCAGGCAAAGCAACAATGTTAGTAAGATCTAGTACAGAGGAAACAGTAACATGCTGTAAATGTGCCCGAATGCTTCTCCAGGGAACCTGTTTGTGAAACTCACCACTCTGCTGTGATACATGGGCACACACTTTGCCACCGGGAGCTGGTGGCTGTTCTCCTGCCACTATCCCCTGGCTTCGGATGGCACACTTAATAGTTGAATTTTCTACTGAGGTCGCTTTGCTCAGTTTTAGGAGCGTAGTTTCATACTAGGTGGGCTCTAAGTTAATGCAGCTGACTCCAGACCCAAGGCAGGTCTGCCTTTGTCGGGAGCGGAGATAGAAGTTGGTGTGGGGACGTAGCTGGATACAACTTATGGGCTGGCAAAAACGAAACAAAAACGTGGCCATAAGAAATATTCTTGCCTCCTAATGAACTCCCATCTAGGATGGGGTCAGAACTGTGAACATATAATGTGAAAACTGCCCACTCTAACCCTGGCTACGCCAAGTGTCGGAGGGAGCTTTGTAACGTTCAAAAGGAGGAGGAGGAAAAGGGAGAAGGGGAAATGAAGTCGAAGGCCTACGAAATCACAGTTTTAGCAGGGAGGGTATTTTGAGCAAGGCTTCCCCTGAGGCTGGGCAATAGGACGGACACATGTGTGCCACGGTGAGGGCCAAACCCGAACGGCTAAGCAGAAGCTACTTGGGGAAGAGCCTTGTGTGCCCTGCCAAGCAGAAGAGACTTCCGTGGGGAAACAGAGAAGCTGATGATGAACGTGATCACATTGGTTCTGGAAAAAATTCCTGTTGGGAGGGGTGAGACTGGAAGCAAGGCCCGTCAGGAGGATACTGGCCTAGTGATAAACGAGCCGTGGCTGTGAGATGGAGAAAGGGCAACAGCTTCGAAAGGTGCTGGAGGGGAAAGTCAACGGGCTCTGCCATGAGTTGTAAAAAAAAGTTTCTGCATTAGACACCTCAGTGTCAAGATTCCCAACTAGGTGTTAAGAAGGAAAGAAAACGTAAAGTAACCCAGTGTGAGAAGGAGATAGTGGCTAAGTGGCTTTGGAACGACTGTAGAACATTTATCTAACAGGAGTAATGGTATTATCTCCAAACTGGTCTCCCTGCTCCTGCCTTTGCTCCTGCGTCATCTTTCCTTAGCACAGCAGCCAAAATTGCCTTTTAAAAACATAATTCAGACCATGTCATTCCTCTGCACAAAAGATCTTGTAGCAGCTTCTCACCTCACTAAGTAAAAGCCAGTCTCCGCATAGCCTACAGGCCCCATCTGCCATGTTCCCCATGACCTCACCTTCTAATCTTACCTTACTCACTTCATTTTAGCTACATAGACCTCCATACTGTCCCTCAAAAGGACCAGGACTGCTCCTGCCTCAGGGCCTTTGCACTTGATGTTGTTCTGGACTATGTTGAAGCCCAAAACAGGAACTGGGAACTTAGTAAGTGAAAGAATGGCTCTTTCCCTTACTTGTTCCAGGGCTCTGCTAGAATGTCTCCTGCCTTATTTAAAATTCAAATGCCCCTCTCCTAGTACTCACTATACCAAAATTTTCATATTTAAATCTTCAAGCTAAATAGCTTTCTGAAAGACAAAACCATATTTAGAATTACTACTCATTCATTCATTTATTCAATCAACAAATTTGTATTAAGGACCTACTAAGTGCAGAGCACTATTGTAAGCACTGGAGATGCAGCAGTGAACACAACAAATATCGATGCCCTGGTGGAGAAACACTCTAACTGGGGGAGCCCGATAATGAACAAGTACGTGGAATATAACTACTGCATGGTACTTTCTATGTCACTTGCTCAACAAACCTGATATAGGACAGGAGGATAGGAGAAGGGACTCAAGTTCAGATTTAGCCGGAGAAGGTAGTGACAGGGATGAGAGTGCTTGCAAGAAGAGCTACAATACTGCATGATGAGGCTTGGGCTGGAGAACGAAGAAAGCAAAGTCTTAGAAACTACAAACAAGTTTAAAGAAGAAAGAAAAATAAATCAGACTCCTTTGCCTACATGATTACACATTTTCATTTACTTGCTTCTAAAGACTCCTTTACGGTTCTTTCTTATTAATTTATTCAATTCAGAAAATATTTGTTGAGCGCGTATCACATGCTAGACACTGTCATAGTCTCCAGAGAAACCGTGTGAGGCACATTATAGAATTATAGAGTTGCAAAGGACCTTAGAAATAAGCCAGTCTAAAATCACTCTATTTTATAAATCACAAAACCAAGCCCCAGAAATGTGAAGTGTCTTGACAAGTATCACAAAACCAGTCAATGGCAAAGCTGGAATTCAAAACTCGGTCTTCAGACTCAAAAGCAGTGCTCATTCTCCTGCATCATACTGTTCTCATTTCTTGGGGTCAAACTTCTTAAAGACCTAGACTTGTCATTTTATGATGACTGTGACTGGGCAAATGATATTTTTTATACATACTTTTCAGCCTGCTTTTCAGGAACCTCCATAAAAGTGCACAAGTATTCTAGAAATGAGGGACCTAATTATTGAATATATTAGTTAAGAATTGTGGTTCTAAGTAATAGAAAGCTACTCGAGCCAGCATACACAACATAAAGGGGAAGCCAGGAAGAATTTGTTGTACGTTGCTATAGTAACTGGTGTGGCTTGGCTTGTGTGTCTGTTCCCGACACCAACAGTAAGGTCAGGACAAACCTATATGGTGAAAACAAAGCTTGGCAAGGGATTATGGGGTAGGGATGGAGAGAGGAGTTCTCAGAAAAAAAGAAGAGTCCCTGTAAAGTGTATAGAACCCCCAAAAGATGTCTCTGTTGATTGGATCTTCCAGGAAGTAGGTGCTGAGACAGAGTTAGAAATGCAAGAGTCTTATGGGGTAGGGGGTAATAACTTTAAAAGATAGAGAAGGGAGCCAGAAGGAGCAGGAAAAGTCTTTGACTAGTATGTAGATCTGAAAACTGAAAGAAAAGAAGGGGAAGCAGGTCTAGGGAGGGAGAGCCCTCAAACCATGATGCAGGTCTGAGAAAGGTGAGACAAACCCAAGAGGAAGTTTGGGAGCAAAGATTGCCTTTCTAGAAGGAAATGGCAAGGCCCTAGATGATCATGCCTGCACCATCCTCAGTCATGGGCTGGTACTGCCCAAGAGGAAGGTGCTTGGCCTTGGCTCAGACCAAGGAGGTCGCCAATGAGGTAACAGCTGAAGGCTGCCCATTAATTGTACTCCTTGTAGCTCAAAGGCCAGTTCCTCTTGAAGGGGGATCACAGCGGACTCCAGGGCAGCCGCAATGTCTGATATTAACTGTGACATGTTTTACTTACAAAATGCAGGAAGCATATAATCAGCATATCAATGTCAAAAAATAAGAGATTCCATACTTTAAAAATATATTTGGGGAAATTTGCATTTTTTATTTATTTAATTTTGGGAGGTACAAAAAGCTGCTTTTATTAAAGCACAGGGACAGGACCCATGGGCAGAAATGCTGTTCTTTAAAGTTTTTATTTACAAAGGGTATGTTTTAAAAGGGGAATTTTTTAAAATTTAAATAATATGGAAGTGCACAAATGTACTCTCAGTTACCACTTCAAAAATCTGGCGTGTGTCCTAGCAAGTTTTTTTCTGCCTTATATATTTAGATACTTTGTATATACAAAAGTGGAACAATATTAAAAGTAATACTGTTTTACAGATTGCTTTCTTTATTCAACAAGATAATATCTCTAGTACACTTTCACATCTTTCCTCTGCCCTAACCCCTGTTTTGTTACAATTACCTAGAAATTTTCTTCCAGATAATTATTATTATTTTCCACTTTATATTTCTTTAGTGTAATTAATCTTTATTTACAAATGCATGAAATTTCACACAATATGGTCAACAATTATTTAGAGTTTAAGCACGACTGGTTTCTTTTCTCAACACTATTTCTTATATGCCAAGTCGCTCTAATTCATTTATATTTGTTAGTTGACAGCCACCTAAGATCTCCAGCCTAATCAGATGCTTTAATTTTCTGCCATCTGTTTTCAGCCTCTTTTTGGCTTGAAGCCACCACTTTTACTTCCCTCCTCACTGGTATGGGCTTCATCTGATTTCCCCACAGTGCCTTTCCTGGTTCCATCTGATCTGCTCTTGGCCTCAGCATCTTGAAGCAGAGCTTTACAGAGATGTTTTCCTAGCTTCCTTCCCTCTCAGCCCTTTTTCTTTAATAGGAAATCAGTTGATTAATTTATAATAAAATTGGGTTTCTGTTGATAGCTAAGCCCACTGCCATGGTCAGAAGTGGTGAGATGATATTTATTTTCAGAGGTAGCGCCCATGGCCCCCTGATGAAGTCCAGGTGCTTTCTGGTTTCTCTGTCCAGAAGGACAGAATAAGTCCTAATACCTCCAGTTGTGAAGACTCAGCCTAACCTTGCTCCATGACAAACCAGAGATAGCATTTGGATAGCAATCATGTAGTCCTAAGAAGAGGCTGCAGGAAGCTGCTCTAAGAAAGATGGTCAGCTCAGAATGATTCTGGGGTCCCATTAGGTTCCTGTGTTTGGAAATCTAATACCCCCATAAATGGATGAAGTTAGGAAAAAATGGTAATATTCAGCTGAAAAAAAAATGGTTGGGAAAAAGTAAAGAGGAAACTACTTTGATTATGTTTTTTCCCCAAAAGAATATTTTGTCTTAAACTAGAACTTTTTTATATACTTTCCTGGGTACATTATTTTGTTTATTTATTGTGATATTTAGATCCTGCCTTAAAGTTCCAATCTCTAGGAAATTCAGTACATGCTGCCTTTTTTTTCTGTTGGAATGAGAACAGCAAAGTACATAATGTGTTCAGCCAAGCTGAAAAGTTTCTTTGTTTTAATTGGATATCAGTACATAAGAAGATTAATAACAGACTTACTATGTCAACAAGATGTTTCTGGTTCCTTTTAACTATTTTTGTTCCAGTAGAAAGTCTATTGTTTGGAGGCCAACAAAATTCTCCTGAAAATTCTCCAGTGTTTTCCTTAAAATGTGACATTTCTTGAAAAGCATGATTAAGGTGAACATATTTGGAGAGACATTTCACTCCTTACTGATAAATACAATTTGAACAGTGTCCACTCTGCATGCTTAATTGTGGATAAGGCTTTCCTCTTTAATGAGAACTAGGTAGGAGCCAGCCTTCAAGATGGTGCCCAGTGATTCCCACTTCCTGGTATCCACACCCTTGTGTAGTGTTCTCCCACGCTGAAGAGGACAGACCTGTGTAGCTAATAGGATATTGTAGAAATGACAGTGTGATTCCGAGGCTAAGTCATAAAAAATATGACTTCCACCTTGCTCTCTGTCGGGGAAGAGGAAGCCAGCCATCATATCATGAGGACAGTCAGTCATGAGGTCCACATGGAGGGGATCAGAAACGTCTCCTGCCACGCTCAGCACCAATTTGCCAGCAGTGTGAACCTGCCGGGCCAGAACTCTCCGGCTAAGCCACTCCTGAATTTTTGACCCCCAAAAACTCTCCAGCTAAGCCACTCCTGAATTCTTGACCCCTAGAAACGGTGCAATAAAACATTTGTCATTATATAAGCCTCTCAATGTGAGGGAATTTATTAGTTAGAAATAGATAACTAACACAGACAATATCAAAATCCTGACATATGGAGTTGAGCCGTGGAAGTGTAGCCCCATGTTCTAAATCCATGTTTTAGCCTCATACGTGATTGTGAGTTCTATTATTCATAGCCTCATCTTCCTTTTCTAAAAACTGAATTTAAAGAATAACAGGATTCATCCATCCTTTTAGGATTTCCTACAGCTCCTGGGAATTCGTATCTATTATACCTGGGGGATATGAAACCAATGAAATCGCATGAATTTCTCAGAAATGATTTCTACTTCTTTGTGGCTTCAAGGCAGTGGTGTTCCTTTTGTTGGGCCAAGGGTAATATGGAACTTGTTACTGAATTTTATTATTTTATGGAACCTTTCGTATCATCTAGTCTAGTTGATCTCCCAACACTTTTAGAAGTGGAATCCTTTTTATTCCACATGAATTTTCCACGGAGCCCTAATACCTGGAACAGAATTGATTAGTGTTTTATTAGTATATTTTATAATTTGAAACATGAATATATTACAAAAACTATCAGTAACAGCGATGAGGCCTTTAAGAATTCATAAGTTTAATATAAGCTTAATATGATGCTTGTAGTGAATTAAGGCATCTTGATAAATACAAAAATTATGGATTATAGATGACAGTTGCAGTCTTCTGTCAGCTTTGGCAGACAATTTACCTTGCTATCTTGTGTTAGTTATTACGTTAAAAGCTAAATTACACTATGATAACCAAAGAATCCTGAAAGTGCTGTGGCTTACTGTAACAGAAGCTTATTTCTCACTCTCATCAAAATCTGATGTGGTCAGGCACCTTCCTCTAATTAATGACTTAGGAACCCCAGTGCTGCCATCTTGAGGCTCTGCCAACTTATACCTGAAGCAGGCAAATGAGGTAGAAGGAGTGGGGAGCAAGGGAGACAGAAAGTGAAGAAGGAACACATACTCTTAACCATATTAGCTAAGAAATTACACAAATAACCTTCACTAATTTGGGGTCAGAATTAGTCATGTGGCCAACCTAACTCAAGGGAGGTTAGGAAATGTAGAAGAGTGTGTCAGTACTGTTGAAAAGCACCAATTTCTGCTAAATTTGCAAAATATTGCCAAAGCACTGATATTGATATATATATATATATATATATATATATATATATATATATATATATATATGTTGTTGTTTGTTTGCTTTTTAAGTGGCTTGCCTTGCAATACCTGAATACTCTTCAACTAAACATTAGGACTAACTCTGTTATCTGTGTGGCACATACTGGTGCTTTGGTGAACTCCAGTTAGTACATGTAAGTATGCATCTTGGTTTTTTCGGACTTATTTTTTTATGACATAAATCAGATACTTATGGACTACTTGAAGACTGAGGCTTAGAAACGAGACTAATGGAACCAAGACAAGAAGTTGGTTTCTCAGTCTGTCTTGTGCTTTTTCCTCTGCTCTATCCCCATCAGCTCTCAAACACATTTATGCATTCAATGGCATCCTAAAATTAGTCATATATCTTGGCAGAAGCCAAGTTTGATTTGATTTATACAAATATGGAAATCATAAGAGTACGAGGCCTTGTGCAATGTATCTTACCCAAATTCTACAGAAATTACAAAGTCAAATGTTTGCAGGTACCAGACAGGTAATGAAGTGTGATAAGGAGAACTGAGTCATGCCATGGGGACTGGGCATTCCTGCTCAGCTCTAACTGATAGTGTCCATGTGGAAGTCAGAGCCCAGTGTTCTCAGATCCTGGCCTTGGCGGGGGAGGGGGGGTCTTTGCTGTTGTTTGGTGGTGGTGTTGTTGTTAGAGAAACCTTATACTACCTACATAGAAGTAAATGTCTCTAATATCAGGTTGTTGAAACCAAAGCAGTGATTTTGTGCACTTGCAAATTTGGGTTGGGGAACTGATGGCCATTCTACTGCCATGGCATATTAGAGAACCAGAGAAAATCTTTTAACAGTCCAACCAAGACCAGCTTAATAAAGCATGTCAAGGTTATCAATTACCAAAGGGCCTAGAAGTCATCAGAAGTACTACACGGCTCTGCTGAGAAAAGTCTGCCCTTAATTAGACCTATGAGACCAGGGATTGACTCTTTGTATATTTGAGAGACATTTTATCTTTTTGACATAGTCTGTCCCTCAGCTTACCTTAGCAAAGTGGAGTGTTCTGGGCTCGGTGCTGTTATATTGAAAGAGGACAAATATAGAAAGAAGAAAACTGTTGAGGGCAGTGGATGACAGAAATAAAGAGCTGGGTAAGGCCAGGGAAATAGAGCTATGCTGTGGAATACTTGACAAGAATAAAACTTAAGCGGGGCGCCTGGGTGGCACAGTGGTTAAGCGTCTGCCTTCGGCTCAGGGTGTGATCATCCCGGCGTTCTGGGATCGAGCCCCACATCAGGCTCCTCCACTATGAGCCTGCTTCTTCCTCTCCCACTCCCCCTGCTTGTGTTCCCTCTCTCGCTGGCTGTCTCTTTCTCTGTCAAATAAATAAATAAAATCTTAAAAAAAAAAAAGAATAAAACTTAAGTATTCTGGCACCACCAGTTCCAAATAATTTTATTACCATGGAAATAGTGAAATTTGTGCATTTCTCAAGAGCCATGTAGAATCAACCCATGTACAAAGTGGCCTCTTCCATTTTCAAAATCAGAGACAGTGTCTCATTCTCTTTGTTCTCTCATCTTCACCCAATACTTCCCGTTGCAAAATGAAATTCTTATACTTCCCAAAGTGCTGGCCCAAGGTGCACAATTATTCACTTAATTACTTACACCAGATATCTCATCTCCTGACCTAAATGCCATTTGACTGTGCACAAGTGTTGTAAGTAGGTAAACGTAATGTGATGTTGACATAGTCTGCATAGAATTAACGTTAAAGTAACTTGACTCTGTAGAAACTCCTGAAGTTTACCAAGTTGGGTGCAATGATTGTAAATCTGTATTATGCGTAAAACATAGCTGAGGATCCACTAGGCTCACTGACACTGTTGTTCCCATCATCATCAGTGTGAATGTCACTATTAGAGGCAACATAAGATGCCGCAATGCTGAGGGTTCTAGAAACAAGCCTCTACTATTGGGGATCCCACAGATGGTTGCACAAGCCCTTTTAATTAGCATATTATTGACCCAATAATAGTGTCTTTTGAGAGATGTGTTTTATATTCCAGCCCACCAGCTGGCTCAGATATGCTGCTTAAGGATCACATAATAAAAGTCTTTATGAAAATACGCACAGCATATGTCTAGTAGCAGATTTATAATAAGATGAAATAGTCCCCCTGTGGCTCTCTCTCTTTTCACCAAATAAGGAAAATGAATAAATATGCCAAACCTGAGCAAATATTTAGGTTCAGCGAGGGTTTTATCTCATTTACTCATTCTCATATCAACAAGTTTAAAATCTTAACCTCTCTTTTCAAAATTATTTATCTTCATTCTTGGTAAAGATCCTTTACAAAGTTCATCAGTAAGATATGAGACATTGAAAAAGCACGGTGCTTGTTGGCAATGCTGGAAGTTCCATAATGAACTTGCTACTAAGAGGTAACGTGCAAGAAGTGTACATTGGAAGGACTTAATGCGGTTTGCAGAAAAGGCAGAAACGCAAAGAACAGAGATACTTACCATTGCACAGTTTAGAGCATTTTACACTTGATCTTAGCCAAAAGGCCAAGAAGCAATGCAATTTAGAGCATTTTAAAGAAATTTTCAGCCAGAGTAGTCAGAGCAGAGTATCTGTACTAAACTATGTGTTTTCCATTTTTCACACTAGCAAGCTTCCATAATGAAACATTTTAAATCTCAAATTACTTCATTTTTATTGCATTGTAGAAAATTAAATTTTGGTTTGAATGAACCCTATATTATGAAATTGAGGTGTGATTAGAGAAAAAAATATCAAATTCCAGTGTGGACTGTTTATAAAGAAAGATCCTTCTTCAGATGAATTACTTAACTCTGTGCATTCACTCAATACTTCATTAATTCTAGAAAATTGATATTAGAGTAAAACTCATCTCTCTCATAATATCCTTTATGAATCATACTCTCTGGTAGATACATGGGCTAAGGATTGAAAGATATATTAATTCATTTGATAATAGTAACTCAGCAAAGAGTGCTATTTTTTTTAAAGATTTATTTACTTATTTATTTATTTACTTTAGAGCTCAAATGCACACAAGCAGGAGGAGGGGCAGAGGGAAATGGAGAGGGAATCTCAAGCGGACTCCCTGCCGAGCATGGAGTCTAATGCAAAGCGTGACCCCATGACCCATGAGACCACAACCTCAGCCAAAATCCCAAGTCAGATACTCAACCGACTGAGCCACCCAGGTGCCCCAGCGAAGAGTGCAATTAACAGAAATTGGAAGCCAGGGGAGAATCCAGTTCAAAAAGGAATATATATGTAGGGTTTCAGGCCATGGCACCCACCACATCCTTGTTATATGTCCACAGCACTGTGCTAGATGCTGGTGGAGGTGGTTTGTTAGTAGGGTGAGGTCACTGTCCTCTAACAGCCCCATCGGGAAGATAAGCACAAGTGAACATGTCATTAGCAACTCAAGACAGTATGAGATTAAGCACCAAATAAGTGATGCCAAGATAAATCTGGAGAAGGTTCTGAGCAGAAGAAATAAATGAAGGTAACATAGAGCCAGGGAAAGAGAAGTGGCTCTAGGATCGGATAGTCTTAAGAGAGAATCTTGTTTTCACCATTCTGTAACAGCAACATGGTCTTAAGTCAATATAACTGAGCTCCAATTTCCTTGTCTATAAAATAGAGATCAAAATGCCTTCTTTACAAGCTGTTATGATGATCAAATGAGATAATGTATGGAAAGTGCATGATTGTGCAGGAGGCACCAATTACATGGCAGCTATTCCTATGGCTATTGTGACCTAGCAGAGGCAAGAGTGGGGTAGTCAGTCCTCATGCAAAAGATATGCTTTAACTCAAGGACAGTGAAGGATTTGCTTAGGACCTGCCATTTAAAGACAGGAATAAAAAAAAAAAAAAGACAGGAATCAGTGAGAAGGCTGGTCTAGTAGTAATTTGTCTTAAAAATGGGCTAGAGTCAGCTTGGAGTCAGATTACAGAGGGCCTTGAATGCCAGGAAGAGAAGTTCAGACTACATTGCATTGGCGGTTGGGAACCACTGGAAAATATTGACCAAGGTAGTTGCTGGATGAAATTGGTATTTTAAGGCTCTTATTTTGATAGATCTGATAATTAGATATGCAACCTGGATTAGAAGTGGGAGACAGAGAGGGAGAATAAACGTTTATTGAACACCTGTGGTGTATGTTTTAAACCATGGCCTGAAATCAAATCTCTGATCCCGAATGGATTCTCCACTAAGGAAGAATCAATCAGTTTCTCTTCCTCTTTAATGATTGGAAGGTAAAAGCATAGATGAGCTTTTCAGAATTCTGAGGGAAGTAGACTAGAGCAACCAAACTACCATCTATAGTGGAATGAGAGAGAACCATGGTGCTCACAGAAGGAAATTGTAGGATGCAAAATTTTTGAAGGAATATTTTTGTCAGTATTAAAATAGTATGAATTTTTTTTTAATAACAACTGGGTGTTTTCTATTTTCTCTTCCCCTATCCTTTTGTACTTCAAGTAAAAATCATAATGGAGAAGGTTCAGAGGCTTCAGACGAAAAGCATGATTTCTCCATTCAAATCCATATTCATTAAAACCAAACTGTATTAAAATGGAGGCTATTTAAAACAAGCTCTTCTGTGAACATTTGAACATCTGTAGGGAAATATACAGGAGCCCAATTATCAATCTGAAAAGTTGTATCCAAAAAAAATTCAATTGCCTTTACAGTGGAGGGTGATCCAAGGAAAGGTGACTCCATTTTGGCAGACTCCCTCATCGATGGAATTCCCTTCAGACTCACATAGAGATTTGCCAGCCCTGGGAGGGGGGAGCAAAGTTGGGGGTGGGCGGAGCAACCACAACTGTATCTACAGAGTTCTCATACTGGATTCCAGTGAATCCCAATAAATAACTCGGTAGATCAGAAAGCAGGAATTTTTCTAGACTTGTATTCATTTTTCTTTTCAAAAGTATCTCTTCAACATGCTGTTCTCATTAAGGAAAATTCTGGGAACTGTGTGACTCTTGACGAGTCAATTTGTGCTTCCAATTAACATTTTCAAAAACTATTGCACTTACAGCCCAACATCGGCCAACACTCTTAAAATTTGTGTAGTACCGCCATTTTATTTTCACTGAATGCAATCGTAATAAAAACTTCCATATTCTGGCTTACATGGAAGTGATATGTTCCAAGAAAATATCCAAGATCCCAGGGTTTGGTTGAACTGTGACACTGTGTTCATTGTTGGATTGTTCTCATGTTTATCATAGATTTTCTTGTCTTGCTTGGCCAGGGTGAGTTCTCTGGCCTGTAGCAGATAGATGTGGTTTTAAAGTGATTAGACATTTTTCTGTGAAAAGACAACTTTATATCTGAGAGAACATTAAATGTTTAAAAGTCCTAAGGTTTGGAGACTGTAAAAAGCTTTGATTTTCCATGCACCAGTGCTCAGAGGATATGTCTTGTATTGGTTTGCCTCTTTCATTTGGTTACATAAAATGTTCTTTGAAACCTGGCAAACAGTTGCTGATTGGCAACACAAATTCTGTCTCAAAGGGAAATTGCCAATCTTACCTTCAAATCTGACTCGAAATTCAGAGTAGAGCTTCCACTTCAAATATTGCGAAAACCTATTTTTAAGTGCCCCGCAGAAAACTCACTTAAATGCTGTGCTTTTATGGGGAAATACATGCATAGCTTCAGCTCAAGCCATCAGATTTTATATCTTTATAATTTTGCATTATGAAAAAAAAACTATTTGTTTAAAAACTCCATACATTATTATAATATGGAAATCATAGAAAATGAAAGTCCTTTATCATCCAACCTTTCAAAATATCTTTCTGTTACTTTTTTGGAGAATATTTCTCCATATTTTTTTTCTGTAGAGTTACTAATGTACACACGCATATATTCATTAAAATGGTTTGGGTTCACCATATGCCTCTACTTCTACAACTTACTTTTCTCCCTTACACATGTTTTCTGCTGTTATATACAAACCTACCTTATTCTTTTTTAACAGAAATATTTTATTCCTTTGTGAAGTGGCCCATAATTTACTTCTGTTGATGGACATTTACATGAGACATTGTTCATTTACTTTTTAATTTACATACAAGGAAATTCACTGTATGTGCAAGCAGTATAAAGTTCTATGAGTTTTGATGAGTGAATGCAGTCATGTAACTACCACGACAATGCAAATGCAGAGTTCATCAGTCTAACGCTTTCACTATACTGTTCCTTTGTGGTCAGCCCCTTCTCCCACCACCAGCCCTTGGCAATCACCGAGCTATTTTCTGTCCCCATAATCTTAGTATTTCTAGAATAACATAAAAATGGAATCATGCAGCATGTAGCCTTTTGCATATGGCTTCTTGCACTTAGCATAATGTGTCTGTATCTATCAGTGTTACTGTATGTACCTATAGTTCATTTATTTTTATTGTTGAATAGTCTTCTGTTGTGTGGAGGTGCCAGTTCCTTTGTCCCTTCAGCAGCTGAAGGACATTTGGGTTGTTTCCAGTTTTTGAAATTTTGAAAAAAGCTACGATAAATATTCATGTATAGGTTTTTGTGTTAATGTAAGCTTTAATTTCATTTGGGTAAATGTCCAAGAGTGAGATTACTGGCTCACATGATAAGTGTATGTTTAACTTTACAAGAAACTGACAGATTGTTTCCAAAGTGCCTGTACCATTTTGTATTCCCACCAGCAACGTGTGAGTGTTCTAGTTTTATGTACTCTCATCAGTGTGTGGTATTGTCAGCTTTTTTGTTTTTTGAACCATTCCAATAGGTGTGTGGTGGTGTCTTGTTGTGGTTCGAATTTGCATTTCCCTGGTGACTAATGATATTTGGTATCTTTTCATATACTTATTTGCCTTCATGTATCTTCTTAGGTAAAGTGTCGGTCCAAATCTTTTCCCATTTTCTCATTGGAGTATTTTCTTATCGAGTTTTAAGCATGCTTTGTATTTTCTGGATCCAAGTTCTTTATTGGATGTGTTTTGCAAATATTTCTCCCAGATCATATTTGTCTTTGCAAACTGTATCTTTTTGCAGATCAGAAACTTTACATTTTGATATCCAATTTATCTTTTTAAAATGGATTTTAATTCTGTTGTCATATCTAAATCTTGCCCTAACCTAAGACATCAACACTTTTCTCCTTTGTTTTCTTCCAAAAGTTTTATAGTTTTATCTCTTACATTCAGATCTTTGATCCATGTAGAGTTAGTTTTCATATAAAAGATAAGATATTGAGGTTCATCTTTTTACTTAAGAATGTTCAATAGTTTCA